>NC_080064.1:34983301-35286579 GCF_949987535.1 Balaenoptera acutorostrata | reverse complement strand
TGACCATACCATCTCCCTAAGGGCCCAGCCTCCCCCGACTAGGTGCCTCTTAGGTGCTGAACGATTGCCTGCCCCTTGCTGCGGGCAGTCGACCACCTCTTCTTGGGCCCTCAGCTGCCTGGCTAACTCCACCTGTTTTTGGGGCCTCGTAGGCAGCAGCAACTTTAGGAGATGGCTACCGGGGTCAGACCTCCCCACACACTCCCAGCGAAAAGTTCTATGGCGTCACTGTCTTCAAGGCCCTCAAGGTAGGGTCAGTACTGTGTTCTAGAGTGTGGAGAAGGGGGAGGGGGACGCGCAGGCTCTGGGGAGGAGTTGGAGATGGTGGTAGGAAAGGTAAAAGTGTCTGCCTGTCAGCGTCCCAGCTGCCACGGAGGCAGGATAAACCATGCTGGGTGAGCTTGACTTTTGAACCATGGCTATTAGTGTAATAACAATGAGGCAAGCAAGCAAGACTGATACCCCAAGCTTGAGAGCGCTTTCTGAAGAACCGCTGTACTTCTGAGCAGGTTACTCATAAAGAGAAGTGTGAAGGGGAGGGGAGGGGGCGATGGCAGAGAGTCGTGTACGGGAAGCAGAGGGGCTGGTCCTTGGTGGGCACGAGGAATGGGGCCTGGCGCCCCTGTGGTCTCTGTTGGTCCGCAGAGGAGCGTGCAGCGTAGCTGACCACTGGTCTCCTCGGCAGCTGGGACAGGAAGGGAAGGTTCCTCTGCAGAGCGCTCACCTGTACTACAACGTGACGGAGAAGGTGCGGCGTGTCATGGCGTCCTACTTCCGCCTGGACAGCCCCCTCTACTTCTCCTACTCCCACCTGGTGTGCCGCACCGCGATCGAAGGTGGGCCTCCCTCAACCCACAGCCCCCGTGCAGCACACGCTGCCCACCCAGGCACCAGCTGGATGCGGAGGACACGGAGAAGAGCAGGATATGGTCCCTTTCATCCTGCTGGGGAACCAACGTAAACCAGTGCAATGAGTGCAGCAGAGGAAGTTCGAGTCAGTCTCCCCGGGGAGTCAGGAGGGCTTCCCAGAGGAGGTGATGAGAGCTGCGCAGGATGAATAGGAGCTGTGGAGTAGACGGGGCAGCGGGAGGACGTTCGAGCCGGAGGGAGCAGCATGAGGAAAGGAGTGGAGGCATCGAGCAACCGGCAGCTGGGGGGGACTAAGAAAGTGGCCGTTTCTGGAGCGTAAGGTCAAGGGGGGGACGGGGGGCAGCCACGTAAGACTGGTGAGGTCCTCAGAAGCCAAATTACGGAGCGCTGCATTCAAGATTATTTTGCATCCTGTAAGTCAATGGTTCTCAGCGCTGGTATTGGGCATACAGGTGTCCTTAGGTGAATGACGATCTGCGTTGCAAGTTCTCTGTCACTAATCATTAAATACCAAATTTCTGAGAGAACTACTTATTTTACAAGATAGGGCAGGCTGGAGGTTGTTCATCGTTCACTCTCCCTCTGTCACATTCCCTTTTGCATTCCCTAGGAGGGGTGAGGCAGGGCCAGTGTCCAGGAACCGCGCGTGATCCACAGCCGGGTCTGTCATGCCAGAGCCTTCAGCGGCCCCTGGTGCCGATATGACCCTGATGGGCAGCAGAGATTAGAGGACTTTACTCTCCCTCAGAAAGTTTGGAATTCTATCAAAATCTGGGCACACCCAGGGAATGTGCCAGACTCGCAACTGTGTGTGTCCCGTCCTCCAGGTGGGGGCCCTGGGGCCTGGGCAGCGGGAAGCCAGGAAGCCAGGAAGAGTCGGCAGGCAGTGAAGGGCTGGGTGAGGCCTTGTTTTTACTCACCAAGGTTAAGGGTTTAAGGTTAGTCTTGCTGCTATGTGTCTAAAGACTTGGAGTACGTGGATCAAACCAGAGGAAGGGAAGCTGGTCGGCAGTGACCCCCTCCCCTCGCATGCCAGCAGGAGAGCTGCAGTGTCCCCGGAGGTGGCCCGGAGGTGCCCCAGTGCTAACGTGTGTTTCCTTGGCCGCAGAGGCACAGGCTGAGAGGAAGGACGGGAGCCACCCCGTCCACGTGGACAACTGCATCCTGAACGCCGAGGCCCTCGTGTGCGTCAAGGAGCCCCCCGCCTACACCTTCCGGGACTACAGGTGCCAGCTCTGCTCTGACGCCCCCAGGGCCCTGTGCCCTGCCCCCTCCCCCGACACATGCATGTTTGGGACCGGCTCTTCCCAGCGTCCAGGACCCTCCGGATTGGGAGTCAGATAAAACTGGAATCATTACAGTGCAGTGTGAGAGTAGGACAGGGAAAGGTAGACTTGGTACAGAAGCACCCCAGAGAAGGGCATGGCGGATTCTCAGGGGCGAGGGTAGGGAGGCGGGAAGGTCAGGAGTCGTGTTCGTGAGGCTTCAGAGAAGGCCCCCCTCCTGCTGCTGGTTGGGAGCACTTGGAGATAAAGGCACTGGAGCCGTGGGTGTCTGAGGGGCGGGAAGAGGAAGTCGGTGTCGAGGTGCTCTCTGCCTTTCCCAGTGCCATTCTTTACCTGAACGCAGACTTCGACGGAGGAAACTTTTATTTCACTGAACTAGATGCCAAGACCGTGACGGTGAGTGCGCCCTTGTCCCCATCCCTGGGAGGGGAGACAAAACCTCAAGGTGCAGTGGGCAGAATGGCCAGCTGGTCTTCCTGGTGGCCAGCACTCCCATTCCCAAACCAGGGGGCCTCTGACCAGTCACCTGTTCTCTTTAGCTCTGGTCTTTGGGAAGCCAGGCAGAGGGGCCATCCCCTCCTGGACCTGAATGACCCCGTGTCCCTTCTGAAGGCAGGTTATGGTCTCTGTCCTGTGTACCCCCCTCGTCGTCCCCTTTAGGCAGAGGTGCAGCCCCAGTGCGGAAGGGCCGTGGGATTCTCTTCGGGCACGGAAAACCCTCACGGAGTGAAGGCTGTCACCAGAGGGCAGCGCTGTGCCATCGCCCTGTGGTTCACTTTGGATGCTCGACACAGCGAGCGGGTGAGAGCAGGTGGCGCTGCTGTGACCTGTTCCTGGCAGGGCCCTTGTTCTGCTTCCGCCTTCCCCAGTCCCACTGCCGATGCTTAGACGTGGAGGAAGCCCTGGGCTTGGGAGTCCATAGAGACTCCTCGCTTCGGCACTGTGTCACCGTGTTCCCCGGCTCTTCTTCCTTCCTTGGGAATGGGGCTCCAGGTGGGGGGCAGGGGGGACAATAAGGGGAGTGATCCTGGTTCTTGGTCCCTCGCTGGGTACCACCTCTGCTGCCTCTGCCCAAAGAGTAGGACCTGCTGGGATTAGGATGAGCTCAGAGGCCACTGGAGAAGAGCCTTCTTGTTCTCCAGGATGTAGCACCTGAGAGATGGTGAGTGCCTGGTCCAGAGGCCTCTCTGAACAGCCGGGGGTTTGTCCTTGCAGGACAGGGTGCAGGCGGATGACCTGGTGAAGATGCTCTTTAGCCCAGAAGAGACGGACCTCCCCCAAGAGCAGCCCCAAGAAGCCCAGGAGGGCCCCCCCGAGCCTGTACAGGGGTCTGTCTCCAGCAGTGAGTCAGGGCACAAGGATGAGCTCTGACAGCTCACGTGTGGACGGTGATCACCCACGTGAGGAACTCCGTCCTGCACCCTGGACTGGCCAGCCTCGGGTGAGGAGCAGTGGGGAGCTTAGGTCTGCCCCCCGCTGAGGGGACTCTGCTCATAGCCGTCCACATGGTGCTGCCGCTCTTGGAGTGGACGTAGCAGGACGGCCCTCTCCCCCTGGGCCTGACCAAGGGCTCAGGACGCAGGCCCAGAGCCACTCCGGGGGCCTGCACAGGCAGCCACGTGACAGCAATACAGTATTTAAGTGCCTGTGTAGACCACCAAAGAATAAATGATTCGTGATTTTTTTTACTCGGTGGTTTGTTCAGAGTGGAAATATGCCCATCGGTGCCAGGGGTCTCACTTGATAAAAATTGCTCTGGGCAGGATGCAGTGGCAGGCATGGTGTGAAGAGGCCTAGCTCTGTACCCGGCTCGGCCACTTCCTGTGCAGTCTCAGGCCAGACCCTTAACCTCAGGGACCTCAGGGTTGTCATATGTATAACGGGGACCATAATCGCTGCTCTGCCCACCTCTGGGCAGTTGTGGGGCCCACATGCGACGCCGATGTGACAGCATTTTGTAAACTGGAACGCTCTGGGTGGAAGGCAGGGATTATTACTAATCCTTCTCTGGCAGCTAGCAGCGGTCAGCAGTGCTCTGGCATGTTGCCCCCGTGTCGGCCACATGCATCCTGCTCTGATGTCTGGCCTCAGGGTCCTCATACCTCAGGGCCTCCATATGCAGGACAACACTCACCTCTAGGAGACGGAGTAAGAGCAGACCTGGAGATTCAGCTCCTCGGGCCGCAAGCCCATCTCCCTCCTGGGCTTGAGGTGCAGTGGGGTCGTGAGTTGGGAACCTGCACCCTGAGAGCCCATTTATTCAATCAACCAGTGTTTATTTATTGAGCACCAGCTAAGTGCTGGTGCTGGGAATATGGTGTCAAACCAAACAAGCCCCAGTCCTCATAGAGCTTCTATTTTAGTAAGGGAGACAGGTAACAAACACATAAACGTGTGTGTGTGTAATCCTTTGAGGTAGAAAAGAAGGCAGGTCAGGCCCTGAGGAGAAGGCAACAGCAAGGAGGCCGATGTGCCGACACAGGGCAGCCAGCGAGGTCAGGGTCCCTGGGGCCTGGTCGGCCACTGAGAGCACCTGGGCTTTGACCCAGTGGGACAGGAGCCCTTGGAGGGTTTTGAGCAGGGGGGTGAGAGCATCTGACTTACATTTGAAAGGCCTCATACATTTGAAAGTCCTCAGTGAAGAATGTAAGTGGAGAATGGGCTACAAGGGCAAGAACGGAGACAAGGAGAGCAGAACGGAGGCTGCTGCAAAGACCCCGGGTGGAGAGAGAGGTGTTGTGGATCGGGTGTTGCCAGCGAAGGCAGCGAAAAGGTCAGGTTCTGGATCTCGTTAAAGTAGAGCTGACAGGAGTTGCTGATCAGTTGGATGGTATGAGGAGGAGCAACAAGAAGGATTCGGCCTAGGAAATTCCCTGGCGGTCCGGTGGTTGGGACTCCACGCTTCCACTGCAGGGGGCACAGGTTCGATCCCTTCTTGGGGAACTACGATCCTGCATGCCAAGGGGCACGGCCAAAAATAAAAATAAAAAAATAAAAAAAAAGAAGGATTCAGCCCAAGCAGTTGGGGAAGTGGAGCCGCCCTCTCCCACGACAGGGCCGACTGCAGGTGAGATGGTTATGGGGCGTGGAAAGCAGGAGTCCGGTTTTGCATGTGTTATGCTCAAGTTCGAGGAGCCTGTGAGACAAAAGGTTTCTGAGTTCAGGGAGAGGTGGAGGTAGGAGCCAGAACTTTGGGGGTCCCCATCAGCCTTTGAGGGGTGTTCAAAGCCGGGAGACTAAGGTCAGTGTAGACAGAGGAAGAGTCAGAAGACTGGGCCGGGCTGCAGGCAACTGGGGCTCCAGAGGCAGTGGGGTCCAACAGAGGACACGAGGACCAGCCGTGAGCAGGGGAACCAAGAGGCCTAGTCCTGGAAGCCAGTGAGAGTGTTTCAGGAAGGAGGGGCTGAGCAGCGGTGTCTAATGCTGCTGAGAGGTTGAGCACGGTAAGAACTGAGAACCCGCTTTTGGATTTGATGACATGGAGATCAGGGAGAACTTTGGCAAGAGATGTTCCGGTCAACGAAAGACTGGAGTGAGTTCAAGTGAGAAGGGGAGGAGAATGAGTGGTGTTGGTGGGTATAGACAACTCTTCTCAGGAGTTTGGCTGTCCGTGGGGGGCAGGATGAGCTGGAGGGAGATGTGAAGTGAAGGAACGGTTGTTTTTTAAGCTGAGAGACAGTATGCTCATGGGAATGATCCCATAGGGACAGTCACTATTCCTTTAGTCATTGGTGATCCCGTGTCCTGTTTGGATGACCCACTCGTCGTATGAAGAGAGGACCACGTTAATGGAAAGAGCACGAGCTTCACCCACGTGCTGAGTTGGGCAAGACTCTCACTTCCACCACTTGCAGTTGTGTGACCTCTGAGTGTGTTTCCTCACCAGTAACATGAGATCACAGTCCTTTCCTCCCAGGATGGCTGAGAGTATCAATGAGGGAATACTCATAGAGAGCCTGGCACAATGCTTAGCACACAGGAGATACTCAACATTACAGAAAACTCCATCAGCCTGATTCTGGTCTTCCAGAAGTTTCCACATCGGGCTTCCCTGGTGGCGCAGTGGTTGAGAATCCGCCTGCCAATGCAGGGGACACGGGTTCGAGCCCTGGTCTGGGAAGATCCCACATGCCGCGGAGCAACTCGGCCCGTGAGCCACAATTACTGAGCCTGCGCGTCTGGAGCCTGTGCTCCGCAACGGGAGAGGCCGCAACGGTGAGAGGCCCGCGCACTGCGATGAAGAGTGGCCCCCGCTTGCCACAACTAGAGGAAGCCCTCGCACAGAAACGAAGACCCAACACAGCCATACATACATACATACATACATACATAAAAAGAATGTAAGCAGACAAGAATAGCATTAAAAAAAAAAAAAAAAAGAAGTTTCCACATCAAGGCAGGTGACCTTCACAATTTCAAAGTATGCTAAGCCCAGAGAGACAGCAGACTATCTCAGTTTAGCTCATGAAAGGCCAAATGTTTTCAAGGGCAACAGAACTGGGATAAGTGAATATAATTATGGTGGGTGAGTCCTCCCAGCAGCAGGGGGTGATGGCGGGGTCCGGGCTGAGATGCTGTGATTGCTTGGCCCGTTTGTAAAACACAGGCATGAGCAGGTCAGCCCTGGGGAAGTCTGCTTGAGGTGAAGGGAGAGCAGCCATGGGAGCATTAGAGGGGACGGGAGGCAACTCAGCAAACTCAGGGGAGATGTGGACGTGGAAGACGTCCATCTCTGGCACCCAAGGCAGCTGGCAGAGCTCTCAGCGGGGGTGTCAAAGAGAGCCAGTGCTCAGGGTTGTTTGGGGAAGAGAAGAGGGCACTACCAGACAGCCACGTGTACTGCAGAGATGCCCTCACCCTGGGTTAGGCGTGGGACACAAAAATGGGGCCAGTGGTAGGGCTGGGAGATGCTTTCAGTCCTCAGGAAGGAGGCAAACGAACAACCCACCAAGTGCTGTGAAAGGAAATATGCAAAGAGCATTACAGATCCCAGATCAGAGCACCTGACCCTGCCGGGGCAGGCAGGACACTGGGGTGGCCACACCGCTGGCTGCACTGCTTTCTAGCTGTGCCACCTGGACAAGTCCTCTCCATTCCGAGCCTGGGATTCCACGGGGAAGTCACACTCAGAGTTGGGGGGAGTTTGACCAGCACCACCTCCTGAGCCTCCAGCGTTTCAGGTGGTGGCTGTAGAGAATGTGCTGGACGAGAACCGAGTCGGACCCTCCTGACTGGCAGTGGGAAAGGACCAGGGAGGGGGCTCCAGGATTTCTCTGGGAGGGAGGCAGAAACAGTTCATCCTCATACCCATCAGTCAGTAGTCAGCAGAGATCCATCTACAAAGCACCCGCCCTGCCAGGCACTGCCAGGCAGGAAGGGGCAGCGGGTCGTCAGCCACCAGCAGTCGCCTGCACCCAGGGTGCGGGCACAAGGGGGAGACGGCCCAGGAGGCAGTCTTTTTGGAACGGAGCTTTCATTAGCCACATTTCTTCAGGCATATTATGTTTTCCAAAAGCACTTCTCGCCCATCTGGATTCTTGTGAACTCCCTCATGACCCAGACAGATGAATGCTTTTATCCCTATTTTTCAGTTTGGGAACCAGGGCCAGAGAAGCTAAGGGACTTGCCTAGCATCACACAGCTTTTCAGTGGCAGAGGTAAAGCTAGAACCCTAAGCTTCTCGTAAGTGAAAGCATCTTTTAAACAGTGAAGCGTGACACCCCAGGGCGGTTTCTAGTTAGCTCTTAGTGGAGGCTGGGGTGGGTCCTGAGCCTTCCTGCTCTCCCCGCATGCCTGGGAGTCGCTGGACTGCAGGGGGGCACTGGGGTGGTAGGAGTCCTGATGGAGAAGCTACACAGGGTTAGGGAACTCTACTCCAGGAGCGGGATCTGAATTCCAAAGGGCTTTGGAACACTGGTGAGGGAAGGCCATCAGGGCAGGAGGGGATGTTTTGGTAGAACAGACTCAAGACCTCAAACAACAGAAGGGATAAACAGAAGAGCTTCTGTATAACAGATTCACTTTGCTGTACACCTGAAACTAACACAACATTGTAAATCAACTACACTCCAATAAAAAAAATTTTTTTTAAAAAGAAGCACTTCCGAGGGAGATGTGAGCCTCATTCTGGACCGTAAAGTGGCTCTGGGTCCTCGGTGTGGGGGAGGGCCCTGGGGGTGCCCAGGGTGGAGGAGTGAGCAGGCCCTGGGGGCAGCAGTGTGACCCTAAGAGGCTAGCTTCCCCTCTTTGGCTCTCAGCTCGTCAGTTGTCAACGGAGGGGCTTTCAGTCCCCGGTCTCCAGGGCTGTGTGGCTCTGGCACTCTGTTTCTGTGCGGCCTTGAAGATCCCGAGGCTCAGAGACCTGACTCAGGTGCTCCTCAGGACCAGAATGACCCGTGTATCCTCCTTACAGAGAGAGCCCTGCGGAAGGCTGGGAGAGGGACACCCGGCCTCCGGGAATCACTGTGCTGGGCGACCGCCCCCTGCGCGCACCTCACACTCTCCCAGACATTGGGCAGCTCCCTCGGTGACTCCGTGAAGCCGACGTCCCCTTCAGAGGTGAGGGCGAGGCTCCACAGCCAGCTCAGCCTCGCCCCTCCCAGTGCTCCTGAGAAAGCGCGGGGTGTGGGGTGGACAGATCTGATAGGAAAGCCCCCCAGCCCCTGGCTTCCTAGCTTGGGGTAGGTCACCTCTCTCAGCCTCGGCTCCTTATCCGTGAAGGGACACCCATCGTGAGGGGGCTACCTTGAGGATTAGACGGTTAAACGCGTAGAAATGGAGCTCCCTGCGGCCCCGGAGTCTCCACTCTGGGCTCCGGCTGTGTCCTCTGCTCGTCCCCATCGCACAGTCTCTCACCGTCCGTGGTAGAGGAATCCGAATTCGGGACTGGCTTCTGTACCACGGATCCAGGCCCCGCTAGCCTTGGGGGACGCGCAGGCCGCCCCAGGAAGCAGGTCTGCGTGTGCACAGATCCACGTGGCTCGGGCCTCCCCAGCACGGAGGGCCGGGGCGAGGGGGTGGTGGGGAGGGAAGGGGAGCAGAGTCGGGAACCGCAGGCCCGCCCAGCAGAGCCCACCGCCCCCTCGAGGGCAGGCCCCTCCCCCAGCTGGCCGCCGCGGGACCGCGGGCCATACCAGGGCCCACGCGCGGGCGGGCGCACAGGGCAGCATTGTCTGCAGCGCCGGGCACCCTCTCGTTTGCATAGCCACGTGAAGAATGCGAGGGAGGGAGCGGGCGGGGCTGTCCCTGCGGAGGGGGTCTGGGTCGGGGATGCAAGGAGGCCAGGGTCTGCGGCGGGACCCTGCCTTCCCCCAGTGCAGTCCGGCAAAGGGCGCGTGGGCTGCTGGGGTTGGAGGGGGCGCCGGGGGGCTGGCGGGAGCGGGGTTGTGACATTCCCCTGTACCCACGCCTGGCGAGCCGAACTGAACGTGAGGGGATTGCTAATGAGGTCGAGGAGAGTTAAACATTCCCCTGCTCCAGGGGGTTGAGCTGGGACGCGAGAGAGGAGGGGAGGTGGGGCGCTAGGAGGGGGCAGCCTGAACCCCGGGAATGTGCAGAGGCCACTGCTCCCCACCAGGCTGTTCTGGAGCGGGGGGCTCAGGGGCCTGTGCCTCAGGCCCCAGCAGGAGCTGCTAAGCCTGCCAGCAAGGGGATTAAAGGGGCTGAACAGTCTGCCTTCCTTCAGGCTGATCCCTGAAGGTTGGTGCTGTCTCCCACCTCCCTGACAGGCTCCTTGCTGGCTGGTGGCCAGCCCTGTCCCAGCCTTCATGGGGTCCCTCTTCTGCCCCCTCAGATCTCAAACAGATCCCATGCTGAGTCTGGCCTCCGCTGTTTTTGATGCACATGGGCCCCAGGTACCAAGGACCCCCCACTCCCCAACACCCCTCCCCAACCCAGTCTCTCCATAGCTGACCTCAGAACCCGCTCCAAAAAGTTCTCCCCAGTGTCTAACCCTAGTCTTACCTCCTGCAAATTGGAATTCCATTTTCTTTCTGTCCTGTGGTCAGAGGACAGAAAACCCCAAGGGTCACATCAGCAGTGCAAGGGCAAAGTCCATCATCTCAGGGCTGGTGTTTGGGATAGGAATTAGGAGAATTTTAGGGCACTTGTATCAGGCTCCTAAAGGGGTTTCCCTAGGGGAAAGACCCTGAGGGCCAGCCGGGGGTCACTCCTCCCAGCCCCTCCCTTCTCTATCCCTGGGGAGGGGCACCACCTTGGCCACGCCCCACGCCCCACCCCCCGGGGGCTGGGCAGGAGCTTTGCTGGGGACCTTGCCCTGGCTTAGGTGGTGGCTGTGGGCGGGCCCCTGGCCTTTCCAGCTCGGGCCTCCCCCAGCATTCTAGAGCCTGCAGCCACTGCCTTTGCTGCTGCCACTGCAGGGCTGTCACCTCTCCTTCTCAGCCTCTGACCACCTGCTGCACCCCACCCCCAACCCAGCTGCTCCTGTCACCTGGCCATGACCTCGGCCCCCGCAGGGACCCTGGCCCAGCCCTGAGCCCTGGAACCCCCATCCCCTCCCCTGGGCCATGGCCAACGCAGGCCTTCAGCTCCTGGGCTACTTCCTGGCCCTGGGTGGCTGGGTGGGCATCATCGCCAGCACAGCGCTCCCGCAGTGGAAGCAGTCCTCCTACGCAGGCGACGCCATCATCACCGCCGTGGGCCTCTACGAAGGGCTCTGGATGTCCTGCGCCTCCCAGAGCACCGGCCAGGTGCAGTGCAAGCTCTATGACTCGCTGCTTGCCCTGGAAGGTAGGCCTCATGCCCGCTGGGATGGGGAGGTGGGATATGGGGCCGAGAGGTCCGGAGCAAGCTTTCCCACGGTCTGCCGTCTGCACTGGGCTGCCCTCTCCAGCCCCTGCCCCCCCACCCCCGTGCACTCATGAAGATCCAGGCCAGCCTGCTGCCCTGCTGGGGGCAGGGGCTCTAGGTTCCAGCAGCCATGGGTCCACATGCCAGCTCTGCCACTGTAACCTTGAAGGAGTCACTGACCCTCTCTGTCCTCATCTGGAAAGGGGACTAGGACTTTCACAGGACTCTGGGAGGGTCAGAGGAGATGAGTGCCCGGCACTCAGAGGCCCTAAGTCAAGACCCTTCCCTCCATTTCTCTCCATACTCTGAAGACACACTGTGCGCACACACCTACCTGCCAGTCCTGCCATGTAGACAAGTATGCCGGCACTCAGGTGCACCTACCCACACACACAGACACAGCCACACACGTGTACATGCACGTCCACACCCAGGCGCTTGGGCACACGGGTGGCTCTCCTCCCCCTGGGGTGTAGGGGTTGAGCCTGACAAGCTGGCTCGTAAACAGGCACCACTGCAGCTCTACCCCTGGCTGGGGGCTGACCCGCCTGCCCGCCCGCCCTCCACCCCGGGGCCGCACGGGCCTGAGCTGGGCTGCTGTCACATGGCCCCCGCCACGCCAGACCAGGCAGGTCATCTAGCCTCCCTCAGGGACCCAGATCCCCGGGACTGACCCCGGCAGCAGGCATACAGCTACCATGGGTGACTCAAAGGGCGCAGGGGAAGGTAACTAGAGTCGGAATGGACAATGGGCGAGGTATCCCTGTCCAAGGGCCAACCTGGGCTGAGCTGGGCCTCAGACACCGTAGCTCCGCCTTCTGCTGAATCTGAAAGGCCTGAGGAGAAGCTGCCCCCCGCTGCCTGGGAGGGGTGGGCCCCAAAGGGAGGCGCCTGGCCAGAAAGCAACTGATGGGAGAACTCATACCACCCTGTCACCACACACTACCTGGAAGAACCTGTGAGGGAGAGTGAACGGTGGGGTTAAACGGTGAGGCTCAGCCTCCGCACTCTGCCCTCACACCCTGTAGTCACCTGAGCCCCCAGGATCCCCTCACACCTGCTGCAGGTAGTAGCCCAGGAGGAGCGTCCTGCTCTAGCTCCAGCCCCTCCCATCTTGGGCTCCTCCCACCCGCCCACTTCTCCCGTTCCCCCCACCCCCACCCCCACCCCCACCCCCCGCTCAGTCCCTCCCGCCCCATCCAGGTCACATCCAGTCAGCGCGAGCCCTGATGGTGGTGGCTGTGCTCCTGGGCTTCGTGGCCATGGTCCTCAGTGTCGTCGGTATGAAGTGCACCCGGGTCGGAGATAGCAACCCCATCGCCAAGGGCCGAGTGGCCATCGCTGGGGGTGCCCTCTTCCTCCTGGCGGGTGAGTGCCCGGCTCCTCCTCCAGCCTCTTGACCGTGGCAGGTAGCCCCATCCCGGGGGGCCCTCTGGAGGCCAGAGCAGAGCTGAGACCCCCCCGCCCTGTCCTTAGGCCTCTGCACGTTGACGGCCGTCTCGTGGTATGCCACACTGGTGACCCAGGAGTTCTTCAACCCCAGCACACCCGTCAATGCCAGGTGAGCCCCAGGGCATGGTTTGGGCCAGGGAACAGGCTGGGCCTCCCACTCCACCCCCTCTGGGACCACTGGCCTTTGTCCAGCAGGGCACTTGGAGGGGGAAACAGGGGACAGACGAGCCCCAGGTGCTGTCACTGAGAAGCTCTCTGGAGTGCGGAGCAGCTGTGGCTGGGCCCTGAATGCCACCCCAGGAGCTAAATGCCCTGGCTCTGGATTTAAATCCCAGCTCTGCATGGGCTGGCTGTGTGACTGGCAAGTTCCTTAACCTTTCTGTGCCTGGTTTCCTCCCCTGTAAAAGGCAGCTAGGACCGAGGACGGAGCTCAGTGCGGTTGTGAGGGTTCTGTGAGATGGTGCAGGTAAGGGACTTAGCACAGTGCCTGGGCTGTTATTTCTGCAGGAGGCACAGTGACTTTGGGCCGGAGAGATGAGTCTGGAAAAGTCCTAAGGGCAGATGGCAGAGGGCCTTGCAGCCATAGGAAGGTTTTTTTCCATGTCCTGGTGTGGAAGGCAGGACAGTCCCTCTGGCTGTGGTGTGCAGAATGGTGGGGAGGGAGCAAGGCCAGTAAGGTGCTGATGCAAAGGTCTGGAGCATAGGGCTTGGGGTCGGGGGCTAGCAGTGGAGAGTAGGCCCAGAGATATTTAGGAGCTAGAGTGGTCAGGACTTGTAAGGCCAGGGTATGGGGGCCGAATAGGGGGCTCTGTAAAGGGCCTGGACCCTCCCTTACCTCTCAGCTCTGCGGGGAGCAGAGAATGGGATAGTCTCAACCCCAAACATCCCAACAGGCCTTGGGCCCTGGGGTGGAGGGAGAATGAGAAAAGAGATGCCTGGGTTGCTGCAGTCAGGAGGGCTCCCTGGAGGAGGCAGCAGAGTGGAGACGGGGAGGAAATGAAGACTTCAGGAGTGAGGTTCATTCCCTGGGGCTGGCAGCTCTAGCCATGAAAACCTGCCAAGCAAGAGGTAGCTCTGCTCAGAGATGCCATGCTGGCGCTTGCTCCTGTCCCTTCAACACTCCACAAGGCTGCCTGAGTTGCAGGCCCTGTGCTGGGCCCTGGGGACATGGATGAATCCGGTGCTATCTGCCCTCAAGTTGCTCCCCAGGGAGCCAGACAAACGAGGAACTGATCAACCACCCAGTGAGAGTCAGCGCCAGGCGGCGAGCGGAGCTGGGGTCAGGGGAAGCCTTCGGAGAAGGTGGCATCTGAACTGGGCCCTGGAGGCGGAGCACAGGAGGCGAGACGCTCCGGCAGGGGGCGCCTCGTGCAAAGGCACAGAGGTGGGGAGACCCGGGCGCTGCAGAGGGGGGCGCCGGGCTGGCCCGCTGGGATTGTGGGTGGAGAGGCCGGAGTGCCAGGTGGAGCCGGCGGAGGAGTCTGGCCTTCTCCAGAGGGCGGCCGGAGCCCGGCGGCGAGTTCCGTGGGCCAGACCGTGACGGAGAGAGGTGGCAGGACTGCCCCGCTCTCCTCTCCCCGACGGGCCTGGCGGGCCCCGCCGCGCCCCCTTATCTGGCCGGAGGAGGAAAGGGGCTCGAGGTTGCGCGGAGCAGCCCAGCCTGAGCTGGGTCGCCCCGGGTGGTGTTGATGTGCTGGGGCAGGGGCGGGAGGAAGGATGAGCGCTCATCCCAACCTACCGGGCGAGCCCGAGGAGGCTTGTGAGGCCCCAGCCTCAGCTCCCCACGTCCAGCCCGCCCTCTGCTCTGCCAGGGCGGAGGCCGGGGGCCCCCGGGGGAGGACGGGGCGGGGCGGGGCGGGGCGGGGGCGCAGGCACACCTGATGGCGTCCTCCACCCCTTGCAGGTACGAGTTTGGTCCAGCCCTGTTTCTGGGCTGGGCCGCCGCCGGCCTGGCCATGCTGGGCGGCTCCTTCCTCTGCTGCACGTGCCAGGAGCCCGAGAGATCCAACAGCAGCCCGCAGCCCTACCGGCCCGGCCCCTCGGCAGCTGCCCGAGAGTATGTCTGAGCCCCGCGTAGCATCCGCCGGCCCCTGCAGCACCCCGGGCGGGGCCGGGAGGGCGCAGGGTGTCCCCCCAGCTCGGTTAGGCTCTGAGCAACTTGTCCCCAACCCAGGCACCCACCCTGCGCTCTGAGACTCAGACCCAGACACTCAGAGAGAGGTGGGAGGCAGGCCCCAGCCCTCAGGCGCACACGCACGGCCAATGCAGGTGCAAGTACGGGCACAGACCTGTCCACACCCCAGCCAGCTGCAGTCCCTTTCACGACCACTTATTTACTCACTGACAGGCTATGTGAGTGTCTTCTCTGTGCTGGGCCTCGAGGACACAGCAGTAGAGAGAAGCTGGGTGCCCAGTGCCCTGGGGTGACCAGACCCCATCGCCTCCCCCGGCCCATGGGCTCCTCACAGCAACCCCACGAAGGAGGCAGTGCCGGGGGACAAATGTCCCCGATTTACACACGAGGAAACAGGTTCAGAGAGACCAGGAGGCCTGGCCCTGCTGCCTCTGAATTCAGGTCTCGCAGTATGCCTAGCACTGCATGGACACCCACACAGATGGCTAAGCCAGGCCGTGTCACCCCTGCCCCGGAAATGGGCCCCGGCGGGGCTGCTGTGAGCTGCACTGGCCAGTCCCCGGGCCTGCGCCTGAACCCCATAGCCCCTGCCACCCCCCACTGCCTGCTGCTCCCCTCGCTAACCAGCTCTCCTCTCTTTTGACTTTCAGACCAGTTGTTAAATTGTCTGCCTCCACCAAGGGCCCCCTGGGTGTGTAGTGTCCAGGTTCCCCAGCCTGGCTCTGTCCCCCTGCCACACCTAGACCGGGTGCTTGGTGTCTTTTGGAAAGAAAAGTGAACATCCAGCCCTGAGTGTGGTGTCATTTGATCTGTCCCTGGTATGATGAGGGTGGGGCCTGGCGCAGAGAGGTCAGAGCTGGTCCCTGGGGTCCTTGGGCACAAAGAGAGGGAGACAGACCCAGTGTGGATTACACAGCACATCCAAGCTGATCAGGAACCTCCCTACCTGTCCTTGGGTTGGCACCAGGACCTCCTTGATTGGAGACCCCCAGTCAAGGGAAAATTAACCCAGATCAGCCCCTGCCCTCATGCTCAGGCCTCTTCCATCCCAGACATCCTCCCGGGACCCTGAGTCTCTCTCTGGCCTCTGCCCTCTGTCTCTCCTGACTGGAAAGAGCTGACCACAGCTCTTGGAAAGAACTGTCCCTTGCCTTCCCCCGCCCTCCTCAGCCAGCTCTGTCCTGGCTTCCTCCACCACCTGTCCTGGGACATCTCCCACCAAGTCACCAGATCCTAAGGACACAGCCCAGCCTTGTCCCCTGACGTGCCTCTGAGAGGTGAAGTCAGACAAAATGACTATCACGCATGCACTCTCCAGGAGAAGGTAGGGGTGGGAGGGGAGAAGCAGATGGCAGAGCTGCTGTGGGATCATCCACAGGCGCCCCAGCGTGGCAGCGGCTGCACGTACACAGGGGCGCCTCAGGGGCTGCAGGGGGTGGGCAATCTGAGCCCAAGTGGGGTCACCAGAGCCCTGCCCCCCGAACTATGAACGAGAACTACAGAAGAGTGTCTCTGGGTGCCTGACGCTATAACGCAGCGGTTCTTGGCTCTGGGTGTGCACATTCGAGTCCCCTGGGGAGCTGATGCCCAGCTCACCCCCCACCCCAGGCGTCCCAACCTAATGGGCCTGAGGTGGACCTGGGCGTCTGAGGTCAGCAGCACTGAGGGCACTTCTCTGAGGCCTGAAGTTTGGGGCTGGGGGGGGGCACATTTCTTGCCCCTCTGAGGAGGTCTCATGTACAAGAAGAGGCAGGACAGACAAGAGGAAGCCCGTTTCCCTCTGCCTTTCCTGGGACCAGGCCGTTTCATGAGATCCCCACACCCTCTCAAGAAATAAACCCCTTTTGGCTGAAACAATTGTGCGTTTGATTTCTGTCACACACAGCCAGAAGAGCCCTGACTAATGCCAAATTTGGAACCTAGAAAGTGAGCGTCACAGTGAGGGCTCCTGCTCCAGGGGTCGCTGAGCAGGTGGGGTGTGGAGCCCAGAGGCTGGTCTCTGTCCCAGGCGGGGGATTCGGACGCCCTCACTATCTGGTCAGGAAGCGGTTGGCTGGGAAACCACGTGTCATCTCTTGCGGTTCAGGGACCACCAGAGGCTTGGGACTTGGTAGGAAAATGTCGGGATAGAGTGTGCTGGCTGCTTCAGGGATAGGCTGTGAGAGAGACAAGCTCTGGGCCAGCGGGCAGCATGAAGGCAGGGCGGAAACAAGCTTCCATGTGATCCTTCGTGAAGAGAAGACTTTTGGAGCTATAGCCAGAGATTGGAGAGCTGGAGAGTCAGCTGACCACTCACAACCCAATCAGTACACTGATTAACATCGGAGTGGGGCCCTGGCAATGGGAGGATGCCTGGGAAAAGTTTAGAGTTTGCTGCTAGAAGAGTTTGGGAGGCCTGATCCCCTCCCCCCAGCTCCCAGCCTCTCCTCTTTCAAATGTCTACACCACGGTCACCTCGGCTGCCAACCTGTGACAGGGCCAACTGTCCAGCTCTCCTGTTTCCTGTCCCAGCCTCAAGGCTAGAGGACTGAGAGGAGACCCAGGAAGGTGGGTCAAAGGACATGATCCTAAACTTGTGCTGTTGTTTATTAGCAGAGTTCCTCCAAGAATGAAATTGGCAAGCCATAAAAGACGGTTTGGGGAGGGATATACCTGTGCCCTCAGCCCCGAAGGAAAGCCCAGGTACCATGGCAAGAGGTGTTCGGCTAAGGGGCGTGAACTGGGAGCTGGAGTAGCTGACCAGTACACTCATCTATTGCCTGAACCTGAGAATATGGACAGGAACTGAGTATTAGATGATGTCAAGGAATTATAGTTAATTTTGGGTTATACGTATTGTTCATTTTATGTGATAACGACACTGTGGTTATTATTTTTTTAAGCCTTGTCTGTCAGAGGTGCACACTGAAACACTATAATGGCTGGATTTGCTTTAAAATACTCTAGGAATAGAAAGGTCAGGGGCAGGAGAAATTATAAAATAAGATTGGTAAATGCCAGTGGTACTTAGGGGTTCACTCCGCTCTTCTGTGCGTGTGTGTGTGCAAATGAAAAAAATCTGAAGGTTAAAAATATGTCTGTTTTACTGGTTGTATAATTTAGTATCCTCCCTCCTGACCACTGGAATAAAGGTGATGAATAGAGACTCTTGCTACTCAGAGCACAGTTCTCCAACCACAAGATTCGCATTCCCTGGAAACTTGTTAGAAATACAGACTCTCAGGCCCCACCCCAGACTAGGTGAAACAGATTCAGCATTTTAAGGAGACCTCCAGGTGACTCCTACACATACTGAAGTTTGGGCTAGGGAGGGCTGTGTGTTGCTTCTCCTTTTCTAGATTTCAACTGAGAATTGCAACTGAGCTACCATTGAATACTGGATATAATGAAAGTGGTTCAATTTAAGATTTTGCCTAGAGTTGGCCAAGCTCATGGGGAACCACAACGAAACCTGATCCAGGCAACACAGGACATGGAGAATGGACTACACCCAAAGCAGTGCTTCCTGACCTTTTCTCCTCATAGAGCACATAAAAACAATACTTAATTCAATTTATGAGACTATTGCAGGCAATTTTATTCTGGACAACAGTCTTGTTGAAAACAACTAAAAATGTGGAGGGAACTGAATCAATTTGCTGTACAGCAGAAATTAACACAACATTGTAAATCAACTATACTTCAATAAAATTTTTTTAAAAAGAAAAAAAAATGTTGAGGAAAGGGTAAACAATTCTTCAAAGCATCAAAGGGCTGACACGATGCTATGGAATCACAGAGTCAAAACCTGAAGCACTGCCTCTCCCTCTCTGTGCAGTGGCCCATGTGGTCACCGCAAAGCTGAAGAGTCCTTGGCTGGCAGGGTCAGAGATTGGTTACATATAAGGGGATTGAACAAATAAGTAAATACACTGAAAGTAATGGGAGCCAGGCTTCTCGTTGTCAGAGAACGGATTTACAAAGGTGGAAACGAGGAAGACTAGAATAAATCTTGTGGAGTTGGATTGGAATTGGAGGTATCTGGATGAACACACAGCTTTTTATATACGTAGATAAATGTAGAAATAGATATAGTTGTGTGTGTATGTACATGTGTGCGATATACATACACAGAGCCTTCTGTAACCATGGATGTGGACCTGGAAAGATGGAGAGCCGACTGCACTACATTATTTTATATAAGGGACTTGAGCATCCGGGAATTTTCGGTATGGTTGTGGTTGGCGGGGGAGGGGGCTGGGTGTCCTGGAACCAATCCCCCGTGGGTGCTGAGGGTCGACTGTACATATATCTGTGAGCTCTATCCCCTAGACAGGCCAAGAACAATGAGCCCCAGGGGCAAACCCATATCTTGATTTCTGAATACCATTCTCTACTAAAAGGTAGCAGAACTCCAGGGAGAAATGGCTAATTCGAGGTCTGGGGTAAGGAAAGTACAAAATAAACTTGGATCATCTCGTTCCAGAAAGTAAGAACGTGCTCAAGGAATGATGGTGACATGTCTAAAGGATACAGAAGCCAGACTAAAGGGGTTCCCTCTGGCTTTATCTGAAACAATTTGAGTATCAAAGTAAATAATAACAGTAATGGATTTTAACTCCGTGAATAAAAAAATAAGAATCCACTAGTCCATACTGATATAAATAATTAAATAAATAAGTGGGTAAGAAGAAAAAGCTCTACAGTAAAATGCCAAGTAATATGAGTAATTTATTAACTAAGAAGTACAAAATATTTAACTTTGCAGTGATGAACATAGCAGGCATATCTTAAGTGATAAGAGTTAACACCACCCGTAATCAGACAAGGCAAAACTGTGTGTCCCTTGATATAATGCACTGAGAAGAACACAGCATCATTTATATGATATTCCTGCTAAAGGTACGTAAACTGAATCTGCTTAAGACGGACAAATACAAATCGAGGTTATTCTACAAAATAACTGCCAGTACCCTTGAAAACTGTCAAAGTCATGAAAGACAGCAAAGGCCGAGGAGACTGAAGAGATATTACAGCTACATGCAATGAATGATCTTGGATTGGATTCTGGACCTATAAAGGACATTCTTGGGACAACCAGTGAAATTTGAATGGTGTCTGTGGTTGAGATGATAGTACTATATCAAAGTTAGTTCACTGTGAACAGATAGTTTTGTAGGACATTGTCCTTGTATTTTAGGAAATTACACACAAGTACTAGAAGAATAATGAGGCATCAGGAAAAAAATATGCGTAAATACACATGAAGAAAGAGTCACAAGGCAAATAGTTGCAGTATAATATTAATTGGGCAATCTAAGTGAAGGGCATGCAGGAATTCTTTGACCTATTCTTGCAATTTTTCTCTAAAGTTTGAAATTATTTCAAGATTGAAAGTTTTTTTATAAAAGTCTAAGGGAAAGCTAGAATACTGGAAAGCCACTCTTCTAAGAGGGCACTTGAAAATGCCTCCAAAGATGGAGATGGAAATGAAAGCTTTGAACTCACCTATGATGAAAACAAACAAAATCTTTATTTCACCTTCATTTTTGAGAGATGATTTTGCTGGGTATATAATTCTGGGTTGACTTCCCCATCCTTTTCAGTACTTTATAGATGTCATGCTAGTGCTTTCTAGCTTACGTAGTTTTTAAATGAAAACTCTGCTGTAGTTCTTATTTTTGCTCCTTTGTTTCTCTCTGGCTGCTTGTCATATTTTCTCCATCTCTGGTTTTCAGAAGTTTGACCATGAAGTTCCTGGGTGTGTTCTTTCCTCTGTGTTCATTTTGCTTGGGGTTTTCCGAGCTTCCTGGATCTGTGGTTTGTTACCTTTCATTGACTTTGGAAAATTTGCAGCCATTATTTTCCAAACATTTCTTCTGCTACATTTTTCTTGTCTTCATCTGCTACTTCAGTCACATGCTTGATATTGTGTCACAGCTCTTCGATAGTCTGTTGTTTTTTCCATGTTTTTCTCTGTGTTTTCGTTTGTAGAATTTCTACCAACTTATCATCAAGTTCATGACTTTTTCCTCTGCTGTGTCATCATTTGATAAGCACATCTAATCAATTCCTCATTTCTGATGATAGTGGGCTGCTGATACCTTGTGCTTAGTTTGAGACCTGGAATCCAGAGTTTTTCTTAGTGTTCCTGAGCTTCAGCATTCAACACTTCCTGCATGCCTGCACAAGAGGGAATCTGTCTCCATGCTCCTGCCCCTTCCCCAGCAGCAGCTTGCCGTTGCTCGCTTTATGATGCAAGGCTCATGTTGGTGGCAGGGAGTTTTTCTCAGTTCTGCTTCAGCCTTAGTCATAGACAGGCCCTGTGCACGTGAGCGTCTGAACTCTGCCTTGTAATGACAGTGGGGCTTGCGGGGAGGGAGTTTCCTGCCCTCCCATCAGGCAGCAGACTTCTGTTTTGTATCTATTCAGGATCCTAGTAATGAGTTTCCTACTTTTCTCTAGTGTCAGGCAGCTTTTGCTTCTACCCCATCTCAGAGGTAGGCAGCCTTGGTTTAGGACTTCTTTCTTTGCTTTTCATTCCTTTTTTATCTCCTAATATTCCAAATGGGATCATTATCTTCGGCTTGTTAGTGCAGGTCTACTGCTTGTGAATGCTCTCCATTTTTGTCTCAAAATGTCTTTTTTTCACCTTCATATCCTACTGTGTATAGAATCCTAAGTTGATAATTATTTTCTTTCAGGTCGCTGAAGATATCATTTTACTACTCTGAAACTATAATTTTACTATTTTCTGGCATCCATTGTTTCTGTTGAGAAATGAAATAGCTTAAATGTCTCTCCTCTGAAAGTAATTTTTTTCCCCTGGTTCCTTGTAATATATCCTCTTTTGCTTTTTTTTTTTTTTAATAAATAAATTTTTTTTAAAATTTATTTATTTATTTATTTTTGGCTGTGTTGGGTCTTTGTTTCTGTGCAAGGGCTTTCTCTAGTTGCGGCAAGTGGGGGCCCCTCTTCATCGCGGTGCGCGGGCCTCTCACTATCGCGGCCTCTCTTGTTGCGGAGCACAGGCTCCAGACGCGCAGGCTCAGTAATTGTGGCTCACGGGCCCAGCTGCTCCGCGGCATGTGGGATCTTCCCAGACCAGGGCTCGAACCCATGTCCCCTGCATTGGCAGGCAGATTCTCAACCACTGCACCACCAGGGAAGCCCTGCTTTTTTTAAAAAAAAAAAAATTGTGGTACCATTTTTGATGTGTTTAGATGTGGATTTCTTTTTATTTAACCTCTTTGGGATTCTTGACTCTTTGTTTTGGTGTTTCCCCCTCTCCCCACCCCAGTCATTTCTGACTGAGTCTCAGCCATTATCTCTTCAATTTTCTCATTTTTTCTTTCTTCTGTGACTCCAGATACAGACTGGTTGATTTTCTTACTATATTCTCTATCTCTTAGGTTTTATCCTCTATTTTCCACATTTTTTATTTTCTGTACTTCATTAAAAATGATTTCCTTCAACTATCACTCAGTTAACTAATTTTATGTTATTTATTATTTTTTTAAGTTTTATTTTTTGGCCGCGCTACGTGGCTTGCACAACCTTAGTCCCCCAACCAGGGATGGAACCCAGGCCCTTGGCAGTGAAAGCGCTGAGTCCTAACTACTGGACCACTCTAGGGAATTCCCTAATTTTATCTTCACCTGTGTTTAATCAGCTTCTGAACCTGTCCATTGATTTCTTTGGTGTAGTGTATTTTTATGTTCTCGGATTTCCACCTGGTTAATCTTTTAAAATCTGCTGTGCCAATTTAAACAGTCTCTGTTTCCCTTCTTTATTAGTTTGCCAGGGCTGCTACAACAGATTACCATACACTGGGTGGCTTAAACAACAGAAATGTATTTCCCCACCTTCCTGGAGGCTGAAAGTTCAGGATCTAGGTGTCAGAGTTGGTTTCACTCTGAAGCTTCTCTCTTTAGATTGTAGAAGGCTTTCTTCTTCTGGTGCCTTCATGGTCCTTCCTTGTGTGTGTCCATGTCTTAATCTCCTCTTCTTATAAGGACATCAGGTATATTGGATTAAGCCTCACCTCAGTGATCTCATTTAACCTTACCTCTTTAAAGGGTCTATGTCCCAATAAGTCACATTTGGCAGTACTGGGGTTAGGATTTAAATACATGAATTTGGGTTGAAGAGGGTCACAATTCAGCCCATAACACCTTCTAAAACGTTCAAGCTTCTCCTTTTATCTAATGAACATAGTAAACATAGTCGCTTTACATTCTGTGTCTGATATTTTTGGTATTTGGGTTTCCTGTGGGTCTTTTTCCATTGTCTGCTGTCTCTGCTGGTCCTTGTTCATGATGACTTGTCTCCTTGTAGACCTAGTTATCTTTGAATATATGCTTGATTTGGCACTTGGAAAATATCTGTAGAAATAATGCAAAGCCTAGGATTATATAATTTTCCACAAATAGTATTTTATTTGCTTTAGCTTGGTGCCTGGGGTGGGGGGAGTGGAACCAGCAATTCAGGATCACCTTTATCCAATTTAGGGCTTGAGATTTCTGGGCCCCCACCCGACTCCAAGTCAGGTTGCAATCTATGTGAGGGTTGGTTTAATTTACTACCACGGTACAACCATTCAAAGTCCTCCACTCAAATCATGGGGTAGTGTACAAGGGTTCACACAATTGGTGGGCCCGGACTCCAAATTTTTCCCTCTAGCACAGTACAGCTGCCTCTTCCAGACCAGCAAATATTTAAACTTCCAGATCAGCACTCAGCCTCTCAGTTGTCTCTTTGAGGTTTTCAAACATATCCAGGGGAAAGGTAGCCCTGAAAATCACTTACTTTTCTACATTGCCATCCTCTCCTGGACCTAGCCTAGGAGTCTCAGTATTTTGTTGTATTTTGTTGCTTTTAGAAAGATTTTTAAAAACATTTTGCCTAGTGTGTTTTTTTTTGGTGGAAAGTTTGCTTTATTTCAGATGTCGGCAACCAGAGGTGGGTGGGATGGAGTGGACGCCTGTTCAAAGGCCAACTCCCCCGCTACTGACAATCAGTGGGTAAGAGCTTTTATAGGTGAAGGGAGGGAGCTACATGCAGAAACAGCAGTCAGCTCTGACAGTCATCTTGAAATTGGTCATCAAGACGAATGGTCTGATCAGCGTCATCTTGATTAAGTACAGTTAGCCTTCAGTTCCAGGGTCGGTTTGTTCCCATTTCCCTGAGACCAGTTCTCGGAATTGTGGCAGCATACGTTATTTGCCTAGTGTTCTTGGCAGTCTTCAGCAGAAGAGTTGGTCCAACGTTACCAGAAGTGGAAAAGTCATCTTGTCAGAGTGCCCTCACATAATTTTAGAATACATTTAAAAATTATTACTCAAGTAGAACATTTTTATTATTTCCTGTTCTGTGAAAGTGATTGTTCATGACAATCAAAATTAACAAAAAAATATTAGATGTTAAAATACCACAGTTGGTTTAAAATTATTATATCATCTCTTTTAAAAAATTTTAAGTTTTAATTTAAATATATACTCCAAAAACTGTATAATGAGCACATGAATCTTGCTTTGTGACATTTTTACAAAAATGGGAAAGATGATGTACAAATGAAAAAGCCTTTAAATACTGGTTGTTTCCACTAAAGTTTTTGTTCCTTAGGCCATCTAACTTCCCTTTGTACAGAATCTGACAATCACTGTAAGACCCTAAAACTATTGAATAGTTTTCCGTTTCAAGCCTACTCTTCTCTACATCTTTCCTCAGCATCTTTACCATCATGTTTCAATTTCTTATTGTGGTACAATACACATAACAAAATTTACTGTCTAAACCATTTTAAAGTGTACAGTTCAGTGCTATTAAGTATATTCATATTGTTGTGCAAACATTGTTACCACCCATCTCCAGAATTCTTTCCATCTTGCAAAATTGAAATTCTATGCCTATTATGCAATAACTCTTCATTACCACTATTCTATTTTCTGTCTGCGATTTTGTCTAAGTACCTCATATAAATGGAATCATACGGAATCTGTCCTTTTGTGATAGTTGGATATAGGATTCTTGGATGAGTTTTTTCTTTTAGCACTTTTAATATCAGCTACTTCCTTCTGTCTCCAAAGTTTCTGAGAAATCTTCTGATAATCTTATTGAGAATCCCTTGTATTTAATGAACTGCTTTTTTCTTGTTGATTTCAAGGTTCTTTGTCCTTTTCTTTTGACAGTTTGTTTTTAGTATGTCTTGGTGTGGGTCTTTTTTAGTTCATCTTGGAGTTTGTTAAGCTTCTTGTATGGTTATATTCACGTATTCCATCAAATTTTGGACATTTTCAGCCATTATTTTTTCAAACATTCTCTTTGCCCCTTTTTCTCTCCTCCTTCTGGAACTCCCACAATGTATGTGTCAGTCTGCTTGATGGTGCCCCACAAAGTCCCTTAGGCTCTGTCCACCTTTCTTCAAATTTTTTTTTCTGTTCCTCAGACTCAATAATTTCCATTCTCCTATCTTCAAGTTCACTGATTCTTTCTGCTGCCTGCTCAAATCTGCCTTTGAGTCCCTTTAGTGAATACTTTCAGTTATTGTAATTTTCAGCTGCAGAGCTTTTTGGTTTCTTTTTAGGTTTTCTATCTTGTTACTGGTATTTGTTTTGTTTATACATTGTTTACTTGACTTTCTCCACATCTTTCTTTAGTTCTATGAACATCTTCAAACATTTGTTCTAAAATCCTTGTCTAGTAGATCTGCCACCAGGTCATTCTCAGGGATAGTTTCTGTTGGTTTATTTTCTTTCCTTTGGACCATATTTTCCTTTTTCTTTGTATGCCTTATGATTTGTTATTGTTGTTAAAAACTTGACACTGAATCTAATAATGTGGTAACCCTGGACATTAGGTTGTCTCTCTTCTCCAGAGTTTGCTGTATTGTCTCTTTTGCTCTAGGCTGTCCTCCAGAGTTTGCTGTATTGTCTCTTTTGCTCTAGGCTGTCCCTGGGCCATCAGCTTGAGGTGTAAATTTAAGGCATTTTCAGGTCTCTTCTCAGCCTGTGCATGTGCAGTGACTTTCTAATTTCTCCCATATATGTGATTGCTTTTGATTGTCCGAGTCTTTAATGTCTGGCTCTCAACAGGGGAAAAAGACTAAAATGAAGAGGCAGTAGGCACCAGCCGTTTATATCCCCTGAA
Source organism: Balaenoptera acutorostrata (assembly GCF_949987535.1). Taxonomy (NCBI): domain Eukaryota; kingdom Metazoa; phylum Chordata; class Mammalia; order Artiodactyla; family Balaenopteridae; genus Balaenoptera; species Balaenoptera acutorostrata. Next base: position 35,260,902 of record NC_080064.1, on the reverse strand, counting down.
GTCACTTCAGCTGGCGGGGAGGGGCTTGCAACAGCGGGGGTAAGTGCAACAACAATGGCTGCTATCTGTGTTTGCATCTCCTTCATCAGAAGCAGCTGATTGATTAGTCAGAACACAGAGCCCCAGTATTTGGGGGACAGGGTCCTTATTGCTCACCCTGGCTGCTGCAAGATATGTGCAAGGTGCTCCAGGAACATGTGCACAACTGCCTGCCATGGGGCTGAGCTGGGTGGGGGATGGGTAGCCTCAGCTGAGCTAAGAGCTGAAATTCCCCAAATTAATCTCAATTTACTATGTCTTCCCTAGATGTTGCAAGCCTTCAATAGACTCCACAGTACCAAAATAGTTACATCAGACCAATATTACCTGTGTACTGGTTGTTGAAGTTAGGGGGACGGATTCCTGGTGCTTCATATGCAGCCATCTTCCCAGAATCCTTACCTCCTTGCTTTTCTGTGATGCTTATGATGTTAGTCTGGGTTCCCGAAGCAGTAGACTCCCAAATAGGATTAAAATGCAAGGATTTTATTAGGGAAACACCTTTCAAAAAATAGGGGAGGGAGCTAGGGGAGCCATCAAGCCTATGTGAAGGAATATTGGGTAGCAGAGTCATAGACTACCATGCAGCCTAAGGGAAGTTCGGCAAGGCCATCATGGGTGTCCTTGAGCCAAAGTTGGCTGTCAGAAGAGTTCCATGTCTTCCAGGTACAGGACTGCTTTAGAATCTCTGCTGAGCCTACTCCTTGGCTTGGGAGCACTTGGAAAGCATGGCCACAAGACAAACGTGGTAGATTTCAGAGCAAAGCATCTTGGATCAATTATATTATCTGTAGTTAGAGATCTACAAGTCATAATCTCATGGCCACCACAGTTTGTTTACAATTTTCAGAGCTCTTATCTAAGTTGATCCTTAAAATAGTCCTGTAGTAAGTCAACATTTACTGAGCACTAACAAAATGTAAGGTATTCTCACTTAATCTTCACAAGAAATTTAGGGAGCAGGTACTATTTCTATCTAAGGTTTTAAAAGCTCATCCTCCCCTGCATTTGGATTAGGCAGTTTGATGGTGGGATCCAGGAATCTGTTGATTTTCTTGTGGGTGGTCCATAGACCTTACTTTGAGAAACACTTCAACGTTCAGTACTGAATGTGGTAGCTCCAAATTGAAGCTCTGGGGGTGAAGTTTCATTGGCAGGACTGGAACTCAGGTTTTCTGACTCCAAATCACTTTCCATCCTAGTGTCTCAAATCTATGAAAATTGAATTTTATGCACAGGGTAAATGAGGCATTTGGTTTTACTATAATCATAAAGCTCTTCTTGGTTGGCTCCTTTTCCCTCAACCCCACATAAACATGTCTCATCCTAAAAGACCCTTCCCTCAGATTTATCTCTGGAGTGATCAGAACTCCCATTCTGGTCATTCTAGGGCAGTCCTTTCATCCCAGTGTAATTGACAACCAAATCCCTTTCACTCTCAAGAGCATCCTATTTAGCTAACACATAAATTATATAGTCTAACAAAACTAGTTTATCTGCCCTTCCAGCAGCAGCCCTTGCTTCCTTCATCCCACTTCCCAACTTCGACACACTGAGTTTTTACTCTGTACTCTTTTGTTACAGATCCTGGGATATAGCACAACAAACAAACAGAACAAAAATCTCTGCCCTGAAGATTACTGTCTAGCAAAGACAGAAAATAAGCAATTTTGATTAGCAGATGATTATATACACTATGGAGAACAATCAAGCAGGGGCAGGTGGTCAAAAGATCTGGGCATGGAGGGGGCTGCTATTTTAAACAGAGTGGTCAGGGAAGGCTTTCCTATTCCTTCCCCAAAATAACAGAGGGAGAAAGCCATTTATAATACTAGAGTTCTCTGGGGAAACAGTCTTCCTGTCAAGAGGCAGAAGTGTAAAGGCCTTGAGGTGGGAATGTGCTGGCACATTCAAGGAAAAGGAGGCCTGTGAGGTTGGAAAGGAGTAAACCAGGGGGAGAGCAGTGAAAGTGGGAGTGGGACAAATGGGGACACACTGTGAAGCCTCCTGCAGGATGCTGGCTTTTGTTCGCAAGAAAGAATGGAAACCTCTAAGGTTTTGAGCAGAGAAGTGACCCAAAGTCTGACATGGCTTTTAAAAGGACAGACACCCTGGCTGCTATGTTGAGAACTGACTGGAGAGGGGTGGGACAGGAAAAGGAAGGTAGCAGGGAGCTCACCTAGCAAGTACTACAATAATCCAAGTGAGAGATGACAGAGGTCTGGACCCACGTGGATGGAGGTGGTGAGAAGTGGTCAAATTCTGGATATATCAAAGGCAGAATCAACAGGGTTTGCAGACCCATTGGATGTGGAGTGTTCTAAAAAGTGAGAAGTCGGGGGCTTCCCTGGTGGCGCAGTGGTTGAGAATCTGCCTGCTAATGCAGGAGACACGGGTTCGAGCCCTGGTCTGGGAAGATCCCACATGCCACGGAGCGGCTGGGCCCGTGAGCCACAGCTGCTGAGCCTGCGCGTCTGGAGCCTGTGCCCCGCAGCGGGAGGGGCCGCGATGGTGAAAGGCCCGCGCACCGCGATGAAGAGCGGTCCCCGAACCGCGATGAAGAGTGGCCCCCACTTGCCGCAACTAGAGAAAGCCCTCGCACGAACCGAAGACCCAGCACAGCCAAAAATAAATAAATAAATAAATTAAATAAATAAATTAAAAAAAAAAATCAAAAAAAAAAAAATTTAAAAGTGAGAAGTCGGGATAGACTCTGAGGGTTTTGGCTGGGACCTGTAAGGATGAACTGGCTGTTGCTGAGATGGGAAAGGCTGTGGGAGTAGCAGCCCTAGTCACCCCTCAACCTGCTGAGTCTGGGGCCACCCCACTTCCACAGGGCTGCTCTCACCCTTAGTCTCCCTGTCACTAAGCCCAGTGGACACCTTTCAGCCTCCACCTTCTTGGACCTTTTGGTTTTGATGCCAACTGAGTCACTTTGTTCTCTAGGATTCTGTGACGTCCCCCTTCCTGGATTCCCCACATCTTTGGGCCTCCACAGATGCTCTGATGTGATTTCCTCCATGACCACAGCTTTCAATAGCCACCTGATGAGCATCAAACGTTCAGCTTCAGCCTACACCTCACTCCTTAGCTCCAAATCTGCTTCCCACATACTCCCTATGGATGCCCCAGACACCTCAAACTCTGTGTATCTGAAACCAAACAGGCCCCTCCCCTTTGTGCATTCTCTACTCCAGCAAGTGGCACTATCTGTAGCACCACTCCGCAATCATGCCCCACTCTTCCCTCTTCCTCATTCCACATTCAACTAATCACCTCAATCTGTCAACCCCATTTCTGAGAACATCTCAAATTTGATGTTCTTTCCTACTGCCTTATCTATGGTCTCATATTATCTGGACTTCTATAGCAATGTCCAAATTGGCCACTATTTTGTCCCAGAGTAATCTAAAATGAAAATCATTCTATTTAAAAATCATCCACAGGAATTCCCTGGTGGTCCAGTGGTTAGGACTCCATGCTTTCACTGCTGAGGGCCTGGGTTTGATCCCTGGTCAGGGAACTGAGATCCCTGCAAGTTGCACCTTGCCAAAAAGGTATAAATAAATAAAAATCATCCAGATCCCCTATCACCAGCTTCTCAGCCCAGACAGAAGGGCTGTATAGCTGGCTGCCCCGAACCATTAAGAAGTACTAAAACATCATTTGGATAGGTGTAAATATTGTGCAAGTTAAGTTGGCTCACTTCTTTGTATCATTTATAGCCTTTAAAACCAGGCAGCCAGACTGATGGGATGTAAGCAGGCCTTCCAATACCTGAGGCACCATTCAGGGCAGGGAGAGGCAGAATTCCTAACAAAAATGCTCCTTCCCCAGCCACAAACCAGCTTACTAGCCTTAGTGTCAGACTAATCCTTCCATTAGCAGAACCTCAGGTCTAAGCCTGTCATGGGCTACACTTGCCTGTTTATCTGTACCAGATTCCCATTCAATGCCACTACAATTCCCATTAGCTCTCCCCTACTCCTAACCTGACCCAACATTGCTCCCTTCCCAAACCCTCCATTGTGACCTCTGGGTTCAGTCACCGGCTTTTTCTCTGAATGTTCTCTTACTCTACCTCTAACCAGACTCGCGCCTAGGATGCTACTTCCCTCGGAGCCCTTCCGGTGATTATTTTTTTCTTCTTCAACACCAAGTACTGTGGTATCTGGTAGTGAGCTAAGTCTATTACACCACTGCCACTTCTAAACACAAATTTTCTTGAAGTCCATGCTTTCAAGCTAAGCCCACTATCCAGCAGCATTCCTTCACATTCCTGGGACTTCTCCACACCCACTTCTACCAACACTTGTGGGAACTGCAACACTCACTGAACACCATGGTCTATTTTTGACCTCTTCACATCTACTACTGTCTTCCTCCTCCTTTCTTCTACTCACATGATCCTAACCTGAACTGCCACTACCAGTAACTGCCACATGTCTCCAGGCTGAGTATGCCAGGCTAAGGCCACCACCTCATATTCTTCCAGCTCCCTTAAATTAGTACTCTTACTCCATTGGGCCAATTTGGAATACTTGCCAACTCCTGGACAATTCCAATCACCAAAGGTGGCGTTGTACTCTTACTGCCTTTGGCTACCCAGGATTCACCCCCGGATCTGGGGATGGGGGAAGTGGATGCTGGGGGACAATATCATCAACTATAACCTTGCATTCACTTTCACTACCTTTGCTCTTTTCCTCCTGTTAGATTCAGCTGGCCAAGCTCTGGTTAAACCCAACCCTCCACCTGCTGGCAATTCTATTTCCCTGGTATACCTTTTCCCCATTCTCCAAGACAACTACACCTTTTTCTCTCCTCTAAACTCCAACCTCTCTTCCTTTTCTAAAGCCCACCAAAAATTTTTTTTTCTTTTTTACTGAACCTAATCTTTTTTCATTAAGATTTTCTAAAATTTATTTTGGCTGCACCTGGTCTCAGCTGCAGCATGTGGGATCTACTTCCCTGAACCAGGGATTGAACCCAGGTCCCCTGCATTGGGAGCATGGAGTCTTACCCACTGGACCACCAGGGAAGTCCCTTACTGAACCTAATTTGAATAGATGGATTGACATCATTTTCAATATTCATGAACACGTAAATGTCCATTTCTCTTTAATGTCTTCCAATGGTCTCGCTTCCTCCCAGAGATTTGGAAAATGTTAGTCCTAAATATATTTCCTTAATACTACTGTATTATACAAAATAAATTTTAGCCATTTACTATTACTAACAAATTATCCATCCTTAACTGCAAGCTCTTTTGGTTTATTACCACTACCACCTATTCCTTAAGTCTTACCTCACTGCCTAGGTCATCTAGTACAAGGTTCAACAGAAACCATAAGCATCCCCACCTAATTTTGAACGGAACGAAAGAAAGACAACATGCCCTTAGCACTTTCCATGCTCTCTGCTCCAGTCACATGGGTCTCCAAGAACATGAGGTATTCATGACCCTTACAGCTGGAGAACCAAACTCAAGGATAAGTGCCAAAAGCTAAGGAAGGTCGTCACAGAGCAACTCACTGCTGCTACTGCTGCAAAGCATTGCTTCTACCACCCCTCTTCTAGTAAACAGTACTGACTTCCCCAGAGTCTCATGCTGGTGCATCTGAACGGTAGACCAGGTTCTAAACCTGCAGACTGGCTGCAAGACTGAATGCACTCTCTCAGCTGTCAGAGACTCACAGGCTACCTAATCCTTACACATAGTGAATTCACACATGAAATACTGGGCAACAACACAAGACAAATACACATGAAAAAAATGTTGTTTGCAACACTGGCAGCAAGACTGCATCACAGAAAACTTTCTTCCTTGCCACGGTTTTCAAACTCACATTCCAACATTATTGGATTGTGTAAGCACTGCTGGCATCATTTCCACAACATATATCCTCATGTATGCAACTATTAAAAAAAACACTACATACCATCAGCAGTGTTCAGCATCCAAAGAGTTGGTCCCAAATTCAGAAAAGGCATTTCAAAGTGTTGACTGATACTAGCCTAACCCACTTGCCTATTTTTTCCCCACTTTATTCATCAGTCCCCTGAATTAAAACTATCAGTGCAATGCAAATCTCAGTTCTGTGCTCGAGCCCATTCTGGAGAGGCACACAGCACTGCATGACTCCCGGACATGCCACTCTAGCCTACTCTATAACCCCAAGGCCTCAAAAGCTGGCCAGAATGATCCAGAATTAGTCTCTAGATAGCAGTCATTAACTATTCCACAAAGGAAGCCAAAGGGCATTTAATAAGACATTATAAAAGAACAGCCAGAACAGGCTTAGGTTACAAGGGTGCCAAGAACAAAATGAATGTCACTGACCTCTATGTTCTTTAAGCAGACTTCACACAAGCATTCCATTATTTGTGGTCACCATCTCCAGTGCCCAAGCAAAGGAGCTGAGCTGTGTTAACCGAGTACACCAGTCTCTGTGGCAGGCATATGATAACTAAGGTGGGTATCCTTCAATCCACAGGCTGAACTCACTCACAGTAGGGCACAAATAAATGGCTTCTAAGGATTAGAGTCCAGTTAGTCTCCACTAGACCATGCGCTCTCTCTTCTCCTTTACCACTGCCTCCCAGTAAAAAGAGCGCACAGAAAGGAAAATGGCCAGATTACCATAGTAAATACTTTCTAATTTTCAGTATGGGCCCACAGGCATGCTACTCAATAAAGGATTACACATTCTAAAAAATTTCCTGAGTAAATACCAATGAGTACCACCTATCTACAGATAGATGTAAGCTAATAAGGGTCCTATAACCAGCTAAGTACTTATAAACTAAAACGAAACAAGGCAGAAATATACACAGACAATTATTTAAGACCTTTATTAACAGGTGCTTGCAGTTTGTTAACTTTTTTGAAAAAATCAAGCTGTAAACTTTTATTACAAATTAAAAATGAGGTTCTTAAAAATCTCAACTTGACCAGATATGAAACAATTTAAAAACCTTTAAAGGTGTATTGAGAAAAACCAGGCTTTTTTTTTTTTTTTTTAAAAAACACGTTTGTCATTACCAAAAAGAGACGTCTTTAGGTAAAAATAATAAAAACCCCATATGCTGCATAGACAATGCAGATCGTTCTAGTTATCTGGTCAACAGGCAAAAAGCAAGCACTTAAGGTCTTCAGCTCCAATCTTTTGTTCATTTCTTATTGCTGGAATTTCGTATTCATTTCTTCTTGTTGGATGACTAAACTGTAAAAGAAAAAAAGTTTTTAAATTATCTTGCGCAGTTCACTGCAATTTTCTTTTAGTACACCAAACTGCTCCAGATTCAAATTAGCTAAGCAGGGAAGGCATTAACAAATCTCATACTGGTTTATTTTAACACAGCAATTCGTAACAGGGGTGGACCCTGCTGTGTAACAAGAATGGTTACTCCTAGGTTCTGGATGACCTTTTGACACTCAGAAAATAGTATAGAGGGGAAAAAAAGTTATCAGTGGCTGAAAATAATAATTCTAGAGCCAAATGCCTCCCAGAATCCAGTAAAAAGGGAATCCCTGAATTTTGGAATTGATGATACAATGCCAAAGTTGTCACTTTTCCCAAAGAGACCAACCATATTGGTCATTATCACCTAGGTTATTAATCCTAGTAGCTATCCCACTTATTTTTGAAAAATGAAAAATAATGCAATGTAATTAACATTACTTGTTAGGGTAAGGTTAGCAAGACTTTCCTCTGCTTACTGGTAAAATCATCCAAAAAGGTTGACAAAAGGCTCTCATATTCAAGATACAATGTAAAGCTAGGCCTCCAAGTGTCAGTGAGCCAAAGTATGGCTCTGATACACCCCATTACCAAAATGGGATATTCAGGTCATGTTATGATTAGTTTGGGTAGAAGACACTGTATGTTTAAGTGGCTTACCTTACCTGATGAACTGGGTTTTTTTCTCTTTCATTAATGGACACCACTCATGACTGCTCAGAGGCCAGAAGGCCATCTACGCTTACTTACCCGGATGATGGTAGAGATGGTAAGCCGGCATTTACTCAGCCCCGCCCTGCTCAGCCTCGGGAGCGGACGAATTCTCAGCTGGTGGATCGGCTGCTTTTGTCTCTTTGCCATCTTGTGGTTTAGGGTTTTCTGGGCGTCTGCGTCGGTAATTGAAGTTGCGGCGGTACCGACGTTGAGGTGGCTGCTGACCTTGGGTCTCATCTCCTTGATTTTCCTTATCTTCTTCATTGCCGTCCTCTCTGGGCTGTCTTTGGCGAGGAGGGCCCCTGGAATGAACATTGTGCAAACTTGCAATGATAAAACATTCTTTCTTTAACCTAGCCACCAGTATTAACACACCTGGCCTTTCTGTTTATCAAGTGGTCTGCAGGCAATTTAGCAAAATCAAAAGAGCAAATTTGGCTTTTATTTCACAAATTGAGTATGACTTGGGAAAAGGATTTGCAAGTATAAACTGGAAGATGAACGTTTAAAACTGGTTTTAATAGTCTCGTAAACTTACCCATAGTATAATCTATTACAAAGTTAGCCATGAAAGGACTAAAGGTGGTACAACACTATCAACACCTTGATGTCATTTAAAAACACGGGCTTTAAGGTAACCAGGTTTGGGAACAAGTGCTAACTAACCTTTACAGATGAACACTTGCTAAAAAGGCAGGAAGTCAAAACCAGAGAAAAGATGCTCTCTTCATATAAATAAAAGTATACAGCAACCATTAGTCACTGGGAAAGGCAAATCAAAACCACTTCTTACCCACTAGGATAGCTGTAATCCAAAGGCTGAAAAATAACCATGTTGGGGTGGATGTGAAGAAACAAACCCTCAATACATTGCTGGTGGGCATATAAAATGGTGCAGCAGCTTTGCAAAACAGCTTGGCAACAAATGTCAAAGAGTTACTATATGACCCAGCGGTTCTACTCCTGGGTCTATAGCCAAAACAGTGTCCATCATGTGATTACTGTATTATTCACAACAAAAAAAGAAAACAACCCAAATGCCCATCAACTGGTTAATGAAGAACAAAATGTGATATTCATACAATAGAACATGACTTGGTCATAAAAAGAAATCAAGTACTGATACATGCAACAACATGGATGACCTTAAAAATATGTGAATTGAAGGCTAGACACAGAAATACCCGAAAGAGGCAAATCCAGAGACAGGGAAAGCAGATCAGTGGTAGCCAAGGGCTGGGGCAGAGGGCAATGGAGAGTGACTATTAATGAATACAGGACTTTGTGGGTGGTGGACTGGGGAAAGCGTGGCGGTGATGAAAATGTCTGGAATTAGACGGTGGTAATGGCTGCATAACTTTGTGAATATACTAAATACCACTCAGTTGCATGCTTTAAATGAACACCAAGATTAGTATCATCCTTTTATACCTATTATAGGTCATAATAAGCTCTAATTTCCTATTTAGATCTGTACATTACATTTTTCACCTCTAACCCCTCCAATCTCCCACCTACCTCTCCCAACCCCCCCACCCCTTCTCCTGAAACTGTTTCCCCACATTTTGTGAACTCATGACCAGTCTTCGGCAAAACTGCCTTGTCTTTCCCCTGTAGCCTTCAAGTGGTGGCTGTCCCACCCCTATCACTGCGGCTTCTAAAGTGAATTCTAAAACCCCAAGCTTTCCAATCTTATGTTATGCCATATTCCATTTACTACACTTTTCCTGTTGTAATTATCATGACAGTCCCAAATAATATGGGCTTTTAGATTCTTTACTTCCCATCCAATTCTTGTTTGCTACCTAGGTTTTCTCAACTTCAAGCATTCCACTCTCTAATCACCCCTTACTTATTTTCCTGGTTTATTCCAGGTGTCTTGTTCTCCCACTCTATTTCCACTAGGACCTATAATCCAATGATCCTATCACTCATTCTGTCACTTACTCTTCCTTAATCTGTTTCTCCCCTCTTTCTCCAAGTATAAAGTCCACCATTAATCATTATAACTAATCGCAAACTCAGTCATCTTTGTGTAGACAAATGCTGAACGAATCTAACTCTCTGCCTAATCTGAGGCTGCTGCTCAAAATGGCTGGAAAAGTACAACCATGTTGGGTGGACCCACTTTAAGTTTGTGAACACTATTATTTGATTTCCCCTGTCTATTTCTCTTCTAGAGATAATTTCACATCTTTGTCCCAAACTCCCCAAACCTCTCTCACCCGTCTCTCCTTTTGACTTCACTAACACACCCGGGCCCATATACTCTGGCTTCTTACACGTGCAATGCCCATGGTTCCTAGCAAAAGACCAACCCACTATTTGTGGACCATACCCTATCCTAACTGAAGACAGTTCCAGCAGTTACTTCCCTAACAACTGTCCTCTTTTACTACATTTTCCAGCCTACAAATATGTTTATTTGTCAAACAAAAAAATCCTTTCTTGATGACACATTTCCCTTTATTGCCACCTCATCTGTCTCCTTCTCAGCAAAACTCCTGCTATAATAGGTCTCAGATTTCTTACAATTTGCTCTTGGATCTACATCAATCAGAATTTCACCCCATGGATTATAAGTAGCATGTGTCATTTACTACTTTGAACAAAAAATTCCTGGCTAAACAGTTTGGACAGCCCTGCATTCGTTGAGATAAACTATAAACTTTAAGGCAAATCAATCTATCTACCTTATCTATCTCACCACAGCAATTATCTGGCACTGTAATACTAGTCTATTCATTCAAATGAGACCATTTAGTCTAACTTAAACCAAAAGGCAAACAGTAAAACAGAAGCACTTGACAACAAAAATTCATTTGCTATTTTTAAGAACACCAATGAAACTAGGTAGAAAATTTAAGCAGCTCTACAATGTAAGAAAGAGTAGACCAAGGATTCTGCCCTTGGAATTTAAATGGATAGACTGCCATGAAAGCCTATTTTAGACCATTTATCACATTACAGATAAACATTATCACTATTTAAAAACATATTGTTATTATTTGCAGTATTTCAACAAGGTATCTATGTCTAGGTTTAAAATAGTATACTACCTGTTAGTTTTAGGGATCACATCTGGAGACCCAATGCTCTAAAACCCTTAAAAGAAATAACTGCTACACCAGTCAATCCTAACACTGTGGGACCGGGAACACTGTCTCAGTGTGCTACATATATGTATAAACGTGTCTGGCTCATGGAGCTCTTCCCTAATTACTCTTTACTCTAATAATTAAATACCTTCTGTTAAAAAGATATGCTTACCTTTTACCTTTCTCCCTCCCAATGAACCAGGTCTTACAGTTATAATACAATGCGGTTTAAACTACTATTCTTACCTGTTAAAGGACAGAAAATGTGTAATTCCATACCCTCATTAGAGAAAAACAACAACAAAACCAACTGCATAAAGTAGACCACATCTATAAAGGTGTTTTTAACCAGTGCCAGCAAAGATGCAAAGAACACATTCTCAAAGATAACTGACTTCAGGTTCACCTCTTAGGCATCTGATGAAAGAAAATGTGAAGTGTTAACAGATAAATGACTGAAAAAGCCTGCAGAAGAAGCATGATACTGCTGAGTCCTAATACATGCTTGAGAAATTTTAAAATACAAACCATACCTGCGGAATCGTGGTCTATAACCCCGATACATATTCTGTCTCACTGGTCTACCTTGTTCTCCTGCACCCTGGTTGTCAGCACCCTGAAAAGGCAATGGAAATCAAGCCAATGTGGACCAGTAAAAACCCAACCAGACAGAAGTCTGAATACCACAGCAGTTAAAAATAAATAAAATCACATTTACCTCCATCACTTCTCCCTGCACAGGAGGGTTGGAATACTGTGGTCGACGCCCGTAGGGTCTCCGCATGTAGTAAGGTGGGAACCTTCGCCTGCGGTAGGGCCGGCGCTGTTGGGCCTGGCCTTCAGGAGCACTCTCCGATCCCTCATTCTTTTCCCCACTCTCACTATTCTGGTAATTCTGCTGGTAATTGCGTGGAGGACCCCTGCGACGTGGATAGCGTCTATAATGGTTACGGTCTGCTGCGTATTTACTGCCTTGTACTGGAACTCCACCAGGGCCTGTAACATTTGCTGCCTCCGCACCCTACAAAAGCCATCATATATTGATAGTGACGATGGAATTAAGTACACTTAACAAAACTTACACAAAGCAAATAAAAAAGGGTCTCTGTGGCCAGGGGTGCATAGAAATGATTAAATATTAGTTCCTCACTGTTCTGAAGAGATAGCCCTCTAACTGCAGCCAGCACATTAGGATTGATGCACCTGTGTTCAAGTGGTCACCTGACCCATCCATCCACATTAGAGCCACCATCCTAATGGATGAGATCTCCAAAATATTTCCATACTGAAGTCAAACCTTTACACAAAAAGCATCCTCACCTTTTCTCCTTCAACAACATCAAACTCCACAGTCTCTCCATCTCCTACACTGCGAAGGTACTTCCTGGGGTTATTCTTCTTTATGGCAGTCTAGTAATATCACATTCCAAAAATAGATTAACAGGGGAGAATAATGTGCTTTTTCATTTAAAATGTACCAGAGTCAACAATATTTTAGCTTGGATATACACTTAAAATTAGCTTTAAATAAGACCAAACCATCAATAAATTTAGGAAAACAGGGACCAATGCTACCCCCAACCTCAACCAAAATACTCCAATCTTACAAGGCCCCAGCATTTTACCACTATTTTCCAAACTAAAACAAGTAATTTAACACTCAAGACAGACACTATATAGATATATATTTTAAAATGCTTTTTGAAAAAGCATTATATGTAGCTTTGAACAAAATGAGGATATCCATCTATCCCCAAAGACTGCACTTAATAGTAGAAGCTAGCCCCACACAGGGCCAGTTTAGATGACAGGCGAGTTTAGTTTTGCATGCTTCAAAGTTGACCAAACCAACTTTGTCCCTGTGTTACCATATCAAACTCAATTACAAATGTCAACCAAAATCCCTTCCAACCTGACTGTGGTAATACTTCGATGGAAATGCAATTCACGTGAATTAACTATGCCACTTTTAATATTCCGACTGCCTGGGACAGTTTGTTATTACCTCCCCAGAATACATTAAATCTCACATTGTTACTTGTTCTCCAGACTTCTACGACAAAGTTAAAGGGGAAGAATAATATCTCACGTTTGTAGTACTTCCATAAAGTTCTTCCACACATTACCCACTCAATCTCATTATGACAGATGATGTGAGGTGTTATTATTCCTCTTTTAAGGTAATAAACAGGATTTAAAGTTAGGTGACTTGCCCAAGGTCACACAGTTAATAAGTGGCAGAGTATGGACTTTTCTAAATCCAGGCCTCTTGGGACTCCAAATCTCATGTTCATTCTACTACATCACAGCGGTATCCATTACAGGATCACTCATGCATTTCCATTCCAGAGGAGGCAGGACAACCAACAAATCTGAAGCCAATTAAGCTAAGTTGCCCAGAACTGCAGTCTCCTTGATACACCACCAAGACCTGAGCAGCCAAAGTCCTAAGAAACAACTAAATGTTGAAACCACCTCCAAAATAAAGAGGAAAGCATATTGGTGACACCTTGTGGGTTGGTACAAGCGGGTGATATGCATTCAGCCAAATAATTGATCTCATCTGTCATCTAAACTGTCACAAAGTTTTCATACCTTTCATATAACTCAATTATCTGCAGTCATAGGGGATAGCAGAAGTATGGGTAATTAAAATCCCAAACTCTTATTTTGGTCAGCATTTTCAATGCCCTCCCCAATCTTCCCAAACCCTTTACTGTTGCTGACAGGTAGCAAGACTGGCAAGCTTGCTGTCTCGTGCACCTAATTCTGCAAATTCCTTTGAACATGCAAAAGGGAAGTAAGGAACAGGTTAAGTGTTTGTATTCAATTTTATAAAATGAACATTTGTTTTAATATAACACTTTGCCTGAGCAGTCCTGTATTTGTTTAGAATTTAAAAGTTTCCATGCTTATGTTTGACCCTGTGATTACTGGACAGGGTTTTCGATGTATCTAGAAATTGATCTGGCTTCCCCCTTGATTGCCACTGAGTGCTGTACAGGACACTTCAGAGAGCTACAAAACACCAACCTAAGACAGCCCTTCCTATGAAGTATGCTGCCAGCCAAACTCATACCTCCCTGAATAAAGGCGTGAGTGTAGACTGACTTTGTCTTTTGATGTCTACATTACAGTATAGTGGTTAAAAAGTTCTTAGAGTGATTTTCAATACAAGTTGACAATATTTCAACAGTCTTAGTAAAAAAAAAAAACAAAACTGCAGAGTACATAAAAGTACACATTTATAAACATTTTTCCTACCTACTGCATTCCTATGAGGATAATTAAGTCCAGTGGGGCCTATGATATACTTAAGGTTGAAATATTAGTGTTCATTTGGCAGTGGCTTACTTTAACAATAAACTCCTTAATGTTTAAGCATTTTCCAAAATAATTTCCTTAAATGGTACTTGAGGGGGAAGTTCAGCATGTAGCACCTATCCTGTTGTAACAGAAAGACCTATGCTACGTTTGCCAGTTTTTCAACATTCATTTCAAATTAATGTATTTTGCAGCTTTGGCCAATTTCTCCCAGGATTACTGTTATTTGTCCTTACCAGAGGTAATTCTAACAGCATCTTGTCAAAGTTTCTGTGTATCTATAGCAACGGTATTAGTTCAAGTTTAGATTAATGGAGGTTTTCAGTTCATCTGCAATTAGGCTTCAAAATTTAGTGTAATGAGTAGAGCAGATTCAACACTTAAAAAAGCTATAGCTATTAACAAAATACCAATGTGAAACACCTATTTTAATTAAGTGAACTGCCAACATAATGTTTCAATCTATACATTTAAGCTGTACTACCCCTCTTCCTGTGGGAACTAAATTGTTTGGTGACTGGACTTAACCTTTTTGCAAGGAACAGTAGTTGACAAGATATCCACCCTTTTCTTCCCACAAGCCTTGAGCCAGAAGTGTAAATATCCACAGGAGCACTCACCTGGTGTACAAATACATCTTCCTTGGTGTCATTCCTACAAGATAGAACCAAGTTGAACAAGTTATAAAATTGAACACTACATTTCATGTTGCCAAAGATTAAAAATACACTTGGTCCTTTGTGCACTCCCCTCCCCTTTTTAGAGACTTTCTCGGCTGCCAACCAGCCATTAGGAAATTAAGAAACAGAACAAAAACACAACTAGTAAGCCACAACGGTTTTGCTAATAAATCTCACTATCTACCTTAGAAGCATTAAAGACTAATAAAGTGTGACCTACTAAGCCATTAAGAGGATAGAAGTGACTAGCAACATATATTCTGTCACTCCTCATCCTACTAAACAGTGTTCCTGCATAACCCACTCCTACCTCTAAGAGCATGGTTACTAACTTAAGTAGGAGAGATCATGAACATATTCTCTTCCATTAATTACTAGCTTCCTTCTCACTTCATCCTCAATCATTTCCTTTTTACCATTTCCAATTCCCAACTTTCCTTGAGGATCATAAAGATGACCACAGAATGTACAATACCAGGAATGAGCCCTAAATGTAAACTATGGACTTTGGATAATAATGATGTGTCTACGTAGATTTATCAATTGTAACAAATGTATCCCTTTGGTACAGTATAGTGGGGGAAGTCATGGGTGCAATGTGTAGGCCTGGGGTATATGGGAACTATGTATTTTCTGCTCAACTTCGCCATGAATCTAAACTGCTCTTAAAAATAAAGTACTGATTAAAATAGAGAGACAAGATCACAATGAAGTACAAATATGAACACCACCAATACTGACATCATTCACACGGCAAGCATTGTTTGTGCTGGAGAACTAAGGCGGTAAAGATGAATGAAACTTTTTACTAGCACACACAACCCCCTTTTTTACTTCATATGACACCATTTTACACCAATCTTTAGTCTGTTCCTAAAGAAATATGGTTGAAATATTTGCTTCAGGACTTTACAAGTAGCTATTAAAGGAGGCAACATTTGCCCTAAGTCTTAAAGGAGTTTACTGGAAAATGAGAAAGATGTTCCAGGTGGAGAGGTCATGGACATGGGTAAAACCAACAATGAGCAAATTAAGTGCAAGTTGGGTTCAAACTAGCTGGAGAATATGGCTAGGGCTGTGGCTGTGTGGAAGGGTGAATATGGGCTAAATCATCATGTAGGTAGAGAAGCCAGTAAACGCTTTTATGTAGTGGACATATAAATTATTGGATAAATTAGAACACGATAAATTATTCGGTGTTAAAAAGTGGTTGCTATTACGAAAAGTTTGAAGCCAAGAGGAGACCTGGTAGTTATAAAAGCTACACCAGAAGTCCAGACTAGGACTGATGGAGGCCTGGACTAAGGGGCTGTGTATGAGGGAGTAGACTTGAGATATCGTTCTTGAATTAATATGGGAAAAACTCTGTGGATGAATGGAGGCTAGAAGTCAGGGGGCACTGGTGAATGATCTGAATTTTTAGCTTAGAGATTGCAGGTCACGGTGATGATACTATGAACAAAAAGAAGCACTGGAGGAGCAACAACATTTCTAGACCTTTATTGATTTACCCTTACCCTATTGTCTTTAGGTCAGAGTTGAGAGAGGACTCAATAATAGTTCTAGTGTTTAATGACAAAAGGAACAAAGGTTACAATGAACTAGCCTGACTGGTTTACTGACTATTGGCTCCTTGCTGATCCATGGAGCAATGTATGCACCAAAGAATCCATATAGCTCGGATTATCATAACATGAGGACATTTAATTTATGGAAACAGGATTACACACACACACAGCTACCCAAAGCAGGCGAGTGAAAACTGACCTTATAAGCTAGTTGAGTATTAGGAACACCTAGGTATTAATGGTTGCTCATAATGTCCACCTGTCAAATAGGTCCACATACATCACATAAACAGTTCCATAGCCACCACTAATTAGCTTTCATCTCCAACACGATTGAATTTCAAGCTCTAAGGTTGTTCCAAAGACAGGGGGCACTACTTCCATTAAAGGGAGTGAAGGGTATAAGACTTGCCAGATGACTAGGTAAAGGATATCTGGTATTGGACTTCCATGTAAGTAAATTAATTGAGTTCTGAATATAGTATTTTACAGTTTTAATATGCATTAAAATTTCCTAAAAAATGCAGCTTTCAAGAGAGGGATTTTTCATTACTGACAGTGTCACCCATGTATCTGGGTAGCCAATACAACATTTTTTTCTAATATAGTTGCAAATAGACATTTATAGATGGAAAACATTATACACCCCAATAAAAAGAAGTAAAAGCAGTTATCTACGAATTTTACTTCAGGGCTGTAAAAGGAGTATTAAAAAAATTCACCAAAACTACTTCTCCAGTCAGGACAATCTTAAAGATAGTACAAGACAGGTAGTACATACAAGATAAATCATCTCTTGGAAAACAGCTTAGGGAGAGGTTTTCTGGGTACAGAGCTATGTGGAAACCAATATATGTTCACTAATGATGTCTTGCCAGACAAGGTGATACTCATTTATTTTGTTGTCACTAAACCAGTCTATAAGAGAATATATCATGGTCAAAAGATATATAGATCTTAGGGGACTTCCCTGGTGGTAAAGTGGTTAAGAATCCGCCTGCCAATGCAGGGGACACGGGTTCGAGCCCTGGTCCGGGAAGATCCCACATGCTGCGGAGTAACATAGCCCGTGCACCACAACTATTGAGCCTGAGCTCTAGACCCTGTGAGCCACAACTACTGAAGCCCGCAAGCCTAGAAGCCCATGCGCCGCAACAAGAGAAGCCACTGCAATGAGAAGCCCATGCACCGCAACAAAAAGTAGCCCCCGTTTGCCACAACTAGAGAAAGCCTGTGCGCAGCAATGAAGACCCAATGCAGCCAAAAAAAAAAGTATGTAGATTTTAGGGAAAAACTTGAGAGATCAAAAAATGTAGTTTTAGCCAAGCCATAATACTACAGTATGAATGCAATAAATCAATCTAGTTGCAACTTGTTAAAGGACTACCAAGAAGTTCAGGGCACTACCAATAGGAAACCTGATTTTTACTCCTCATTCTACTATTAACACCTGTGTAACCTTGGAAAGCTGTCCCCTCCTAACTGGATCTTTTTCTTCACCCACAAAAGGGGAAAAGCTTAGACACCTAAGAGCTTATGCTGCAGAGGGTTTACGTTCCAGATACTGTGCCAAGCGCTTTAACTCTTTAGATCATACCAATCCCAAGGTAGGTGCTTTTATATTAACCCCCCGTTCTACAAATTAGGAAAATGAAGTATGCGGTCATCTGCTTAGACTGGTAGAATTTGATTCCACAGGCCCTGTGCTTTATCATGTTGAGAACTCAAAAAGGACCAGTTTGGAAATCTTTACATATTTCAGCTGTAGAAGCAGATAACAGCATATGGTTTCTCCAATTTTGGGAGAGGACAACAATGAATAACAAGCATCCCTACATCCTCACCTGTAGTACACAAAGTTATTCGTATAATTAGACCAAGGTTCTGCTGCACGTTGCCCCCTCACTTCCCTCAACACTTAAAAAATGTAAAAACCATTCTTTGCTCACCAGCCAGATAAAACCAGTTCTGAGAGGGTTTCTTGACTCCTGATCTATAGTAATACTGGAAAAAAGGCGTGTCATGGCTACTAGAGATCTTACTGAAGAGGGAAAAGCAGCAATTGAAGATGACCAAAATGGCTCATCAAGAAGCATGTTTTAACCTTTAACTATTTATTAATGCAATGAGGAGAGAATGGAGGCATCACCAGCACTGCCTCTTACCTCCTGAGAACCAAGAGGCACACTTCTGCCTTTACCATACTTTACTGAGGGTGGAAGGTTAGACACAAGCAAAAGTATGAGCTCCAACCCCATGGAGCCAAGTCACTGAAAACACAAGCTGCCATTCTTCTGTCTAGCACTTAGCATACTGCAGGAACATGGTAGGTGCTCAATTTTAAAGTATCTATTGAGTGTCTACTATTCATTAACATTAGCCAGCTCTAATCTACCACAAGCCACTGGGCTGATGATGAAAGGATAGCAAGCCCAAAGGCCTCATTCAATTCTTTAATACTGTTGGGTATTTACTTGTGCTAGTTAGCTATCTGGGCATTGTGCTAAGCACAAGAAATAAAAATAAGATGTGGCCTATCCTCAAGGATTTCTATCTAGAAGGCCACCACTATTCAACCCAAGGCAGCAGCTGAATTACCAAATATGGTTTTCTACATATTATAGTATGTTAAGTCATACTAATCAGAGAGGAAGGAGGAGAGAGGGGCAAGGTGGGATATAGAACACAATGGTTAAGAGCTCCTTACCAGAACCACTGGAGCCAAGGTTGGAATCCTGGCTATCCCCATTACTAACTACATAATCTTGGGCAAAGTGCCTTATTTGTAAAGCCAAATATCTAAGTTTGTTTTCTAGTAGCCATGATAAAAAGTAAAGACAAGTAAAACTAATTTGATCATTTCAACATACATGGTCAACATAAAATACTGAAGTATCTTACATTCAGTTTCTCAGATGCTTAATAGCCACATGTACCTACTACTGTATTGGACAGCATAGACTTAAAGTGTTCCAACAGTGTCATTCCATGTATCACACACCAGCCCTCCCATTCTCCTGCAGTCAAGTGTACTCTTTTTGCTGTATTCTTCTACTCCACCTCTTGGTATTAATAGATCATTATTTACAACTGAAAGTTTTTTAATGAAAACATACTTTTCTCACCTATCTAGAAATATAATATTGTTCTCATTCAGCAAATAACACAGTAGTGACTTCAAGGAAAAAGAAATCACACAGATAGCAAGACACTGAAGAAAAAAAGGGAAGACCATTTTAAGTTAAGAGAATGCCAAAGAAAAAGAAATCCTGCAGGGATCTAAAGAAAATGGAACTCTCTTCAAAGTTCCTAATATAGCACAATGAAGGTATGTCTTTTTATGCCTCCACCCCCTTCCACCCCACCCCATCCCTCCCTTAGCACACCACCAAATCTTCAAGCCTTCCCTAGTGCCACAACATTTACTCATTTAGGTTACAGACTACCTATGATTTCTTGGTTCTTACTGTGCGATCAAGTTATTATCAGTTTGACTTTAACAGCCCAAGAGACTTGGCAATCACCTTTCCACAGGTCTATAAAGTTAAAATTAACAGGGTTTGTAGGGTCACAGACCGTTGTATATTTTTCTCTTTTTTAACAACACTTAAAAAGGCAAAACCTGTTCTTGGTTCACAGACCATATAAAAACAGAATGGGTTTAAAGATAAAGATCTAGGGCTTCCCTGGTGGTGTGGTGATTGAGAATCTGCCAATGCAGGGGACACGGGTTCGAGCCCTGGTCTGGGAAGATCCCACATGCCGCGGAGCGGCTGGGCCTGTGAGCCACAACTACTGAGCCTGCACGACTGGAGGCTGTGCTCCGCAACAAGAGAGGCCGCGATCGTGAGAGGCCCGCGCACCGCGATGAAGAGTGGCCCCCGCTTGCCACAACTAGAGAAAGCCCTTGCACAGAAACGAAGATCCAACACAGCCAAAAATAAATAAAATTAAAAAAAAAATGAAACTTAAAAAAAAAGGATAAAGATCTAATACTCTTTTAATTCCTTAATTGCCTCCCAATATTAGGTATTAAGCAAGTCCTTTACTTCGTAAAGACAATCTGCACACTGGACTAGAACTATATTACAGCAATCCCTAACTATACGAAAATAGGCAGTGAAAAGCAGAAAGCTTTTCAAATCTGGGGAACTAGTAGCATACAGCTCTAGTGACAAGCTAGAGATCATTTAAGAAGAACCTTTCAATGGCCAAGAATAACCCCTGCCCCCATTATCTGTAACCATGTAGAAACAACCAAACTGAAGACGACTAGGGTCTATTTTCATAGACAGCAATAACAGCAGTTAGCACACACAAACTCCAGTGTCAGAAAACAGAGTTCAAATCCTAGCTCTGCCACTTAGCAGCTACACTTCCGGGGCAAGTTTACTCAACCTCTCTGTGTTTCAGGATAGTACCTATTACCTGAAAGGTTGGATTAAATCCATTAGCTGATTTTAACCATTTACTACAGTTCCTAGCATAAATACTTGATAAACATTAGCTACTCTTATCACCACCATAATGAAGGATCAGTTATATACACATGGAATCCCCAATAGGTAGGCCCCCCGCAAAGGGAGACTAAACCTGACAGCCATGACTAAGTATTTTTTCTAAGGAGGGACAGCTACACCTTTCCCTGGCTTGGTTTATTAAACATCATCCTAGACCATGGGTAAAAAGTAATACACATAAATGCATATAGGAAGGGAAGTCAACAACAGGAGAGAACTAAGCCTGACAGACTGTGGTAAAAAGAGAATGTATGCCCCATTTACAGGTGGTAGTACTCATGACCAGCTGATTTTCATTTACATGGAACTAAAGACCCCAAAGCTAAAATACAGCTCTTAAAAAAAAGAAGATACTCTGGATCAGGTAGGCCACCAGTTTGTGATCTCTTCTCTGATTCTTTTTGCTCCATATACCTTGCCCAACCCTTACAATTCAGCATTTTAAGTACTCTGGATAACAGAAAAGTATTCCTATTCTGGTCACTATAAAAAGATGCATGTCCAATTGTAAAATAAATTGTTACTGATTCATGCCAATCTTTCATAAGTTTGGTGAGCATGGATTAATCCTCAACACCTGGAAGCAAAAGAGAAAATCAAGTTTCTAGATTTAAAAGCAGAGAATCAAACCCTGAAACCACTGACCCCATGGCATCCTTCTAATGCCATCTTCAATAGTCTTGAGTGAAGTTTCTCATTATAAAATGAAAAGTAATTTTGGGGGGTTAATAAACGCCTCCAGTCACATAATCCAATTATCTTTTGCAGACACAGCACACAAAGGAATAACAATGAATTCCTAGACTACATAGCCTAACAAAATAAAACCAAAAATTCTGCTGTGTTAAAATCTTTCTACTCTTATTTAGCACCTTTCATACAATGAAACCCTTTAAAAAATAATTCTAACAAGGCTATAACAATTATCGCAGGCAATAACATAGACTGAAATACATGTTTACAATAAAAATACATTTCTTTAAAGGAAAATTTTACATTAAAAATGTATTTCAATTATAAATACTTGAAGAACCTAGAATATATAATTCATAGAATTCCAAGGTTAAAATTAGAGCTACACCAATCATCCCAAACACTGCATCCTCTCCTTTATACAGAAACAGTACACGTGTGTGACACACACACTTTCTCTCTCAGGAGAGCCAGGTGCCTCCAGCCCCGAACCACCTGCTAGCTTCCAGAACTACAGTTCTTTAAGACATACATTTTCCATTAAGTAAGGTAAACCTCTCCTGAACTTACCTGTTGTTAGGTTTTACAGTGTCTTGTTCGAGTCTCTGAATCATTGAAACGACAAGTTTTAGAAATGTAAAGCACATCTGAACCAGTTAGTGTGACAAAATACTTGAGGTTAAGACAGTCCAAACAAAGGATCATCAAAAGCCAACTTACATTTAACTTGCCCTGTATGATGGCCAAATGAGTTGATCGCAAGTCAGAACAGAGAGATTCAAGGAATGGCATCTCACAGAATAAAAATTTAGAGTATATGAAGAACTACTTTTATCTTGGATTATCAACTGTTCACTTGAAAAATATCATAACCTAAGTCCACTTAACAAATGCAGCAAAACAAAAAACATATGCTACAATTTCTAAAGCACAAACTACTTAAAAGCCTGCAAATTACAGTCCCTCTTAATGTGCACACCAGTGATATCCTATCACATTGGGTCAAAGGTCAAAAGCAGTGTTCCTCAAGGTAAGGCCCACAAGCCATAATCACCTGGAATTCTCCTTAAAAATGTACCCCAGACCCAATGAATCCAAGCTGGGAAGAAAGAATTCAGGAACGTGCATTTTTACCCTTCCAAGGTAAGCACACTTAAATTTGAAAACCACTGGTTTAAAGGTGAGACCAATAAGGAGGATCAGAGTTAAGACTGAAATACTAATGGAAATGCTAACAAATTCAGAGATCACCTAAAAAGTGATCGAATACTGGCATCAAAGCATTCCCTTCCTTCCTTCCTCACTAGTAGCCCATTATCAAAAAACTGATGAAAACAATGTGGCCTTGGCCTGTCCCAAAGGCAGTCTGGAAAATTCCTAAAGTAATTTTGGAAGAGACAAAATGTTTCCCCACAACTGCAAACGTGGAAAACAAACCATCAAACACTTACAATCTCTTTTGCTCTGAATGCTTCCACAATACCTTATGGTTGAGTAACTAACGGTTTTTCATCAGCCAGTTGCGTGTCTAAGCTTAATCTTGACCATTTGGCTTCCTTTAATAGTGCCCATTTCAGAAACATTTGGTGTTACTTCTTATTCTTAAGTTCTTTCAAACGTCTAGTGTAAGTAAGGATGGAAGACAGAAAATGCTGAGATGACTGTATCACACGTGTAAGGCCAATACTGCTGTTAGCGTGCACAGTGCTCTGCACCCTGGTAACTGCACTACTAGCCTTGGCAGCCATCTTGGATATGATGCCTGGCTGACAAGGAGACCATGAAGAGCACTGTGAGTAAACTGCCGTTGTTACCATCACTATAGCTACAAACAACTCTAAGGATTAATCCTAAAGATGCAGTTTGTAGCTCTGCCTTCAAATACGAAGAATAATGTTACCGTGGACTAAGACCGCTCTAATAAGCTACAACCAAAGCTTTAGTAAGTACGATTTGGGGGCATGGAAGTAGGAGAAATAAAAATTGAGGAAAGGAAACGGGCCATTCATTTTCTTCCAGATGTTACAGTATGAGCAAATAAAAACAACTGTTGTCAAAACAGCCCTAACGTGAAATTTATCAGAGGCATTGTAAAACAGCATACAGTGGAACACTAAACAAAGGAATTATATCCTTAGTCAAAACGACATACTTGCATTATCAAATCACATTGTCTCTAAAGGGTAACAAGTTGTAAATAACCTACATAATTAGTGGCTCACATTTTCAAATACCAGTTTCAGTAACGTATAAAAGCTTGACAAGGATAAAAATGCGGTGGGCCTGAGCCTAACGGAATTATACCAGATCTTAGCTTTCTCAGTTTGCCGTAACTGGTAAGAGATGGCTCACTCCGCTTGCCTTTTAAATCGCTTTGTACCTTTCAAGTTAGCTTTAGATTAACATTTAGCTGCAAAACAAAGACAATCTCTAGATCCATTAATCCTTTCAAGTCACCAAGGAAAACAAAATCCCACTAACAATACACCAGAGGTGGCAACCTACACAAGCTCCAACAATCCCAAGTCCGCAAAGCCTACAGATGGGGCAGAGCATGCAAGAGACAGGACGAGGCTTCAGCGGCGGTCATCTCACCTGTTGATGAAACCATATCCGTTTCTTACATTGAACCATTTTACTGTTCCCAAAACCTTCGTTGCTGGAGAAAAACAAAAAAACCCCACAATTACGAGACATCCTTTTTTTTTTTTTTTTTTAAAACCGCCACGCATCAGCATCCGGTGGCTCCCGCGTTCCCCGGCGGCCACCTGACAGCCTTTCTCTCCAGGGCCCGCCGGCCAGCCGCGCGGTCCACGTGGGTGAGCCCACCGCTGCGGAAGCCCGGGGCGCGGGCCCGAGCTGGGTGTGCGCGGGGACCGCGGGCTGCGGGCGCTGCGGCGAGCACGTGAGAAAAGGGAAGCCGCCCAGCCCACTCCGGCCTGCGTAGGCGGCGCGCCGCGCCCTCCGAGTACACGCGGAAGGGAGCGGGTGGGGGACGGAACAACGGCGTGCGGGCCCGAGCGCACGCGGCCGGCGGGCGGGCAGGCGCCGAGGGGAGGGACCCCGCCGCACACGCGGTCGGCGGCGCGCGGCCGCCCAGGGGGAGGGGCGCGCGGCCGCGCGGGGTCTGCAGGGGGCGCGGGAGGCGGCGCAGGCGCGCCTCGGGCACGCGGACCGGGCGGGCCGGCGTCCGCGAGTGGGGGGGGGCTTGGGGGAGGGGTGGTCGCGCGCCGCCGAGTCGGTCCCCGCCGGCCGCGCGCCCGCCGGCTCGTCCCGCTTCGGGTAACGGTTCCGCCGCCAAGCTTCCCTCCCGCCCCACCCCCGTCCCCGTCCGGTCCTCACCGATGACCTTCTTGTCCCCGCCGGCAGGCGCCGCCGATGTGAGGCCACCCGGGCCGCCGCTCCCTGCGCCGCTGCCCGTCGTGCCGGGCTTGGTGTCGGCAGCGCTGAGGGCGGGGGCGGCGGGGGGGGCGGCGGGTGGCTGCTGGGTCTCGGCCTCGCTGCTCATGGTTGCGGTGATGGTGACTGGGGCCGGCTGCGGCAGCTGCGGCTCCTCCCGGGATGTGATGGTAACTAGGCCGGCGGCGGCGGTGGGGCTGCTCAGGGCTCTCTGGGGTCCGCTCTCCGCTCCCGCTACCGATCGAACTAGCGAGAATGGCGGGACGGGCGGGATAAGCCCGGCGATCGACCCGCCCCAAGGATCGTTCACTGGCCAGCAATGCTGTCAATCTCACCACCTGACCTCAACTCTTGGCTTCTATTGGCTAATACTCTATCACTCCTCCACTGTCATTGGCCCTTAGGCAGCTAATTCGGCCGACCTGCAACCGTTCCTGCCTCCGCCGCCGCCATAGAGACCGGAACTAGAATTAGAGTCAGCACGAGAACCATAGAGTACTCGAGAGGACGGGCAGAGGGAACGTGACTTTCACGAGGCGGCAACCTGGGCGGGCCCGAAGTCCGGGGCTGTGTCCTGGCCGAAGGAAAGGCATGGCCAGACGCCTGAGCCGGGATTACCCGACGTGACCCGGGGCCCAATTACACCTTAGTTCCATATGGAGAGAAGGCCTCCCGCCTGCCCTGCTCCAAATATGGTCCTTGTGACCTCAGACCATGACTGCAGATGGAGCTGTCTTTTCTACAATGGCCGTGTACTCGCGGCCGAGCTGAGAGTTTCTGGAACGGACTTAAACGTATGCATTCAAAGAGCGTCGGTTTACGGCGGAGCAGTCACCTTGGGGGGACCACGCAAGCTATCAGGCAGCCCTTGCCCAGCATATGGAGGGCGGGGATGTACTCCTTGGGGACCTGCCTTCCGATCTATCATACCAGGCACAGGAGGACTGTCTTTAAGTATTCACGTCTTTTCGTATTGGCCACAAATCAGATTTAATTTCACCTTACGTTTATTGAGCACGCTAGACATTTTTCGTGCATCTTATTCCTACAACAGCCATGTGAAATAGGGATTACTATGCACGTTTCACAAACGATTTGTAATTGAGGCTGCCGCATGATGTAGATGAAGTCGTCCACCTTAGTTCGTTCTTTATTAAGCGTCTACTATCTGCTGGGTATAGACAAGTGCGCCAGTTGCTGCCTTCTTAAATTCAGTCTAGGTATAAAGGCAGAAATTTAAACATGCAACACACCCAACGCTCCAGTGCTGCAAATGCACAAAGCATTTTGGGAGTGGCGGTGGGAAGAAGGTTTAGTGCAGACTCCAAGCACATGGAGGTTTATGCAAAGGCGTAGGAGGCAAGAAGAGATGGGGTCTGGGGCAAATACAAGTAAAGTAGTCTAATAAGACCAGAATGAAGACATTTGGGTTATAGAGGTAGGCAGGGTTAAATTAGGAACATTTTATCTGAAACTTAACCTAAGGGCAATAGTGAGAAGGGTAATTTTAGAATTGAAAGTAGGGAATGGCACTTTTTTTTTCTTTAATGGCTAGGGAATAGTGAATGGGCTGCAGAGGGGCAAAAATGAAAGTAGGGAAACCAGCTAGGAGGCTAGTGCAGTAGTCCTTACCCCATTGGTATCATCTAGGCCTGTCAATTCCACCCCTTAAAGGCCTCCCTGAATCAGTCCTAAAAAATCTCTAAATGCCAATCCAGAGATTCTTCCTTCCTACTGCTGCTACTTTAGTGTAGGCCATCATCATCCATTGCTCAGAGCAGGAGTAGGCACTTTTTCAATAGGGGCCAGATAGTGTTTTAAGCTGTGCAAGCCAGATTCTCAACTACTCAAATTTAGAGCCTGAAAGTAACCACAGACAATCAGTAAACAAGTACATCTGTGTTCCAAAAAATGTAATTTATGGACACTGAAATTTGAATTTCATGCAATTTTTATGTCACAAAATATTCTTTAGATTTTTCAACTATTTAAACTTTTTTTCCCCCAACTATTTAAACATTTAAAAATCATTCTTATTCTTAGCTCACGAAACACTGAAAAATAGGGAGTGACACCTGGCCTGCCAACCCCTGGCTTAGAGCACTGCTGCGGCCTCCTAGCCAGTGTCTCTACCTTTCTTACTCTAATATTCCCCATCACAATATCCAGTGTTCTTTTGAAAACATCCATCTGATCACGACACTGTCTTACTTAAAATCTTTTAGTGACTACACCACCCACAGGATTGTCCAGATTCCTTAATGTGGTTGGCAGGACCCTGCATGACCTCTAAACTTACTTCCCACTCTTCTGTCACATTCCCTGTCCAACCTTCCAGGTGACCTTTTAGCCACTGCTTCCTTTGAGCTATCACATACTATTCCCTCTACTTATAACATTTTTCCTTTCTCCCTTCTCCTTTGCCTGCTTAACTCTTCATCCTCTAGGTCTTGCCTCAGATGTTACTAGGTTAGGAGACCCTCTCCTAACACACTGTACTGCACTCATATCTTCCCTGCCACACTGTGAGTTCCTGAGGCATCTAGCATAGTCCCTGACACACGATATCTTAATGTGTCAAGTGAATGATGTGATGTAGAAAATGGATTGGAGAAGAAGGTACTGGCAGCAGAGAGGTCATCTGGGCAGCAGCACCAGTAATCCAGGTGAAAAAGGTCTGCGGCAGCAACAGTGAGTAGGGAAAGAAGTAGGTGGATCCCAGAGCTGCTATTCATCTGTTCCAGCTCCAGGTGACTTTTGACTGTTAAAAAGAAAATATTTCCTCAAAGGCAACTCTGCCAACACTTTGGACATTTAAAAGTGTGCCCCATAGGCTTGAGAGCTTTTCCCCAAAGTGGAGTTATAAAGACACTTAGAATAATGGCAGCAGCACCTCTGAGAATAAGTAACGTTCCTTATGTAACTGCTTTGAAGGGATGGCTTCTCAAGCAGAAATATAAATTCTGTAATATTTGTCTTTAAAATGTTACTTAAAAGTATCATTACTTACTCATCCAATTACTTCACTAAACTCTCTTCACGCTCGGTGAACATAAAGATGAGCGATTTAAGAAACTAGTTTCCTTGTAGCCCCCTCTCTACCACTGCAGAGATGGTACTGAAGCACTGGAGGAGAAACAGTTCATGTCAAAATTCATCTCCTGTTCCAAGGTGGGAGCTCCCCAAGCCACAGTTCTCCTAGTCCCCCTGCCACCCTGAGAGCCCAGCGTGGTGACCACAGCTCCAGTGTCTACATTTAAGTGATCTGAAAGACAAGTGGTTTCATTCCAAGAATCTCCTCTGCAAAACTTTCACCTTGTCCCCATCTCTAACAGACTCTGGGCCCCAAAACATAGTTGCCTTTTCCTAGAAAGCCCTCCCCACCCTTATCTCCTGGCTAATTCCAACCAATCTGTCAATACTTATCTCAAATGTTGCCTCTTCCTCTCACCCCCAATCTTTCCGCTCTGCTCCCATAGCATCTTATACATACCACTATCATTCACACAACAAATATTTATTGAGCACTTACTGGCTACTAGGTGCTGGAGACGGCAGTGAAAAACAAACAAAAACGACCAAATTTCCTGTCCTCATAAGGGCTCCCATTCTAACACTCAACCGCACTGAATCCAAACCATGCCTATCCCGTCACAAGCACAGGCCACATCTTACTCATCTTTACAGCTCCAGTGCCCAGGACAGAAACTGGCAAAGAATGCAGGTGCCAAGTGTAATTGAATTCAACTGAATGGCCCATCATAAGAACGTCAGCTCAGGATCTCAGCTGCTCATCTTCCTTCCTCTCTCTGATTCTACCCCGTTTAGTTACTTGAAGATTTCTCCTCCACTAGATCACAACCCTTTCTTCCCCGTGTGCCCTGAATCCTGTTTACTTAGCTAGACAGTTGCAAATATCCAAACTATAGGGCCCTTGTATACCTCACCACCTTTCTTGTCCCCCAATACACTGAAATGGCACTTTTAGCCTGGTTCTATGTTATCACAGAATTCAGCTCTCTGCTACTCTGCTGCTGCCGTAGTCTGCTGCTAGTAGTTATGAGTCATCCCTGCCATGAGCCAGGAGAAAGTAGGAATGGGATAACATAGAAACTGCCTCATGAAAGGAATACCAGGGAACTCCCTTTACCTCCTGAACATTATACTCAATGGGATCTTTTTATCTTTTATGTTTTTATGTTATCCTTTTATTTCCTTTGAAAACAAACATTTTCCAATGCACGTTACTGTCTACAAGTTACCCTCATCTCCATTCTCTTGTTTGACCCTTTCGACAATGTTATGAAGTAGTATTATTATCCCCATTTTACAGATGAGGAAACCGAGGCTCTGAAAGGGGAAGTGAACATCTCAAGACCTCAACTGTTTAAAAAATGACTTCGGAGTCAAACCAAGATTTTTAACTATTAATAAATGATTTCCACTTCATCATGATCAAGACACATTCTACCAAATGGTCTCCCATCCAAAAATATCCCAAGCTAGTGACCCTTCACCCACAGGCTCTAGAACTAACCAAAATGAACCTACTGGGAACATAAGGCCCTGGGGCTTTGCCTTCTTTGCCCGATCAGCTTGAACCTAAGAGGGGACTGCTACAACTGCTTGTAAATCTGAGGCATCAACTCTACCTATCAAGGGCCTGGCTCTGGCCCATGCTGGCCTCTGGGGAGAGTCAGTACACTTAGCTGGAGCTAAGGAGTGAGGAGACAGGGCTATCATTACAACCATTTAAAAAGAACACAACACACGGTAAAAAAACAAACAAACAAAAAAAACCCCCAAAAAACCCAAAACCAAAAAAAAAAAAAAAGAACAACTTTATTTACAGTTGAAAACTTAAACACAAAATCTTGGCTTCTGAGTCTGTGATACTTCCAAGGTCTTTTGATCAAATGGGGCAGCAGCAGGCAGGGAAGCAAACACAGGGGCCAGTCCAGTTTATCTTACTCAAGAGCATCACCCCGAGCAAGGGAAGGCCTGCAATGGCAGATGTGGAGGGTCTGTGAGAGACGGAAGAGAGAAGCAGCTCAGAGGAACGGGGAGGGGACAGTCCATGAGAGAAGACACTCGCAGCTCTCCTCTACACCCCGAACCCTCCTTTCCCCAAAGAGCAGACCACTTTGATTCTTGCCACAGGCCAGACCTTTGGTGCCCCAGAGCAGAGCTGAGAGGCATGTTACACGGAACCAAGAAAGAAACTAATACTTACGGCCAATACACTGTCTCCTTTATTATTTACCCTTCACAACTCTGTGCAGTATATATTATTTATAATTAAGCAAAGGGAAAAACTAGGGTTCCAAGGGGTTTAATGGCCTGACAGTGATGGGGCTTCCTGGTCTACTTGGCTCCGAAGTCTGTGTGCTTTCTGCCAGACCTTGATTGCTCTCTGTGGAGCTCTAGAACAAAGAGCAATCCTTTTCCTTGAAGGTCTTGGTCCCAGGGTTATAAAGAAAGGAAACTCCACACCCTCTGTTTATGGCCTTGGAGTTAGCTGTCCTAAAAGAACAGGGTGAGTACACTCAGTTACTACTGTTCCCCTCCCCCCAAACATGGCCACACCCCTCTTCCTCCAGAGCACAGTGGGTCCTGGCCTCATACCGCAGGCTCAGACAGAAGTTTAACCCTGGGCCCTCAAGCAGAATGTACAAAAATGTATAAATGCACTTTACAAGTTGCGTGGTGCTCCGGGACCTAAGCTCTATCACTGACCAGGCACTGTGTTAGTCAGCATGGCCCCTGCCTCAAGGAGTTCTCAGTCTAGAGAAAACCAGACCAACATATTCATGATACACTGTGTTAAATGCTGTAATAGAGGGATGAACCAAGTACTGTGGGTGCACCCAGGAGGGGACCAGGGAATGATTCACAAACTGATGTTAGCTACATGCTCCTGGGAAGGGCTGGGAGGAACTAGGATTCGTTAAAACTACATATATACAGTATGTATTTCTATTATAAAATACATGCCCAGTGTAGAAAATTCAAGCATATACAGGACAATATAAACTGAAAAGAAAGTCTCTTTGC
Source organism: Balaenoptera acutorostrata (assembly GCF_949987535.1). Classification (NCBI taxonomy): domain Eukaryota; kingdom Metazoa; phylum Chordata; class Mammalia; order Artiodactyla; family Balaenopteridae; genus Balaenoptera; species Balaenoptera acutorostrata. Next base: position 35,229,569 of record NC_080064.1, on the reverse strand, counting down.
TATCTCTACTCTGCAGAGGTAACCATTACTACCAGTCAGCTATCTATCACTACAGTAATTTCTGAAAGAGTAATTCAAAATAAATAGCATCATGTTTATATAATGTACTACATCTTGACTTTGTCCCTTAATTTACCTTAGAAATCTGCCAACACATACAGATCTACCTCTTTCTTTTTCAGGCTATGTAGTATTCCATGGACGTGATGTATCTCTCTGTGTGTAAGGCCTGGTTACAGGGCAGGGAGCTTCGCCTTTGTACTGGAGGGACTGGAATGGAGCCATTCTCCCTTCCCCGCCCTTTTTAGCTGGCAGGGCTTCTGACTTTCAGGGCGGGGAACGGTGTTACATGCACAGCAGGCATGCAAATATTTGCTGCCACATCTCTGGTGCTCCCTAGATGCACATTTTCATGTGGAACCTCTTTGCTCTGGCCCAGACTGCTGCAGTGGACACCTCACTGGCCTCCAGCCTATCCTCCACACTGCTGCTAGAATCATCTTCTGAATAAGTAAACTCAATTACAGTGTTCTCCTGCTCAAAATCCTTCACTGGCTCCTACTGGCCCGGTTCTTTTTGGAGGGTCAGGCTACCCTTTGGAATCTCAGGAGCATGATGACCTCTCACCCTAGGGGGGAAAGATGTACACACTGCCTGAAGCTCACCCCCATCCTCAGGTTAACATATGAATACCTCAGCCTGCAATGAATCTCACAGCTGACCCTGGCCTCCTCTAGCCTCGCCTCTTACAGTTTGCTTTTCTTATCTTCCTGCTTTGGCTATATTGAATTATTTGCAGTTTCCCTTACACTTCCTGCTGTTTCCTGCTTGGTGCCTTTGCTCATGCCATTCCCTCTGCCTGGAATGCCCTCTCCAGTTTTAGCTACCCTGACAAACTCCATTCTTTCATGTACTCAGCTGAAACATCTCTTCTGCGGTCTTCCCAAACACTCCAGGCAGACACAGGCATTCACTTTCCTTCCTTTGTCTTAAAACCTCCAGTTCAGTGCTTTACTGTACTGTAATTGTCAGTTTCCCCAAGAGACTGTGAGTTCCTTTAAGGCAGGAACTGGGCTTTCCAAGTTTGTTGCCTCATCTGCAGTGTGGGACCTATCTTAATTAATGAAAGACCAGCCCACGTGCCACCAATGTGTCTTTCAGAATCTTCCTCTACAGGAATGTATCACATCTACAGGAAATCCCAGATTGGGGGACAGTATTTCCTAAACCTCAGTCATTCCAACAGCAGTGTCACAGCTCTTACCATATCCACCATCCACAGGTACAATTAATTTTTAACCTACTGACTATGTGAACTCGAATAACACCTCAGTGTAAGCTATAATACCTGTAAAATTAGGTGCTGTATAATTATATTTTTTCCTAAGAGACAAATGTTAAAAAACATTCAACCAGCACCACCTAAAGCAGGGTTACCCACATTTCTCTGATAAGAAGCATCTGAAGCAACATAGCATCCTGGATCCTACCTCAAATTCACTCAAACTCTTCAGGGGGGGATCTGGGAATTAGTAGGTTTAACAAGTGCCCCTACGTGATTCTCATCTTCAGGGAAATTTGGGAAACAATGAACTAAAGAAAGATCTCTGCTGCTTGATAGTACCAGGCTTGGGGATCACAGGGAGATTAGCAGGGCTGTCAGAGCTCACAGCCACTCTCTTTTCCAAGAGACTCTCAGGTTTTCAAAACAGAGGTTCCACGCCCCTGCCCCACCCACCCCCCATGCAGTTGTAAGTAGCCAAGAACCCAGTTCAGACTGGGTAGGAGAATCCTGAGGCCCAAAGTTCGTTTATGTATACCTAATCAAATTCAACGTAAAGAGCTTTCACAGGACCCACTGAGATAAAACCGAGGTTACTACACCTAGAGTTGTACAGAAAACTTCATTTTCACTAAAACCAAAGTCAGGACCTAAGGTAAAGCACAAAAGAAGTTGTGGAAGGAAGTTCTTCATAGGAAGGAAGTTCTTCACAGGAAGGAAGTTCTTCATAGGGAGGTACAGTTGATCAAGTGACTTCACCTATCTTCTGTCTCCTTCCTATCTTCTATTTCCAGTGACTAGGCACAGGCCTTAAATGCATGATTAGGTGATCTCTTGATGTGAATGCAGTAGATTCCTGCTGGACCAATGCCACCAAGAGATTATCTCCTCCTGGGTCTTTTCTGATTGGAATACGGTGGGTTCTCAATTAAAAGACAGACTGTTATTCCTCTGTAGCCTTGCCACTCCAAATCAGCATCAGCATCACCTGAGAGCTGGTTAGAAATGCAAAATCTTAACTTGCATCCAGACCCACTGAATCAGAACCAGCACCTGAACAAGATCTCCTGGTGATTCATATGTACATTAAAGCTTGAGAAATACTGCCTAGTAGGACTTAAAAACATCATCTACACTGGCTGTCAAACATTATTCTGCCCTCAAACAACCTGAGGGATCTGAAATACTCCTTTAGAAATCAGAGATGCTTGTAACTTCACAGCTGGGAAGAAACATGATGAAATGATATCATACTCCCAAATCTTTTACTTACTTTCCTTACTTTTCCTTACTTTCTCCCAAATCCATTACTCAGAAACCCAAAGTGGGGAACCCATCTGTGGAATGCCTTAAGGTCAGACTGCCACCTAGATTCCCTAACACCTTAAAACCTATGAGCTTTTAACTTGGTAAAGTTAAATGAGATAATTAAAGTAAGGTTCTTAGCTCAGAATTTGAGCACAAGAAATATTCAATAAGTGATATAACTGCTTTTACTGTATTGTCTCTAAATATAAGCTATGAAAGATTTAATTCTGAGCAAGTCAAGGTTAGAAGACTAAATTGGAGGTACCACATGTGGCTCTTTAAATTTAATTAAAATTAAATAAAAGTAAAAATTCAGTCCCTCAGTCACACCAGTCACATTTTTCCAGTGCTCAATGGTCACATGTAGCTGGAAGCTACCATAATGGACAGCACAGATACAGAACATTTCCACCATCACAGAAAGGAATGCCTACTGGAAAGTTCTGGTCTAGAGGGCCTCTGGAGCATCAAATGTTCTCCATGGAATTTGTTCTGCTTGGGGTTGTAGGCTAAAAGGAAGGGCTTTCATGGGGGCAAATGTTTACGTGACCTTTGCTAATAGCGGGTGAGGAGAGGAGGGTTGATGATCGCCCACCCTCAGAAAACAAACTCCTAACATGTATTTCCAGTAACTTTCTGTAAGGGTCTCAGAAAAATACAGAAAAGGCCCTAAACATAAAAGGATTTCTAAATTTTATTGTTTTTGTGATCTTCTGTCCTATGGTGGTGATCAGTGGTCAGTCTTTAGAAGGAAAAGGACTTATGAGCTCAACTTTAGTTCAGCCAAGAAACGAGTAGGAGAGGGAATGGCCAGCAGCGAGGGCAGGGGGAAAGCACGTTGAGCCTGGGGCCCCCAGTACTGGCAGAAAAGAAAGCTCAGAGTGTCAACTAGGCCTGAGAAGGGAGCATTTGGCTGAACAAGAGTCCACGTGAGCTTCCAGCACACACTTGTGCATTCCTGCCCTGGCATTTGCTCACACCAGTTCCCTGCCTAAAATGCCTGACATTCTCCCTCTCTATTAACTCATGTAATAAATTTTAACTGAATGCCTGTAAGTGCCAGATGCTGTGAACACAAAGTAAGTCACAGATGGAGGTATGCACAGTCATTAAGATGGTCTGGTATTTGACTAGATCTCCATTTGAAAAAAAAGGCAGAGTCCAGAAAAATAAATTCTAGATAATTTTGTAAGTATACAAATAAAACTATAGAAGCATTAGAAAAAATACAGAAGGCATTATGATTGAGGTAGTAAGGACCTTCTTAAACAAGATAAAACACAACACAAAGGAAAAGATTAAAAATTTTGATCTCATCAAAATTTAGAACTTCCGTTTAACAAAGGATATCACCAAAGTTAAGACAAGAAACCCACTGCCAGTTTTTTCTTAAAATATATTCTAGACAAAATGGTCAAAACATGTAAAGAACTAAGACTCAGAATGTATAATTATTCAAATCATTAAGAAAAAGGTAAAATAAAATATTTGCTACAAACATCTTATAGCATATTGTATCAGTTTTGTTTTGTTTAAATACAACATAGTTTTACATGAATGGAGGAGGAAAAGTCTTCCAGACATAAGATCAAATGGAAATAAAGTGATGAACAAATAGTATGATGCCATTTAGGAAAAACAAAACCTCCCAAAATTAGATGGGCAAAGAAAAGGCCCTATGGACATACATCAAACTGATAAGAAGTTTCCTCTGAGGAGAGCAGTGGGATGGAGATGTGGATGGGGGTGAGCGGTTAAGGGGGGGCCTTAACTGTTTTCTGTGAAAATTTTCATACTTCATTTCAGGAGATGATGTTGCTTTCATAACTAAAAATAAACAACCAAATGAAATATGTGAACCTTGATTGGATTTCTTTTTTTAGAGCTAAAAAAAGTTACTTTGTGGACAACTGGGTAAGTTTGAGCATGTACATTAGACAATATTATTGTGATTATGCAGGACGCTCTTATTTTTAGGAGTCGCTTGCTGACGTATTCTTGGGTAAAGTGTCAAGAAGTCCTCAACTTCCAGATGGAAAAGAAATGAAGAAAGGGAAAGGAAGGAAAGAAGGAAGAGGAGCAGGAGAGGAATGGAAATGGGAGGAGAGGGAAGAAGGGAAAGAAACAAATGTCAAAGTAAAATGATAAAACAATGTTAAACATTGGCGAATCTAGGTGAAAGGTAAATAGGTGTTCAATGTATTACTCTTCCAACTTTTCTGCAGGTTTGAAAATTTAAAAAAAAAAGAAAAAAAGAAAAGAAAGGCAAAGCACTACCATCCTTTACCTAGCTGCAAGTGATCAATTTCTTTCTTGAACTCTTATTAATCCTTAACAACATCACTCATACTACTAGTGATCACCTCTGAGAATGTGTTTTATTCTCCACAAGCTCCTAAAGGGTGGAGGCATCTTTCCATTCTTTCCCCCATCCCCATGCTCAGAATGATGCCCAGCACAGAGCAGGCAGTGAGTGACAAGTCTGGGTAGGAAGTGAGTCTATGTCGGCTGAGAAATGTGTCACATTCACCTATGAGGCTGGCAAATACAAAGTCAGGGGCTGGAACTGCAGCGTCGGTTCTGGCGAGAGGCATGATTGGGGTGTCTCCTGGCTGCCCAGGCTGGTCCCAGAAGGGAGCGACCCAGGGATGGAGCCAGGTCTTCCTAGCGGAACTACTGAATGGAACTAGAGTCTAAGAGTGCTGTCAGAAAGTGCCTGATGGTTTTCAGGTTGATACTTTGTGAACTATAAAGTGTTAGAAAAGCAAAGTGTCCTACCAACCCTTTCTCTTTCGATGCTTGCAGTGACCCGAGGAGATACGTATTATCACCATTTTGGCAGATGAGAAAACAGGCTCAAGAAAGGGAAGTGACTTCTCCCAGGGCACGCAGAGAGGAAATGGGCTCAATCTCGTGTCTTCAGGTCTAAAGTTCTTTCCACTAGACCATGCTGCCTTCTCTGGGGTCCTGACTCCTGCTCAAGAAAGACACACTTACCTGATTCAGTCTTCCTCTGGACTACATCTCTCCACACTGTGAGATCACCACAGGCAGCTTGGGTTTATTGTTGGGGCCTGTGGGAACATTCTAGGAGAGAAAGCACAGTGGTGACTCCTCCACTCAGACACTCCCCCACCACACACTTACTGATGCCTGCAGGCCCCTAGGCTAAGGACTGGGAGCTTACAGGCTGATCTGACAACAGTCTGCAGCCTAGCAGACGGGAAGAATATAACACATATCAAAGAGAAAATGTACAACATTTAGAAAACATCAAACCCATGACATGTAACAATGTAGTAAGTCATAAGAGAGAGTTGTATACAGGGTGAGGAAGCAACTAAACTGCTGCTTGCACAGGCCAGGGAAGGATTCACAGAACAGGGGATATTTGAGCTGGGCCCAGCAGGATGGATGGGATCCCACCAGGAGGAAAAGAAGGGAGAACACTTCAGTAGAGGAAACAGCATGAGCAAAGACTTGAGGGCAGGAAGGAGCAAGAGGCAGGGACGTGTATGCACGTTTAGAGGAGGGCTAGTAGCCTGATGGGACTAGAATGTGGAAGTGGCAGTGGCAGTGGCAGTGGCAGAAGGGGTCGTGGAGAGGGAGGCAGGGACCCGATCATGAAGGACCTTGAGTACAATGCCGAGGAGGATCTTCTCAGCTAGATGGAGGAGACACCAGAGGCCAAATCTCAGTAGGCACCGCACCAGAGAGGCTGAGGGCCCAGAACACTTGGGGGGTACATGATCTCTCCTCCCTCTTCTTCTCCCTGTAACTGAGGAGTGAAGCCTGGGCCTAACCAGAGCCCACTCATGGTTCTCCCGCTCCTCGACACGAGTGAGGTAGCACTAGGCCAGAATGGCTGAGAAAGAGGAGATCAAAACCGGACTCACCTCAATCTTTCTCATCACCAGAAGTCCATCAATGATTTTTCCTGTGGGAAGAGTATGAGCTGGACTTTATTACTCTCATTTGCACAGTACTTTCCAGCCTCCAAGGCCCATTCTCAGCCATTATCTCATTTGATCCTCAGACTAACATCAGAAAATTAATATTCAGTGGAAGTGAAATGTTGCCCAAGGTCACAGGTGGTAAGTAGCAGAGTTAGGGCTCAAAACTAGGTCTGAGCAATTGCAAAGCTCCACTATACCATGCTGCCTCTGTGTGGTATTTCTTAAGTGCTACCATCCCCCCCTCAGACACACCTATCGCCCAGGTGGTTACTCACTACATCAGATGGCCCCTTCGTCCTCCCCTCTAGCTCTCTAACCACAAATCCTCCCCACCTCCCATGGCTTCCACCTTTCCTACTACTACCCAGGACAGTTACACCTGACGAGCACTCTTGGTACAAGAGTCAGGGGACCGGCTCCATAGGAAGTTCCGCTCTGGGTGAACTGGGCTTGGACTAGGACAGGAACAGGACTCACCAAACACCACGTGCTTCCCATCTAGCCAATCACACTTAGAGCAGGTGATGAAAAACTGGCAGCCATTTGTACTGGGACCACTGTTTGCCTGATGGAAACCAAATATATTTGCAGTGAGTTTTCCTGGCCATGTCAGCCAAAGGACAAAACTCCCCAAAAGAGCCTGTAGCCCTGAGTCCTCCATGCTTTCTTTTGGCAAACCTGACTGAGCATCTACTATGAGCCAGGGCCTGAGCTAGGACCCAAGGATACAGAGAGGAACAGAATACACAATTTCTGCCCTCAAGGAGCTATATCCTTGAATAAATGTACATTTCTCCTACAGTGTGAATTTTTATAATGGGAACAATTGATTATAGAACCAGATTTGCTGTATTTAGTCCAAAACCAGTAATAACTGGATTACACTTACAAATTAGGCACCAGCTGAGAAAAAGCCTGTTGCCTGTGCCATAAGCTACTTTGTCTGAATGACTCTGTACTGTCCCTTAACAACGGTAATAAGAAAATTTAAGCGGCAAGAAGCTGCTATGTTAGTGTTATGCTAGAAAAAAGACTACATTTAATCAATGACATTTGCTTTTTACAGCTACACCCCAAATCCTTTATTATTGAATTTTATCGGTAAAAGTTTTTTAAATCAAGAATCTCAAATTCTTCAGCCATATCCCTTCCCTTTTCCTCCCTTGAAATTGTCTTTATATCATTATATTTCACAATACATTATAAAAGAACAGGCTATAATTACAATGCAAAGTAATCAGCAAACCCACATCATGTTTCAGCAGCACTGCCTTACCACAATGTCTGTGTAACTATGTGAGTATTTCAATGCATACTTACATTATTTTGGAAAATGGAAAACTGAAAGAACTAGTACTATTAAGAGCACAGGTCTCATCAAAGTAATACTACAGAGGCAACACTGGAAATCATTAGATAGGTCACTAGAGTTAACTGGATGCTTAATGGAATTAAATTGGTTGAGTCTGTGTTCAACACTGAAGGAATAAAAATGTATATGAAATACATGAAAGACATTGTCTAGGGGTAAGCTCTAATTAGGGATGTCACATTATACTTTAGAAATTCCCCACGTGAGACGAGGCTATCAGGGGTTTCGCACGTGTATGCAGGAACATCTCGCATATGAAAGCAAGGGACAGCCTGAGCCGGTCAGAACAGACCTACGCTCTGCAGTGAGGGCGGACTCCTCAGTGGCCCCAGTTCTTCCTCCCTCCCTCCCTCCCTTCTTCCTGTTTCTTCTATCTATCTATCTATCTATCTGTCTATCTATCTATCTATCTATCTATCTTGCTGCTCAATGTATAAACATTTATTAGCAAGCAGGCAGGAAAAGAGTCATACAACATGTGTTTTTAGCTCAGGGAACTCTCTGCCCTTAGCCACTCACTTATCCATTCTTCCAGACAGGATAGCTTACTGGTTTAGGGAATAAGCTCTGGAGCCAGATGACTGAGCTTGAATCCCAGCTCCATCACTGACTGGGATCTAGTTTAGCCACATAACCTCTCTGTGCCTCGGTCTCCTCATTTGTACCTATCTCAAAGGAATAACGAGAGAATTAAAATGAATTAATGCAAATAAAGTGTTGTTGAGTATGTGCTCAACATTAGCCTTTATTCTGATTATCTTTCAGTCATTCATCAGTATCTGTTCAGCACCTTTCTGTATCAGGTATTAAGGCTTGGAGATCAATGAGACTCAGTCCCTGCCCTTGAGGAACGCATGATTTAGTGGAGGATGGAAGCAAAAACAATTATGCTACAAGATGTGTGACAGCACAACTTAACTAGTGTCAGCCTGAAGGGAGCAGAGACCAAGGCTTCCTTCCATTTTCTGACTCCTCCCCAGATGCTAACATAGTGGCATGCAGTCCTCACGGCGATGATCCAAGCCCACTTAAGCCACTTCTGCGCTCTTTACCCATGCTTGCCCAGCCTCACTTTCCTAAAAGAGACTTATACACTCTTTGCTATGCTAGGCTCACCCAATTATTATGGCAGCCTCCTAACTGGCTTCTCTGGCCTACCCTCTCCACTCCTGTCTTCCATTCACACTGCAGCCAGGGCCTTTGTTTTAAAACACCAAGTTGATCAGCCCTGCTCAAAAAAGTGCATGGCTCTCCATATCCTATAAAATAAGGTCCACATACCTCATCCTTATTCTGGCATTTAAAGCCCTACACCCACCTGCCTCTCCGGTGGTCTCTACTAGTCATTCCCTCCCCCATTCACAACACTTTCCTCACTTTCTGTCCCTTGCCCATGCCACCCTGCTATTTCATGGTCACACATCTTTTGTCTAGCCAGTTTGCTTGACTTGAAATGCCATCTGGTAGAGAACTTCTTTGGATCCTTGCAGCAATTACTCTCATTCCCTGGGGCCCTCACAGTACTTTTACATACACTGAGGTACCCTCCCCTTATTACACTGATGGCATGAATTATACCATACTGGACCCATCATTCTGCATGTGCGATTCCCCCACTAGATGTTAAATGTCACGAGGCCAGGGATCAGGCCTGTATCCTCATGCCTTACCATGAGGCCTGAAACAGTGTATGTCAACAATCTTTATTTGATGAATGGCTGACTAGATGAGTGGAAGAGTGGGCAAGGAGGACGGAGAATGTGTGCATGTAAATATTGGGTTTGGGGGAGTGAGACTTGGGGCACTGAGAGAAGGAAATGGGTGATGACAGGAGGCAGGGAGAGGCTTGAAGAGTGAAAGAGAAGCAAGGTGGGAGGGGTAAGGGGAAATGAGGAGTGAGGGGTGAATAAGGGCAAGTGAAGGGGGAGCGAGTGGGGGTGTGTAGATGAGGGGCTGAAGGAGGTGGGCAGGGGGACGGTGAAAGGGGAATGAGATGGGTGAGTGGGGTTATAAATGGGAAGGAAGGGTACTGGGATGGGGAAGGAGGAGTGGTGAGTGAGCTGAAAGGGGTGACCAGCCAGAAGGCAGCGTAAACGAATGGGTGCTGTGAGAGTCCTGGTGAGTGGTGTGATAGAGGCGCGAACACTGGGTCTTGAAAGCACAGCTGGCTACATTCTAAGCAGCAAGGCTGAGTGCCCAACCACACGTCCTGGCTCAAACAAAGTTAAGAAAACACACATCAGAGTTCAATTTTGGTTCCCCAGCCTGCTAGTGGATCCAGCCCAACAAAATCAAACCAGATTGAGGAAAGAGGTGGGCAGTACAGAGGTGAATCCTGGGTCAAGCAAGGGAAGGAAAGCATTTGCTTCCATCCCAAGAGACAGCACTGGGCCTCAAGAGGGACCCAGAAGTCAGCTGGCTATAAATCTAGCCCAAAACCTTGACTGGTCCCAACTTACCATGGAAAGCAAGCCTGGAGCTGAGTGTCTAAGCTTAAAATTTTCATCTGCAAATGGCCCCCGGTAGATACTGGCGACTCCAGTACCATCTCCCTGAGCAGAGAAAAGGGAAGTGTTAGCAACTTGTGAGCACTGGCCCCTAGAGCCCAGAGGAAGCAGCTGCTGCACCCCAAGCCTCACTGCTTTAAAGTCCTCTTACTCTTTTTTTTTTTTTTTTTAATAAATTTATTTATTTATTTATTTAGTTTTGGCTGTGCTGGGTCTTCGTTTCTGTGTGAGGGCTTTCTCTAGTTGCGGCAAGCGGGGACCACTCTTCATCACGGTGCGCGGGCCTCTATCGCGGCCTCTCTTATTGCAGAGCACAGGCTCCAGGCGCGCAGGCTCAGTAGTTGTGGCTCACGGGCCTAGTTGCTCCGCGGCATGTGGGATCTTCCCAGACCAGGGCTCGAACCCGTGTCCCCTGCATTGGCAGGCAGATTCTCAACCACTGCGCCATCAGGGAAGCCCCAAGTCCTCTTACTCTTGCAGGTCACTTTGGGAGCCACACCTCTTTGACCCTATCTTGCAATCAAAGCAAGCCCCATCCAAGGAACGTGCAGCCCACAACCTGGCCAGGGCATCTCATGGGCTGGAAAAAAGACAACAGGTCACAGCTGGGCCTCTAGAAAGATAGGCTAAGACACAAGCAAAGCAGAGGACACCAGTACAGTGATCACATACATAATCGATGCCTCGATGCCCTTCCCAAAGACTCTCATGCCTGCAGTCATATAAGAGAATCTATTTAACTGTCTATGGCTCCACTCCCCCAACTATGCAGGTGGGTGGGCTCTTGGAAGTGTAATCTATACAACAGGACACCACCCTCCTGGTCAAAGTTGAAGTCAGGGGAGGTCCAGGGGAAGATGCCTAATTCATGCAGGGCCAACTAGAGTTCCTTCTCTGGCAAACATGAAGTAGAATAGCTGCTCTCTTGAGGGTGAACTTGTATCATGTAAACCTGGAAGCTGGAGATAACTATCTTCTTTAAGGTGGACTGGAGAAGAGAAAGAGAAGGCAACATATGTGTAGAGAGTGCTAGAGAAACAGAGAGAAGGGACTCATTGGTTCTGTGGCTCTCTAGTTCCTACATCTATTTCTTCCTTTGGGTTCCAGGAAACACCTTGTCATAAATCCCCAATTTATGCTTAAACTAGCTCTATTTGTGTTATCTCTTTGCTCTTCCAGTAACTCTGTGGAACAAGCATTATCATCTTCCCCATTTTTCAGGTGAGCAAACTTAAGTCAGGGTAATAAAGCAACTTGACCAAGGCCATATTTGCAGTACCTTAAATAGAATCCCTGGGGTTTAAAGGTAATATCAAGAGAGTGCCAAAAGACCAATCTCTCCCAGCCAGTTAGTAAAGAAAAAGAATATTAGGACTTCCCTCGTGGCACAGTGGTTAAGAATCCGCCTGCCAATGCAGGGGACACGGGTTCAAGCCCTGGTCCGGGAAGATCCCACATGCCGCGGAGCAACTAAGCCTGTGCGCCACATTTGAGCCTGTGCTCTAGAGCCTGCGAGCCACAACTACTGAGCCTACGCGTCACAACTACTGAAGCCTGCGCACCTAGAGCCCGTGCTCCGCAACAAGAGAAGTCACTGCAATGAGAAGGCCACACACCGCAAGGAAGAGTAGCCCCCGCTCACCGCAACTAGAGGAGAGTAGCCCCCGCTTGCCTCAGCTAGAGAAAGCCCGCACACAGCAATGAAGCCCCAACGTAGTAAAAAAAAAAAAAAAAAGAATATTGGGTACATGATGGAATGTGGAAACACTGACCTAGTGTAGAATCAAGGCGCCCTTACTGGAGCAAAGACTACTAAAGGGAATTAACATAAGCCAAGGAAGAAAAGAAAACTCAAATCCAAATCGTTATTTGACTAAAAATTATTGGGACTTTCCTGGTAACACAGTGGTTAAGAATCCGCCTGTCAATGCAGGGGACATGGGTTCGAGCCCTGGTCCGGGAAGATCCCACATGCCGTGAAGCGACTAAGCCCGTGCACCACAACTACTGAGCATGCGCTCTAGAAACCGTGGGCCACAACTACTGAGCCCGCGTGCCACAACTACCGAAGCCCGTGCGCCTAGAGCCCGTGCTCCGCAACAAGAGAAGCCACCGCAGTGAGAAGCCCGCGCACCGCAACAAAGAATAGCCCCTGCTCGCTGCAACTAGAGAAAGTCTGCGTGCAGCAACGAAGACCTAATGCAGCCAATAAATAAATAAATAAATAAATAAATAAATAATAAATTTATTTAAAAAAATTATCAATAAAACCAAGCTCTGTATAGTGGAAAGACTGGATTTGAGTTTCAGAACTATCATTATTGAGCTGGGGAAGTCACTTCCTATCTCTGAGCCCCAGTTTCCTCAACTATCAAGTGAGGATGAAATCACCTACTCCTTATACCATTGCCATAAAGATCCAATTAGTGTCTATGAGAAAAGTGTTTTGCAATCCATACAGCACTATGTAAATGTAAGCTATTACACCTTTAACTCCACATAAATACATACATACATACATACAGAAGGAAAACATGTTCATTTCCAATTTCCCAATAAACCTAGAGAACAGAACAGTTACCGCATCATTCTCTATATAATCATACTATTTATTGCACTCCAGAAGCCACAGTAGGGAAAATGACAAAATTAATTTGTAGGGCAAACAAGAGAAAGCAACTTAAATCTTCAATAACAGTGGGTTGATCAAATAGATTCATTGTCTATTCATAACAGAATATTACGTAACTATTAGAAAGATTGTTTTGGAAGAAGACAATGACAAGGGAAAATGCAGACAATTATCAAGCACAAAAAAGTTAAAACACACATATGATCTTAAGTCTGTTAAAAATAATATTTGACACACATATATATGCAATGATAAGACAGGCAGCTTTAAACTAAAATGCCAAGAGTATATTCCTTGGGAGGCGAGATTCCTTGAGAGATGATTTATTTTCATTTTTGTACTTTTCTTGTGCAATCAGAAAAAAACCAAAAACAAATATTATTAAAACAAACAAATATTCTTGGTCCAACTTTAGAAGGTCTCAAATCCTGCTTCTTCTGCCTCTTGCTCATTCCATTTTTTCTGCCCTAGGGGTAGCTCTGAGTAATTGCTTCTCTCTGACACTCAGCCTTCTGGCTGACCAACTGCTATCTAACCCTGGGGCTAGCAGCTAGTGATCAAATGTGCCTGGCAAAGATTCTGGCAATGACCCGTAAGAAGCTGGTCCTGTCCCTGCTAAGACAATATGGCAATATAGGAGCCTGTGGGAAGAAAGGAAAGAAGGCAGAGAATAGCTTTTCAGCCCTCTTACCAGCCAATAAAAAAGTATATGGTCACCCCAAGCCCTACTATGATCAGTTGTGACCAGGTGTTGCAAACTTAAATGCCTACAGGGGCAGATGACATAAATAAGGGAAGCAAAAGGTTTAATAATAAGGACACACCGTGTCTAAAGGGAGCAGTTACTTGACTCCAACCAACTGCTGCTGCATGAGGAACACAGGCCTCATGTACACCTACTTTCCGTATGTTAGAGAGAAAATTTTTCGGTTAAAATCTCCCAGTTTTGCGACATCAAACAGATAAAACAAAACAGATCTGTTTTTGATTCAGCCCCAAATTTGCCACTTTGTAAACTTACCTAGATAGGAAAGAGAGAGATCTTAAAAAACTCCTAAGAGTCAAACTAAATTTACATATAAAGGAGAAAGAATGTCTCCCAGATCCAAGAAAACAGCATCATGACTAACCAAATGATATTAGTAAGAAAGATCATGCACAGAAGTGGGTGGGTAAGGAGAAAAGTGGGCTTAAGAAAGCATAAATGTGGTTTATTCAGCACCTTCCAAGGTTGGAGGAAGCGGAGGAGGCTTGATATGGGGATACATACAGTCTCATCACAATAAAGTCACGCTTAGCAGTGAAGGATTAGTTCATTGGGCTCTCCCAGTGAATAGGGAAAACATCCTTCCAGAACTCTCTTGCTCTGATTCCTTTCCCACTAATGAACTTCTGATTAAAAAAAACTCAGCTTTCCAGAAGTGGACAGGAAAATGGGGCATAAGCATTTAGCTCACTGGAAAGGGACTTAACAACCATTTAGAAAAAACAAATTGCATCCAATTTCTAGCTAAATTCTATGTGGCCAATTAATTTGGGTCTGTCATGGATCATCTACTGGTATGCTGGGAAAGTTCACTTTCTGGCCCTCAAGGGCTGAGATTTGGAAGTCAGTGACTCAAAGTGCTGATATCTGTCATCTAGTGATGCAGTGAGTAGTAGCCATCGAAGGACATTCCCATCCCCACCCTCTCCCCATCAAACTTGGCCATTGTTCTCAAGCCTTAAGACTGGGTCCCTGAAGTAAAAACAGCAGCAGCTGCAATAACAACAAAAAACCAAACGTGTAAGTCCTTAATAGGCAAGGAACAATACTTACATTAACAAAATCTCCACCCTGAATCATGAAATCTTTTATGACCCTGAAACAGAGAACAAAGCATCCTGAGAGAAGATTCTGTAGTTTAGAATAACATTGATTTCAAAATATAATGTTTATCACTTTGGCTTTTAGTAAGTCTTCAAATCAGTTGCTGAGTTCACAACAACATCCCTTCTCAAGATCTAAGAATTATCCTCCATTTTGTTTCCTAAAAGCCCCCCAGTATGGCTTGCCAAAGGCCTTACCTGTGGAAGGTGCTCCCTTTGTATCCTATTGGAACCCCATCTTTTCTATAACCAAAAAGAAAGAGACTTGGAATGATGACAGGTAATCATAGTCCTTTCCAGTTTACCACACACCTGAACCAAAGAGACTCTCCTAAAGATGGTCAGAGAAGAGAGATAAAGAAGGCAAATGAACTGAGGATAGACCCGTGGGGGATTACCTTCTATTACTGCCACCAGCAATCATTCAAGGTCTGCCGGTGGTTCCCCAGTACCCTCACTGCAGCCCCAGGACACCCCTCAGGAGAAAGCAGAGAACTCAACCACGTCTGAGACTGACCTGAACTCTCCAGTGCAGAACTGCCTGAAAGGGAAAGGAGTGAATGATTCAGTCACCATGGCATCACAGTTGTGAGCGCTCCTAACCTCGGAGGGGAGGGCACAGACATCGGCGCTAGCAAGCCCACCTACCGGCTAGTCAGATGTCCAGACACTCAGGCATACAGATTAACAACATAAATTGACACGGGAACAGTCAAGACTATTCAGAGCGATACCCAGAGGAATCAGATCTCAAGGGCAGTGAGTGGACGGACTGAGGCAGGCAGACGATTCCACAGACTGTGGCCCAGCTTCTGGTTTAGTTAATCTAGCAAAGCTGGAACATCTCCTTACCTAAAATTCTCGGCCGTCTTAGGCACAACGTCTGCAAAGAGCTCGATCTTCATGCGGCCAACTTCCTGCAACCGGCGGGAGACGGTCAGAAAGCCCAGTCCAATCCCGTGAAGGCCTCACCGAGCAGGGAACCCTCCCTCCCACATGCCGCTTGATCTCTCCCACTTCCGCCTCCATAGCCTACCCTTGCTTTCCACCCAGTCCCTCCGCAAGCGGGGCGCCACGACGGGCAAGACTCCTCCTCTTTCTCCCTTCCTCCCCAATCCCGACCCGCAGGTCAGTATGTTCTGGTCCAATTCCACTTTCTGGCTTTCCGAGTCCGTTACCCCTGGGGAGGGGATGAAATCTGCCTGTCAGACCCCGTGCACTTTCCCTTCGGCGCTGGGCTGGGTGGCTGCCAGGACCTCACCTGGCCGCCAATGCTGACATCAAAAAACACCACGGGATTGACAGGGCTTGAATTTGCCACCGCCATGGCTCCGACCCGGAAGCAGAAGTCGGGAGCGTGGGGTTCCGGCGAACCTAGTCCCTGCTCTGAGGGTTTCGTCTCCGGCGCAGGCGCAGGCAAAGCCGACCGAGGCCAGGCCCCGCCCCCGGAAGTTCTCCGCCTCCAGCGCCAAACTGGGCGCTGCGTGGGTGGCCAGCGCCTCTTTCCTTACTGACCACCCGGACGTCAGCCAGCTGTTAGCTCACCTGACTCTCCCTGGGTGCTGAGCCGGGAGGAAGAACTCGGCATTTTTTGCTCAAGGTCAGCGGATATCCCACTCACTTGGCTACACTAAGTACAGTACAAATTATTCTCGCTCAGGCTAGGGGGCTTGGACCTAGGCAGTCTTCAGGGTCCATATCAGCCTTTGAAATTAAGACCTATGTGAACCGTCATACGTGCGGTTTTCTACCCCTGTCCACTAGTGTGGAGCCCCACGGAAGCAAGAACTGTGTTCATCCTCAGCGCTTAGAAGAGCCTGGCGTATCAGGCTTGTTCAGTAAATACTCAGCACTTCCTTGAAGTCAGGACGCTAGGATTTTAATTCCAGTTCTGCCTCAGGCTTCTGCTTTCAGTCACCTCCAAATCATTTACCACAGAGCACCTAGAGCTTTTAAAATAAATCTGCTTATAAATCACTCCTGATTCCCCGTATTTAGCATAAAATCCAGTTTCTTACATAAAAGGCCTACCTTACATTATCTGGCCGCCACCTTCTTGGGACTCTGGCCTTCTGTTCCTCGAGGTCACGGAGTTCCCATACTCTCTTTAGGGCCTTGGTACTAGCTGTTAACCGTCTTTAATATTCTTCTAGATCTTAATGGGGATGGGGAGTGGTCTTGTAGCTCAGATATCACTCAGGAACATTGCACCCAATCTAAAGTAGCCCACCATCACACTTTCAGATACATTACTGGTTTATTTTCTTCATGCCGTTCACCATCCAAAATTATATGGTTTCCCCACCTCACCTGCAGCCTCACACACATTTAACTCCATGAAAATGAAACCGAGTCCCCCTAAACCTGGTTCCTGTGCCAAGCTTATGAATAACCTATCCAAACCTTTATTCCCTTTCTTGTCCACCTGTTTCCATGAAGACTGAGGAGTACCAAAGAAAAGGCGGGGCCAAAACTGAGCAGGACCCTGCAGGACACTCCCGTGTACAAAACCCTCTCCGTGTACCCCATTTCTTGTTTGTAGAAAAAGGCTTCAGCCTTCTAGACCTTCCCTGAGTTACAAAGAGCAGATTCAAGCAGATACTAATTAAGGAAGTGAGGGAACGCAGAAACAAAGGAAAAGCAGTCAAAAAGTTATAGTTCAATCACTTTGCTGCACACCTGAAACTAACACAACTTTGTTAATCAACTACACTCCAATAAAATTTTTTTAAAATTACAGTTCAGTGATAAAACAGAGTCCTAGTTCCTTCTCATGGGATATACATAACAATCTGACACAGAAATTTTGAGTTCTGTAGGAATTAAGGCCCCCACCTAGGTGGAGGATGGTAACTACCTTCTGAGACTCCAGACTGGTGGGAACTAGAAGGTTGAGGATTGAGATTCCTGGACCACCACCCTGTTACCTCACCACCAACCAATCGGAAGAAAGTCATACACCCTGAAGTCATTACCCCAAAAGATGCCTTTTAAAACTCTTCCCTGAAAACCATTGGGGACTTCAGGTCTTTTGAGCAGGAGCCACCCATTCTCCTTGCTTGGCCCGTGCAGTAAGCCTTCCTCTGCTCCAAATTCCAATGTTTGTTTGTCCTCACCGTGCTTCGGGCACATGGACTTGGGTTCAATGACAAAAACCGAGACTCTCCTTGCCTGTCTTCACAGGTGTGCCCACTATTGAATAGCACACAGTAGGGATTCAATAAATAGACTCAATGAATCCAGTGAATTGAATGAATTGGGTAAGGCTTAGATTCAATAGCACAGCTATTATTTTCTATATCATTTGACCATCCTTTCTAGTTCAGTGGTCTGAGGAAGCAAGGATCACACATAAAAAGTCAGTGTGTCTCAACTTAAGGGGTCTTTTAAAAAATTTCTGGTTACTTTCCCTCTCCCTTTGGTCTCCCTCTCTACCTCCAATTGAAGGTGAAGAAGAAAGAGGAGGAGAATAAGGAGGGAAAGGGGGAGGAAGGGAAGGAGCAGC
Organism: Balaenoptera acutorostrata; assembly: GCF_949987535.1. Taxonomy (NCBI): domain Eukaryota; kingdom Metazoa; phylum Chordata; class Mammalia; order Artiodactyla; family Balaenopteridae; genus Balaenoptera; species Balaenoptera acutorostrata. The sequence continues at coordinate 35,211,138 of NC_080064.1, read as the reverse complement.
AGAAATCATCCTTCAGTATAGTTTTATACCAACTATTTAGAATAATTTTTTAAAAATTGATAATATCCAATGTTGATGAGGTTGTGGAAAAACTAGTACACTCAAACTGCTAGTGAAAATAAATAATGATGTCTAGTATTTGTTAAGCTTTTACTAAGTGCTAAATACATGCTTCATTTCATTTGGTCCTCACAACTCTATGGGATAGGAACTACCATTGCTCCCATTTTATGGATTAAGAAATTGAGGCTTAAAGAGTTCAACTATAGAAAACAATCTTTTTTAAAAGTAATTCGACAAGTGACGTATCAAAACTATTGACATTTATATCTTTAGCCCAATTATGCTGATCTTGTAAATGTGTTTTATGGAGTACTCAAGAGAAGAAAAGAGCTACATTTACAAACACTTTCATCACAGCATAATCTTAAATAGTAAAAGAGTAGAAACAAAGGTCAAACAACAAGAGAATTTATAGGACATCAACATGATAGAATACCATGTGGCTTTTTAAAAAAATTATTTATTTTTATTTATTTATTTTTGGCTGCACTGGGTCTCTTTTACTGCGCGCGGGCTTCTCATTGCAGTGTCTTCTCTTGTTGTGGAGCAGAGGCTCTAGGCACGCGGGCTTCAGTAGTTGCAGCACGCAGGCTCAGTAGTTGTGGCTCACGGGCTCTAGAGTGCAGGCTCAGTAGTTGTGGCGCACGGGCTTAGTTGCTCCGCGGCATGTGGGATCTTCCCAGACCAGGGCTCGAACCTGTGTCGCCTGCATTGGCAGGTGGATTCTTAACCACTGCACCACCAGGGATGCCCTACCATGTGGCTTTTGAAAGAATAATTATGAAGACTGTTGAAACATGGGAAAATGTTTTATGAAATATTAAATTTAAAACCAGACTATGAAAATGAATATACAATATGATAACCATTTAAAATATATACATTTGAATAAGAACCAGAAAAGAATAAATGAAAATAGTTGTGTTAAGAATGTGGGCTTTATAGGGTTTTTTTTTTCCTCAAATATTTGCTTTAAGGTGATTACATTGTTTTTACTTTTAAATTAAAAAATAAATAAGAAAATACCCTTTATAATAAGAATAGAAAGAATGCTGAATTAGCTGTATATGTGCTCTACTGAACAAAATCCTAATTAGGGACTTCCCTGGCGATCCAGTGGTTAAGACTTTGCCTTCCAGTGCAGGGGGTGTGGGTTCGATCCCTGGTTGGGGAGCTAAGATCCCACATGCCTTGAGGCCAAAAAACTAAAACATAAAAAACAGAAGCAATATTGTAACAAGTTCAATAAAGACTTTAAAAAAAATGGTCCACATCAAAAAAAATCTTTAAAAAAAACCCCTAATTAAACCACTGAACTTAAGTCACGACATTGATCAATACAAGGCATTTGAGGATACCAAACAAACTTGAGAAATCCATTTTTAGAACAGGTTTAATGAATTTATCAGCAATTTTGAAGACTCCTGGTTGACGTCCAGTGAGGATCTGTCATAACTCTTCTCCACGTCATGCTCCACCCTCACGCCCAAGCTTTAAGTTAGCAGCTTTGATCAGCCTAGTTTTAGACACCAGTGATTTTATAGTTCTGACTTGGCCTTATTCTTGGATGCGATGTGTTTTTTTCAGAGAAGCCACGTTTATGTATCCAGCTTCAGAATTCTGTGAACACGAAAGAGACTCGAGGGACTTGGGGTTTGCCATTGCTTCTTCTGACCTATGTTCTTCAGTTTCTTGAAGACTTCCAGCTGACTCTACCAAACCCGTTCCTGAAAAACTAAGAATGGCCATGTGTGAGGACTTTGTATAGACAGGATCTCTCGGCAGCACTTTGGGGTTACAGAGTTAAGGCATCAATAGAATTTCAACTTTTGCAGGATCTTAGTTCCCCCTTGGCAGTGAAAGCACGGAGTCCTAACCACTGGACCACTGGGAAAGTCCCTGCTATGCTTTCTCAAGCCAGCAACTAGAACTAGCTAGGCAGCCATAACTCTCAGGCATGCAGATGACTGTCTTGATTTTACTCACCTGGAGTTTGGTAAGGGCACAATTTTATTCAATACTTCAAATTCAGGGATGTCACTAATTGTTGTTTCCTTAAAGAAAAGAAAGGATGAATATTAAAAAATTATAATGATAAACCATTGGCGATATGATCCTAGAACTTATGCTTTATATATATTTTTGGTTAAAAATATAATCCCCTCACCTTACACCTGTTAGACTAGCTATCATCAAAAAGACAAGAGATAACAAATGCTGGAGAAGATGTGGAAAAAAGGGAACTCTTGTGCACTGTTGGTGGGAATGTAAATTGGTGCAGCCACTATGGAGAACAGTATGGAGGTTCCTCAAAAAATTAAGAAGAGAACTACCATATGACCCAGCTATCCCACTTCTGGGTATATATCTGAAGGAAATGAAAACACTGTCCCAAAGAGATATCTGCACTCCATGTTTATAGCAGCATTATTTACAATAGCCAAGATATGGAAGCAACTTAAGTGTCCACTGATAGAGGAATGGATAAAGAATATGCGTACAATAGAATACTACTCAGCAAAAAACAAATTCTTTTAACAAAATAAGGAAATCCTGCCATTTGTGACAACACAGATGGAACTTGAGGTCATCAGGTTGAGTGAAATAAGTCAGACAAAGAGAAAGACAAATACTGTATGAACTCATATACACTGGGAGTTTAAAAAAACCAAACTTATTGAAATAGAGACCAGATTTGCGGTTGTCAGGGATGGGGGAATTAGGTGAATGTGGTCAGAGGTATGAACTTCCCTTGTAAGAGAAATAAGTTCTAGGGATGTAATGTACAACATGATGATATACTTAACAGTACTGTATTTTATATATTGAAAGTAGCTAAGAGAATAGATCTTAAAATTTCTTGTCATGAGGAAAAAAAAATTGTAACTATATGAGATGATAGATGTTAACTAATCTTATTGTGGTGATCATTTTGCAATACATATATATATCAAATCATTATATTGTACACCTTAAACTTATACAATGTTATATGTCAATTATATCAACAAAATTGGGGGGAAAACTGTAATCCCTAATACCTATAGAATATTTGGTAACTATACATGTCATACTTTCAACAACAAAAAACCAAACAACCCAATTAAAAAATGGGCAGAGGAGCTAAATAAACATTTTTTCCCAAAGAAGACATACAGATAGCCAATAGGCACATGAAAAGATGTTCAACAACACCAGTTATTAGGGAAGTGCAAATCAAAACCACAATGAGATATTACCTCACGCCCGTTAGAATGGCTGTTATCATAAAGGCAAGAAATAACAAGTGTTGGCAAGGAAAAAAGCAAACCCTCGTATACTGTTGGTCAGAATGTAAATTGGTGCAGCCACTATGGAGAACACTATGGAAATTCCTAAAAAAATTAGGAACTACCACACAATCCAGTCCCACTTCTGGGTATTTACCTGAAGAATACAAAAACAGTAATTTGAAAAGCTATATGCACCCCTATGGCATTATTTATAATAGCCAAGATATGGAAACAACCTAAGTGCCCATCAAAGGATGAATGGATTAAGTAGATTATACATATATAAAAATGATATCTTGCCATTTGTGACAACATGTGTGGACCTTGAAGGTATTATGCTAAGTGAAATAAGTCAGACAGAGAAAGACAAATAACATATGATTTAACTCACATGTGGAATAATAATAATAAAAAAGAACAAACCAAACCAAACAAAAATAAACACATAGATACAGAGAACAGAGTAGTGGTTACCAGAGGGGAAGGTGTGGGAGGGTGAAATGGGCAAAAGGGGGATGGATGGATGGATGGAAACTAAACTTTTGGTGGTGAGCACGCTGTAGTGTATACAGAAGGCAAGGTATAATGTTACACACATGAAACTGATATAATGTTATAAACCAGTGTTACCTCAATAAATAAAATTATTTTAAAAATAATAACTGGGCTTCCCTGGTGGCGCAGTGGTTGAGAGTCTGCCTGCCGGTGCAGGGGACACGGGTTCGAGCCCTGGTCTGGGAAGATCCCACATGCCGCGGAGCAACTAGGCCCGTGAGCCACAATTACTGAGCCTGCGCTCTAGAGCCTGTGCTCTGCAACGAGAGGCCGCGATAGTGAGAGGCCCGCGCACCGCGATGAAGAGTGGCCCCCACTTGCCGCAACTGGAGAAAGCCCTCGCACAGAAACGAAGACCCAACACAGCCATAAATAAAAAAAAAAAAAAAAAAAAAAAAAAGCGAAGAGACCAAATATTAGAGAGGTTTAATAACATTTAAGCAGTTAAGCAGTTATTTACAAAAAACAACAACAACAAAATTAAATGCCATACTTTTTATATTAGTGCTTTTCACTGTTAGCTTGCTTTTCATATCCACTTTTCTACATGAATTACCTCATATTAGCTGATATAATCATTCCATTCTATATGATGAGTTTCTAATACTCTGGTAAACATTTTCTGTCCCTTTAAATCATAAAAAACAAGTAACTGTTTTGAGCTCCATTACTTTAAAAACCAAATATTCTTTCTCAGAAAAATGTAGACCAAAACAGACCAGAGGCCTACTCACAGAGCATATAAAGACCATGTCAGAAAATGCGGGTTTTATTCTGAAGACTGCGGGAAATCCTCACACAGTGTTGAGTCATCAGCTCAGACTACATGTATTTTCTAAAGACCCCTCTGGCTATAGACTATAAGAACCATAGAACTTCAAAAGACAAAGCCTGGGAAGATGGGACAGGGGAGATGAGATGTGTCTTCCCAAGCAAGGGAAATACATGATTCAGAGGAGGAAACGGCGGAGCTTTTGGGGAAACAGTGAATAGGCTAGTTTCTTTTGATCAGGTTTGTCAGAAAGGTATTTGGAATATGGAAAGTTCTTATGTGGCTTCAGTTCTGGTTTAGACATCAATAACTCCAGAAGCCTTCCCTAGCCACCCCAGACAGGTTGAGACACCACTCCCCCTGCTTCCTCAGCATTCTGGGCCTACTGCTCTTGTAGAACTTAGCGCATGGCAGTTGTCAGTTACATGATTGTCACTCTCACTGGGCCCGAGTTCTGGGAAGACAGACAGTATCTCTTGTTCACCATCATATTTAAACCATATGGGGAACAGCATGAGGCCTGGCACACTGTATATGGTCCATAAATATGTGTTGAATGAATAAACTTTGTCTTATAGACAAAGGCAGTCTCTGAAACTCTTTGACGTGAAGTACTATGAAATCAAGCAGTGTTTCACAATGATGGGTCTAGTGGCGTGGGCAGGGCAGATTAGAAGAGGAGGAAAGACTGAAAGGAGATGAGTTAAGAAGTTGTTGCCGTGACCCAGGTGCTAAGTATTTGGGATACAATGGGTAACAAGATGGGCAGAGTTCCTGCTCTCTTGGAGTTTATAAACCAACTGAGAAGAAAGATGGAATTACAATACAGGCAGCAACATGGTCTATTACATACGCTATGTCCCTGGTTACTCCAATGCCCCTGCAAGGGAAACAGTTGACTTGGAGTATTATGAGATAGTGGCTAAGAGCAGGGACCAGAGAGTGCTGTTTTCAGTCCTTGTTTTCCTATTTATCAGCTATGTGACCTTGGGCAATGATGTCACTTCACCTCTCCAGGTCTCAGTTTCTTCAACTGTGAAAGTGGGAATGACAGGCTTTTCACATAAGATTATCTTGTGGATTACAGGAGATAATATACATAAAATGCTTAGAACAGTCCCAGGCACATAGTAAGCACCCAACGAATGTCAAGCTGTCACCACTGTAGCCCCAAGAAAGGAAGCGAGCTAGGATATGTCTGATCTCAGGGATCTATATACTGAGCTATTTGCATATGTGGTAATCACCAAGAATCAACAGATCTTGGAAATGTAAGCAGTAGCTACGTGGCCTTTGACATATCATTCAACTTCTCTGGGTTTTATCTCCCTTCTGCGTAAAATGAGAGGATTGGATTGGAGGATCCTTAAGATTCTAAGTTTATAAACAGTTTTGGAGTTTATTCCAATAGGTGTCAAGATGTTACAACTTGGTACCTTTGTCACACGTGGGATACTGAGCTTGATGTACTCTAGTTCTGACCCATGTGACATTTCTTATCTTGATTTGATGACAATATTGTGGATCTCAAAACCACTGGTCCTAAAAAATACTCCTTTAAGGCCTGTAACTCAGCACCAACAATACTATAGTATTTATTCATGTATATGTCTGTCCTTTTCTACTAGACTGAAGGTCTCTGAAAACAGGAACTATCTTCCATATTCCTAGGACCTATCACAGTTCTTGGAATTAATAAATGTTTGTTGAGGGCTTCCCCGGTGGTGCAGTGGTTAAGAATCCACCTGCCAATGCAGGGGACACGGGTTCGAGCTGTGGTCTGGGAAGATCTCACAAGCCGCAGAACAACAAAGCCTGTGCGCCACAACTACTGAGCCTGACGCTCTAGAGCCTGCGAACTACAACTACTGAGCCCGTGTGCCACAACTACTGAAGCCTGCACGCCTAGAGCCCGTGCTCCGCAACAAGAGAAGGCACCGCAATGAGAAGCCCGTGCACCACAATGAAGAGCAGCCCCCGCTCCCCGCGACTAGAGAAAACCCACGTGCAGCAACGAAGACCCAACACAGCCAAAAATAAATGGATAAAAATAATAAAGTTCCCTTTAATAAATAAATAAATGTTTGTTGAATGAATGATTAAGTAAAAGAGTGAATGACTAGACAATTAAGAACAGTTGTAGCTCAAGCAAAGACATAAACTGTTGGAAATTAGATCACATCATTTGGCAGTTCTACTTTTTTTTTTTTAACATTTTTATTGGAGTATAATTGCTTTACAATGGTGTGTTAGTTTCTCCTGTATAACAAAGTGAATCAGCTATATATATACATATATCCCCATATCTCCTCCCTCTTGCATCTCCCTCCCATTCTCCCTATCCCACCCCTCTAGGTGGTCACAAAGCACCGAGCTGATCTCCCTGTGCTATGCGGCTGCTTCCCACTAGCTATCTATTTTACATTTGGTAGTGTATATATGTCCATGCCACTCTCTCACTTCGTCCCGCTTACCCTTCCCCCTCCCATGTCCTCAAGTCCATTCTCTACATCTACGTCTTTATTCCTGTCCTGCCCCTAGGTTCTTCAGAACCATTTTTTTTTTTTTAGATTCCATATATATGTGTTAGCATATGGTATTTGTTTTTCTCTTTCTGACTTACTTCACTCTGTATTACAGACTCTAGGTCCATCCACCTCACTGCAAATAACTCAATTTCGTTTCTTTTTATGGCTGAGTAATATTCCATTGTATATATGTGCCACATCTTCTTTATCCATTCATCTGTCGATGGACACTTAGGTTGCTTCCATGTCCTGGCTATTGTAAATAGAGCTGCAATGAACATTTTGGTGCATGACTCTTTTTGAATTATGGTTTTCTCAGGGTATATGCCCAGTAGTGGGATTGCTGGGTCGTATGGTAGTTCTATTTTTAGTTTTTTAAGGAACCTCCATACTGTTCTCCATAGTGGCTGTATCAATTTACATTCCTACCAACAGTACAAGAGGGTTCCCTTTTCGCCACACCCTCTCCAGCATTTATTGTTTGTAGATTTTTTGATGATGGCCATTCTGACTGGTGTGAGGTGATACCTCTTTGTGGTTTTGATTTGCATTCCTGTAACGATTAGTGATGTTGAGCATCCTTTCATGTGTTTGTTGTCAATCTGTATATCTTCTTTGGAGAAATGTCTATTTAGGTCTTCTGCCCATTTTTGGATTGGGTTGTTTGTTTTTTTGATATTGAGCTGCATGAGCTCCTTGTATATTTTGGAGATTAATCCTTTGTCAGTTGCTTCATTTGCAAATATTTTCTCCCATTCTGAGGGTTGTCTTTTCGTCTTGTTTACGGTTTCCTTTGCTGTGCAAAAGCTTTTAAGTTTCATTAGGTTCCATTTGTTTATTTTTGTTTTTATTTCCATTTCTCTAGGAAGTGGGTCAAAAAGGACCTTGCTGTGATTTATGTCACAGAGTGTTCTGCCTATGTTTTCCTCTAAGAGTTTTATAGTGTCTGGCCTTACATTTAGGTCTTTAATCCATTTGGAGTTTATTTTTGTGTATGGTGTTAGGGAGTGTTCTAATTTCATTCTTTTACATGTAGCTGTCCAGTTTTCCCAGCACCTCTTATTGAAGAGGCTGTCTTTTCTCCACTGTATATTCTTGCCTCCTTTATCAAAAATAAGGTGACCATGTGTGTGTGGGTTTATCTCTGGGCTTTCTATCCTGTTCCATTGATCTATATTTCTGTTTTTGTGGCAGTTCTACTTTTGAGAAAATCTGCAAAACAACTCAAAAACTTGGAAACTATCACCTTTCTGAGACCAAACATGATGTAGGCCTTAACGCTTATAGCAGTAGTACCCAATGAGCAGGATCTACTGTGAAATATCCTAGGAAGAAACGCCTAGCAGGTGATACAAGCCAGGGAAGAAAGCAAGCAGCCTCCATCCTGGAGTCAGAATGCAGCTCTGCTTTCTGAAGTCCCTCTGGCTGACTGCTCACCAGCCAGACTCTGGACCTCATCTGAACAGAGAGCCTTATTTGCTGCAGCTCTCTGGACTTGGCTACTTGCCAGCACGTTTTTTTTGTAACATAATTGCTTTTCTCTGACTCAGATGTTCTCCTTAGGCTTGACTCCTTGCCAGAGCAGACTAGCTTCACTTTACCTTTCTGAGCCTCAGATGGGCTCATCTCTCAGCTGGGGCAAGAATAATACATGTTAAACAGGATAGCTGAGAAGGAGGCATCTGTGTGAGGACATTTAACATCCGTTCATTCTCAAATATTTATGGAGTACCTGTCCATAGATACAATGGCATATGAGATGCAACCCTTGCCCTCCAGGATGTCGCTGCTGAGACGATGAGACAGAGAAGTGAAAAGGTGATGACAATACAGTGTGTTAAGGAAGAAGCTAGGAGGCATACACGAATTGCTTTGGGATCACACAGGAGGAGCACGCTGAACAAAGGCTGACCCAGTGAAGAGCAAAGCTGGTCCAGAGCAGTCTGAAGGCCTGCTGCCCCGGTGTGCAGCCGGCGAGCCTCTTCGCTGCAGTCCACCGTGAGGCCAAGTGCAGGCTACAGCTACGTGCAGAAGATGAAGGAAAGTGAGAACAGCAAGCCTTACCTCCCCTCTGCGGATCTGGATGCTCCTTATGATCCGTTCTAAGAGACCAACCTGCTGGGTGAGCCGGAGACGGTTTTCTTGTAGCTGCTTATTTTCTTTATCCAGGAAAAGTACTCTAAGGATGGCATAAATCAGAGGCATAACTAAACATTTCTGTATCCTTCCTAAAAACTCTCTCCCATTTCCCACTAGCTCTGAGTCTTAGCCCACTGCCAGATTTTAGAACCAACTTTGCCAGAATAATTCCCACCATATTCCAAGACCAAGTGAAAAATGAATAAGCCTCTGGCTTGTACACCATCATTAAATACATACTGAGAACAGAGACACACTATATGCAAGAATACGAAAGGCACAATTCCAGCCCTCGAGAAACTTAAGGAAGGATACGATCCCATTTAGGGGAGGGACTCTGCATCCCTTCAAACACTGTTCATCTGGTTGCATCTGGTTCATACACAGCCATACATTGTGTATGAACACTGTTCATACACAGCCTACATCTGGTTCTGATCTCAGTCATCCCATGCTTTTGTTTCAGTAGTAGTATTAGTAGTAGTAGTAGTAGAAGTAAAAATAGTAGTAGCAGCAGCAACCATTTACCAAGTACTTACCATGTACGTTAGGTATTGCAACCTATCCACACAGTAAGCACTTAAAACTTTTCATGTATTAGCTCCTTTAATCCTCACAACAACCCCATAAAAGAGATACTGTTATGAAGCCTATTTTGCAGATGAGGAAACTGAGGCTCAGAGTGGGGAAAGTAACTTGTGTGAGAAGATAAAACCAGAAAGTCATTGAGCTGGGATGCCAGCCTTCTTCTCTCTTGGTCTATACCTTGATTCCATAGGTCCCAAATGATAAACATGAGTGTCAACACACACAAAGGGATGGGCCCGAATGAGCATAGCTGGGTCCTCAGGAGGCAATGTTGCCATGAAAGAGCCTATCTGAATGCCCAGCCCGCCTTCTCCATGATATTTTTCTTTTTAATTTCACAACTCTGCCACTTGTATGAACTGCTAAAAACAGCAGAATGGCAGAGAAACAGTTATCAGATGGGCCGCAAACTCAAAGGACTACCTCTGGAAAGATCTCTTTGTGGAGGGAGAAACCTCCTCTTTGTGGAGCTGACAGGTGACTCAGGCAGGCACCTACCTGCTCTGGACGGAAGATATTATCCATTTATTGCCGTGGATCAATTCCTCTTGCTCTGTGAGCTGCTCCAGAAGTTTCCTCTTTTCTAGGAGCAGGATATCATTTTGGGTGGTGATCTGGTCCTGGAATGCCTTCTCCTAGGGATAATAAAGCCCCCTAATTACCCCAGGAGGAAAAAGAATCACACATTTAAGAGCATCAGCCTGTTTCTAAACTCTGACAGCAAATTGCCTTGTGAACTTCTTTTCTCCTGTCTTCTAGTCTGTCTTTGTCTGTTTGCTGAATTGTCAGCTAGATGGTTCTTCTATTTATCTTGGTTATTTTATGTCACGTATTTTGTTTGGACATTTACTCATTCTTTTGGGTTAACATTTAAAAATATCTGAACACTCAACTCCCAATAAGGTCCCAATGCTCTCATCTGTATTCTAATTCCATAGGTATCGAGTCACTAACAAATACAACTGAATTCTCTGAATCTCCATATTGAGAAAGATTTCCATGTAACACATTTCCATCTGCTTTGTAGTTATAGTCTTTTTAAGGCAAAGGGAGGAAGATGGGAATCTAGCCACCTCACCTGACAACTAATGTCAGGGTCTCAGTTGGCTTGGCAAGTTCAGCATGTAAACCAGGTACCAAAAATATTCTTGCAGTATTATTATGAACTTTCATCAAATCTTTAACCATGGTCATTTTTAAGTCTTTTGTCATTTACAGACAGTTCTGGGTGTACTCTGATGATTTTGCAAATATGTTCCTATAAAAGAGTTTCATCTTCAAGAAATTCATGGAAAAGACTCTGACAAGTACAGGTTTCTGGTAACTGACTGTACTGCTGAACTGAATGAATAAGCATTTTCAGAACTCTAATGAAAAACTGATGAACTCATAAAAGTGCTAACAAAAGATCAAGATGAAAAAAAAAGAAATTAATTACATGGGACTGAGTGAACTGATGAGGATGAGTATAATTTTTGTGACTTTCTGTCTGAATTAAAAAAAAAAAAATCCCACAAGGACTCAGAGGAAAAGAATATACAAATCAATTTTCACTGCAAAGTAAAGGAGCTGTTACAGTGGAGGATTACTGGACTGAATGTCAATATTATGACATAGTATAAGTGTGTTTCATGTTTGGTAATTGCAATCATTGTTGCTTTTGTTGTGGTCATCCATGTACAATGCTTGGTGTCAGTCTATCTATCTCTTGTAAAAATAAAATACAGTGTGTGTGTGTGGAAAAAAAAAAAAAAATTCTTGCAGTGATGATGCTGAAATGATTTCTAGCTTGACACCATGTTTCATTTTCTACTGGAAGCAATAGCTAGCGAAGTTATAGCTAAAATGATAAAGGATTATATTTTGTGAAAAAACACTAACATTCTTATATTGAGTCAGCAGATATTAGTAAATATCACTGTTGGTGAGGAGTTTAGAAGCTCACAAGTGTAGAACTGCCCTTCTCACTTCACCAAGAACCTGTCAATGGTAACAGGCAAGTGCCTTCACCTATTTGTGTTTGTTTCCACCTGCCAGGTGTGGGAGCAAGTGGGAATGGGAGGAGAAAAACCACCTCTGGTAGATGGGTGAATCACAGGGTTAAGAGGGGCAACATTCTTTCTTTTAATAAGGTACTAATATAGATCATTCAGAAAAGACTGTCCATATATGTGGTATCTAAAAAAACCCAAGCAACAAAAAAAACCAGACTCATAGATACAGAGAACAGACTGGTGGTTGCCAGAGGTGGAGAGGGGTGGGCGAAATGGGTGAAAGCAGTCAAAAGGTACAAATTTCCGGTTATTAATAAGTCATAAAGATATAATGTACAGCATGATGACTATAGTTAGTAATACTGTATTGCATATGAGAAAGTTGTGAAGACAGTAGATCTTAAAAGTTCTCATCACAAGAAAAAATTTGTAACTATGTGTGGTGATGGATGTTAACTAGACTTATTGTGGTGAACATTTAGCAATATATATAAATATCAAATCATTATGTTATATACCAGAAACTAATAAAATGTTATGTCAATTATAATTCAAAATGAAAGAAAGAAAGAAAGAAAGAAAGAAAGAAAGAAAGAAAGAAAGACTGTCCATCTATTATTAAGGAATTGTAAGGAAGGAGATTACAGTATGTTTTGAAACAAACTCTTCCAGATTTTAAAGTCCTTCATCCAGGACCCTTCAATGTCTAACGATAGTCTTGCCTGCTATTATTTAAATATATTTATGATAAGGATTGAGAATATAAGCAGCTACCCCACAAATAATGCTCTCTGCAGTTATATCTGGATTAGAAAGGAAATTGAGTGGGGCAGGCTACTGACACCCTGCCCATTGGAAATACTGTAATTTTTTGGAACCAAAAAATCAGGACATCTACTCTAATAATAGGATAAAATATCTGGGGAAATCTGGTTTGGGTGGTCACACAGTCAGAGGACTAAGCTGGCTCACTGTATAAAGAGAAGGCTGAAGGAATGAAGCCCCCCAAAGTGGCATTATTTTCTGGAGATTAGGTGCTTAGAAAGTGAGCCCAGCTTTTGTATGCTCGGGGCTCTGGTTCACGGGCCCTAAAATAAGTAAAATCAGGAGCTCCAGGTTTGTACCACTGTGGTACATCTACTGATTAACATGCTTCTAAGAGATTTTACACTAAGAAGAAAATAACATTTATGAAAATTTATATGTGCCAGGTCCCACGTTAGGCATTTTGTATTTTAATCCTCACGAAAACCTTGTGAGGTAGGGATTATTTCCCCATTTTACAGAGGAAGAAAATGATGCACAGGGACTCGGGCAAGGTCACAGAACTATCAAGTGGCAGGGCTGGACTTTGCATCCAAGTCTGTCCAAGGCCAACACCTACCACTCTTTCCTCGCCTCTGCTTACTTGCCGTCTCCAGTTAATTTCATGGTGGCCTGTGGTTTTTTGGGCAGATATGTTAGTTTCCTAGGCCAGCTGTAACAAATTACCACAAACTGGGTAGCTTAAAACAACAAGAATTTATTTTCTCACAGTTCTGGAGGCCAGTAAGGTGTGGACAGGGTTAGTTCTGGGGGCGCTGAGGGAGAATCAGTTCCATGTCTCTCTCCTAGCTGGTAGTTGCTAGCAATCCTTGGTGTTTCTTGGCTTGTGGCTTCATGACTCCGATCTCTGCCTCTATCATCACATGGCCTTCTTCCCCTGTGTCTGTCTTTGTGTGTGTCTTTTCCTCTTCTTATAACGATACTAGTCATATCGGATTTAGGGTTCACGCTAACCAGTATGACCTCATTTTAACTGTTTATGCCTGAAAACACCTTACATCCAAATTAGGTCACATTCTGAGGCTCTGGGTAGACATGAATTTTGGGGGTACACTGGAACACAGTACAGTCAGGAAACATGCCTGCTGAAAGCAGGAGGCTGGTTTTGCCATGTACGCCTGGAAGTGGAAGGCAGGCATCACAAGGAAGAATGGGTAATACAGAATAGGTTGATGATATTTCTGGGGGGCCCATGAACCAGGGTTGCTACTTTCTTCTGTTATATTTTCTATATTGTCTTCCTAGTTGTGGATCTGAGTCTTTAAAAATTGGATGAATTAGTGCCAAAATAGGAGGGTACTGCAAAATCTAACATATTTTCCTTTTTTACTACAGTTTAGAGTATCAAGAGGATTTTTTAAAACTAAAAACACAACAATAGTGACCCATCTGTTATAATCCTCAGATGTTTTCTGTGTGTAATCTAAGGATTCTTACCCTGGAGTCCTATAATAGCCCATGGAATAACTGAATTTACATCAACTGTTTTGGTATCCTTGGCACATAGTGGTGGTATGATGAAAATTTGTTGGGTGAAGAAATGAGTAATTTAGGACCGAGGACAATGTTTTCAAAATTCTGAAATGGGCTGGGGATCTCCAGAAGGGAAACATTCCTGGCCAAATCAGTTGCTCTCCATTTTGAATCGATGTAGTTTAATGCTCTCAAGGCCATTTGTCATTTGATCCCATTCATCTGTCCCATTTCCTTTTTACCCACACACTAGAAAGTCACAGGGGCGACAAGACAAACAAAGAAACCAGGGATATTTAGAAAACAGCCTGAAGGCACCAGTCAAGGACTGATAAAAGAATAGGGGTCACCTGTTTTCACTGCCATTTTAAAACTGACAGAAGTGTGAGGCAAAATGAAGGCTGCATAAAGTAGGAATGAGTTACGGAGGGTGGTCTGGAAGTCTCTGCTGCAGGGTGATTAAGAAGATATTTTCATTTGAAGGCAAGACACTAGTCCTAAGCAGCAGTGCAGAATATTTTCAGTGTCTAATTTGATCTAGCATCACTATGAGTCTTACACACTTTGGGGCAGGGCTTAAACAATTACTCAAATTGAAAAAGGGTGCAAAGAAAAGAAATGGAAACCTGGGCTATGAAGAGGCCACAAATACATTAAAAAACGAATGGGCTTCCTCCAGATGACCAACACCAGCATCACCAGTGAGCTCTCCACCTTTTCCCCTCACCTTTTCCATTTGTTGCCGCAGGGCTCCAATCTCATTTTCAAGTTGTTTGATTCTCTCATCTCGGAGATCTACTTCATGAACTAAACGATCCTTGACTCTGCGAAGCTTGGCTTTGTGGTGGTGATGCTTCTCATTATAGTTTCTACAAAAGCAAATTTAAATATAGGTGCACCTGAACACAGTGAAAACTATTTTGCCTCCTCAGTACGCACCTTTCTTGGGTTTCTGCTTCTTGCTTTGTCAGGGCCTGGCACCAGAGATGGAGACTTGTCCTGCCTCACATCTGCAGGACTTCTTGCCCCCAAGTTGGGGGAATGGACCAAGTACAACCTCCTAAATAACACAAGATTCAGTCATCCCCAACTCAGGAAACTCCTTGACTTCTGATCCCTGACATCCAAAAATTTGGAATCCTACTCCACTGATTCAGCCATCAATTTAAACATTTCTAGTTCTTGGCTACACCCTTGGACAGTGATATAACCCACTACTTCTATCTTGTCTATTTTCCAGATAACTGGGTTTGCTCTCAGTCCTTGCCTTGAGTCTAGACTTTTAAATGCCAATTCTATATGTCTCTGCTCAAGACTCTGATTCTGACATAAATTTGACTTACCACTAATAAACGCATGAAAAGATGTTCAACATCATTAGCTATAAAGAAAATGCAAATCAAAATTACAATGAGATGCCACTTCACACCTAGTAGAATGGATACAATAAAAAAGAAAGATAATAACAAGTGCTGAGAAGGATGTGGAGAAACTGGAACACTCATACACTGCTGGTAGGAATGGCAAATGGAAAAAGCCTGGCAGTTTCTCAAATGGTTAAACGTAGAGCCATATGACCTAGCAATTCCATTCCTAGGTATATACCCAAGAGAAATGAAAACATACGTCCACACAAAAACTTGTACGTGAATGTTCATAGTAGCACTATTCACAACAGCCAAAAGGTTAAAACAACCCAAGTTTCCATCAACTGATGAATCGATAAACAAAATATGGAGTATCCGTACAATGGAACATTATTCCGCTACAGAAAGGAATGAAGTACTGATACATGCTACAACATGAATGAACTTTGAAAGCACTATGCTAAGTGAAAGAAGCCAGTCACAAAGGACCACATATTTTACAATTCCATTCAGATGAAATGTCCAGAAGAGACAAATATAGAGTGAAAGAAAGTAGGTTAGTGATTGCCTGGGGCTGGGGGGTATAGCTAAAGGGTTTCTTTTTGGGGTAATGAAATGTTCTAAAATTGATTGCGGCGATGGATGTACAAATAAAAGCCTCTGATTTGTACACTTTCCATGGGTGAATTGTATGGTATGTGAATTATATCTCAATAAACCTGCTATTAAAAAAAAGACAACAAAAATCTGAGTTACCATTTCAAGCTACTACAACAGCTAACCTGAGTAAACAAGAAAATAGATTAAATCCTGCATACCACCACTAGGCAAACTGCTCTGAAGACGATTGTGCTTTCCAAATAAGAATATTGTTACTCAGAAAGTGCTTCTTCAAATTAAAAATTAAGAACTTTCACTTTGAACCTAAGGCAGGAGATAGATGGGCTCCAGGGTAGCCATTTACAACTGGCCTCCTGTTCACATTTCTTGGGGCGAGAAAAAGGTGGGCTTCCGGCTGGACACTTACAAGTAACTAGCCTCCTGTTTGCATTTCCTGAGACAGGAGATAGGTGGGCTCCAGGTTAGGCATTTACAGCCAGCCTCCTGTTTGTTTGCTCTCCGAAATGGAAGTAACAGCAGAAACAGGGTAAAGAGTCAGGCTTTGTCTCCTGTGGATGCCTTAAGATAACAGTCATGGCAGGGACAGAGAAGGGCTAAACCCCGTTTGAGGAAAAGATCAAGAGGTCATACATTTCCTATCCTTGGGGCAAGGGAGACACTACACATGCGCAGAAAGCCTCCTTGGGGGTCAAAAAGGAGGGGGCACCACCCCATAATATGTGATGCTAAGGCGGCACCATAGGCCTCTGGGCTGGAATCCATCTTGGAAAAAAGTTGCGCACGCATGTTGGGGAGGGTGCTAGGGCAGGTCAGGTGTGGAAAAAGAAACCAGGTAATTGGCCAAAGGTATACAAAGACCTGGAAGAACTGCCCTATGTAAATGATTTAACCGCTTCTTTACTGCACTCCTCATCAGGGAGGACACCCACACCCTTTCTCTCCGGGTGTGCATCTCTGCCTTGCTTCTATCTTAACTAAACAAACTGTTTCTCTGTGTGCTCTCCCACTTGTTGTTGTGGTATGTCTCTAATAACAAACTTCGTACCCGTTTTTATAGTTTTTGCCTCCGTGAGAAATGCATTTTTCACTGCGGGCAAGAGCCAGGGGGTCTGGTGGCTAGGATTCCTGGTTTTCATACAGGCTACCGAGGTTCAATTCCTGGGCAGGGAATTAAGCTCTAGCTTCGCGCCACCGCTCACTGCTGCCTCTCCGAGATCAAATCTATGAGGTCTAATAACACAAAATCACTCTGAACCAGGATTTCTGCACTACTGACCTTTTGGGCCAGATAATTCTTTCGTGTAGAGAGCTGACCTGTACTTTGAAGAATGCTTAGCGGCATCCTTGGCCTCCACCCACAAGATGCTAGTAGCACCTTCTACAGTGTGACAACCTGAAAAGTCTCCACACATTGCCAAGTGTCCCCTTGCCCTGGAAGGCGAACTACCCCCTACTGAAAACCATTGCTCTAGCTAATGTTCCTAAACTAGGTTTGCTCTAAGCCAATAGCAATGGTTCTCAAACTGTGTTCTGACCAGCAACACCATCATCACCTGGCAACTTGTTAGAGATACAAAGTCTCAGGCTGTATCCTAGAATTACAGAATAAGAAAGTCTGGAGGAGGATCTGTGTTTTACTAGGTCCTCCAGGGGGTTCTGATGCAGGCTAAAGTTTGGGAGAAACCCTTGGGGGACCTCCTCACTACTTCTGTTTCATTGTAATCAGACTACTTGTGGCAGGCTGTAAGGGAAGAATGGCTTTTCGTCATTTCTGCTAACAGAACTCAAGTTCATTTAGGCATCCATCAGGATCCCTTGATCTCAAGGAAGGTGGGTGGGCCCCAGGTGTGTGCGGGGTGGGTTGAGGTGGGGATTGGGTGTGTGAGACAGGGAAGTCCAGCTGGGCATTTCAGGAAAAGCTGAGAACTTGAGCAAAGGTCTCTCTCTGCTCTGGCTGCCCTCCTGCCGAGGCTGTTACCTGCAGCTACAGCCGCTGCCTTGTAACCATGAGGTGTGAAGCCTAAGGACAAAGCCATCAGCCCGCCAAGCACGGCAGAGGAGAAGGAGGGAAAGAGCCTGTCCTTAAGCACGCTACTGAGCAGCTGAATCAATCTTCATAATCACCTTCCTCCAGATTTCTTGTTATATAAGAAAAAAAAAAAGTTTGTTTAAATATATTAGTCAGGTTTTTTGTTATCTGTGGTCAATTACATCCTGATATCTTAAAAACAGAAAAACTAAACAAACAAAAGAGTATTCTAATGCTCTCTCTAGCCTCTGATTTCCCTGATTGCCTAGAAATTTGAATAATGCCTTTTTAACTGAAAGGAAAAGTGTTTAAGGAATGAAGCATCTGCTCTCTGCCAGTGTAGGCACGGGAGGGCACAGTCATTCAGGCCTATGATGCTGGGCAGTTTGCCTATGTCAACTGTCTGGGGCTCTGACACTCAAACTGGAGGAAGTCCTAACTAAGTGAAGGGAACTAACGTGTGCTCCAGGCTTTTCACAAGACACCTCGCGTACTTTTAAAGCAAACTTGTGAAGGTGATGTCCTCACTCTATGACCCAGGAGATGGATGTTGTGCAGTAAACTCAGTGGGTCTGGGTTTCCAGTCCTTGACTGACTCCTGGGAGACAGCCTCTAAGCCCTTGGAATATCCTGCCTGATAATAATGTCTCTGTATACCTGTGGCTTTGGGCCACACCAGATATTTTATGCTAACAAAATGATTTATGGTGAATGCATTTTTGTTCACCTTGGGCCTGGGCCATGCTGGATCAGTTTGACTTTTCAGGGGTTGGAGAACTGGAGACTAAGTAGTTAAGGTCAATCACAGGAGCTCTCTCTGTCCTCCTGACTAATCCCCGATTAAATCCCTGGATGTCAAGGCTCAGGTGAGTTTCTCTGGCTGGGAATGCTTCATATATATTGTCACACAACGTTGCTGGGAGAATTAAGTACTGCCCGTACTACTCCACTGAGGACAATGGGAAGCTTGCTTGCATCTTGTCTCTCCTGAACTCTCGCTGCAGGCTTTTTTCCTTTGATGATTTTAATCTGTATCCTTTCACTGTAATAAACCATAACCATGAATGTAAAAGCTTTCCTAAGATCTGTAAGTCCTAATGAATCTCCAAACCTGAGGGTGGTCTTGAGGACTCCTGACACAGAGGCAAGTTACTTTTACAGAGAAGAATCTGACTCCAGAGGCTGTGATCTCTGACTATGCCCCAGTGCTATAATACCAGCAAAGCCAGGCAAACCGGATATTGTCAATTTCTCTTTGAGATACTTTGTTTTACATAAAAACTAGGAACCAGATGGGAGGGGAAGAGCAAAGCAGACTTATTTAGATACTAATTCTAGTCAAACTATGATGGAATAGCTACTCCAAGAGACTCTTATGGTCTTGTAAGTTATATCTTACCTCTAAATGTGTTTTTGCAAGACTCTTCCATTTTCCAAAATAGTGCCCCTCTCTCTCCTACTTGCTGATTGTAAATAAAAGAATCATTTTGTACGGACTTCCCTGGTGGCGCAGTGGTTGAGAGTCCGCCTGCCAATGCAGGGGACACCGGTTTGATCCCTGGTCGAGGAAGATCCCACATGATGCGGAGCAACTAAGCCCGTGCGCCACAACTACTGAGCCTGCGCTCTACAGCCCACAAGCCACAACTACTGAAGCCTGCGCGCCTAGAGCCTGTGCTCTGCAACAAGAGAAGCCAATGCAATGAGAAGCCCGCGCACCGCAACGAAGAGTAGCTCCCGCTCACTGGAACTAGAGAAAAAGCCCGTGTGCAGCAACCAAGACTCAATGCAGCCAAAAAAATAAAATTAAAAAAGAAAAGAATCATTTTGTATATTTTTCCCTTAGAAGATTAATTTAGCTGTTAGCCAGATGCCAAGCGGAGAAGTTTGAATTCTGGTAGGCCAGAGACATGAATACTGGGCCTTGTCACCAGCTTGTCAGTGCGCATGGCAGTGACTGACTGTGGGGATTGTCCCCAATCCACTTTCTCCTTCTTCTGTCATTATAGAGCCCCGGATTTAGCTTGGCACTTGGTTGCTCAAATAGGAACTGCATTTTCTGGCTTTCCTTGCAGTTAGATGAGGCTATGGGAATAAGTCCTGGCCAACAGCCGGAGTGGAAGTAGTGTGCCTTCCAGGAGAATGGAATGCCCTTGCTGTCCCCTCTTTCTCCCTTCTTGTTGGAAGAAATGTGGATATGGTGGTGAACCACCTGAACTATGTGGCTAAGTGCTAAAGATGCTGGAGCAACAACAAGGAACGAGTCTAGACTTCGGAAACATGGAGCTACCATATCCATCCTGCACTTTTAGGTAAGAGAGAAAACCCTCCCTTTTTAAAGACATTCTTATTCAGTGTCTCTGCTGCAGCAACTCAACCTACATCCTAATTAATAGAGTTGCTCTAGATATCTGGGTTCATAAAACTGCCTTAGACCTGTTCAGTTCTGTGGCCCTTGCAGCACCCATTACATAATATGAGGTACCTATTCTTGCAGATTGTGACTTACATTCTTTACAGGGAGATATTTCTATCTCATAAATGTTCTCCTTTTCCCTTATACTAGGAAGAGCTTGGCAAAAGATATCACCGGCTTTCAGCATCCTCTGGTCCATAGCTTCAGAGGTTTAACACTATCTAACAGTACACCTGTTGTTCTCTGAGTTTCCCAGCTGTTCACAGTTCCTCTGATTTTTGACATCATTTGAAACACAACATGTATTTCTGGAATTGCTTTTACCCTTTCTGCCCTGGGATATTAAAACCCACGTCTGCAGCTTCCATGCCAGACAGCTGCTGTCTCTCTTATCCTGCCATTTGGACTATTAAAATATTAATTTATTTTTTAAAGGTTATAAATTATAGAAAATTTTGGGAAAAAAACCAACTCCCATATGATCAGTATTATAATATTCTTGTATTTCCTTCCAGTCTTTTTATAAGCATCTTTTTTTAAAAACACTGTCTACATTAAAATTATCTTATGCTCTTTTCATTTATTGTATCACAGCATTTTCCCATGTTGTTATCTAGTCTTCATGGCCACCATCTTTTACAGCTGTATTATGTTCCATCAAGTGAATGTATTATACTTGACCTAACTGGCTCCTATTGCTTGATATTCAGGCTTCTTTCAGTAGTGCTACATGGTTTGAAGAGTATGTGGATGCAGTTCAGCTGGGGAGAGCTTAGAGCCTTCCCTTCCATAGCAGCCTGGTTATTTGACACACCTATTAGTTTAGCCAGAAGTTCTGTTGGCCAACTTGCCTGAAGAACATGCGGATTTTCTAAGTTTATGTTTGGCTTTGTTAATTTGTACAATAAGACAGCACAGTACTCATGTTCTAAAATTTAAGGACAACTTTTGCTTATGTTTATATAAAACCAGATGGTCTTTCATTTATTTTTATTTCAAAAAGGCAAGGAATTTGTTCCTCTGGAAGATTAGCTGGGAAAACATGGAAAAAAATAAGCATTGTTTGTAAAGGTCAGGAGTGGGATCAGGGGAATGAAAACAAAAATGAACCTAGAGTTTTGACAATCCCTTCCATTTTCTTTCCTAAAGTTGTAGTTTTCAACCCTAGGTGCCCATCAGAATCACATGGGGATGGTTTTAGAAAAGTATTGATACCTAAGCCCTATCCTCACAGATTCTGATTTAATTAATCTATGTTGGGGCCCATGCATGTGCAGCTAGGGTTAGCATCCACTGTCCTAAAGGGTATGGACAAATAATATGGAAAACTATTCAGCCTCACTAGCCATCAAGAAATGTCTATAACTGAGCATTAAAAATCACAGAATAAGTTGAGCAAAAGAAGTCAGACACAGGACTTCCCTGGTGGCACAGTGGTTAAGAATCTGCCTGCCAATGCAGGGGACACAGGTTCGAGCCCTGGTCCAGGAAGATCCCACATGACGCAGAGCAACTAAGCCCATGCACCACAACTACTGAGCCTGCGCTCTAGAGCCCGTGAGCCACAACTACTGAGCCCACGTGCCACAACTACTGAAGCCCCTGCGCCTAGAGCCCATGCTCCACAACAAAAGAAGCCACCACAATGAGAAGCCCACGCACCGCAACGAAGAGTAGCCCCTGCTCGCTGCAACTAGAGAAAACCCACGCGCAGCAACGAAGACCCAAAGCAACCAAAAACAAACAAATAAATAAATAAATTTATTAAAAAATAAGTCAGACACAAAAGATTAGATGCAGTATAATTCCATTTTGATGAAATTCTAGGAGAAGCAGAAATCAGAAGAGTGGATGCCTGGGAGGAGGTGGAGGAGCAAGAGATACAGACTGACAGCAAAAAGGTAGGAGAGAAATTCAAGGGATAATGGAAATGTTCTGTATCTTGATTGGGCTAGTGGTTAGGTGGGTGTATACGTTTGTCAAAACTCATCAAATTGTACATTTAAAATCTGTGTATATGTAAATTATACCTCAATTAAAAGAAAGAACACTGGGGAAAATTTCATCAGAGCCTTCCCCCTCCAAAAGTAGCACCCAATGCAAATTCGGATGTGGTGAAATTGTTACTCATATAATGACGGCAGAAAATTTTGGTAGGATGCTTCTGAATGTTTGATAATACATTTTATGATCCATAGCTCCAGCTTTTGGACTAGTAATTCCACACCTAGGAATTTACTCTATAAAAATAATTTTTAAAATGAAAAATATATGTACAAAAATGGTTTTTTTACTTTGAATAAAAACATCAATCACAGGACCAGTGGATAATTCTTAACTAAATCTGGGCTATGTTGTGAGGGTTGATTCCAGCAGGCCTAGAATTAACCCGAGCTGTTTTGCTAAAGTTCTTGCTTGGCGCTGACCACTGGTCAAGGAATGAAATACACTGATTAAAACAGTGTTGCTTTGCAACCAAAGGTCTGGAGTTTCAGAAAATGGTTTTTAAATCATTATCATGACTACCATCAACATAGTAGGTGAGTGAGAACATAAGAGAATAAGAAACTTCAACCTATAGAAAGAATAGAGCAGAGGGGCACAGAGCTAGGAGCAGAGAGGTGGGTCATGGAGAAAAACTAAAAATAAGTAGATATAATAACAGCTGTGTGCTAGACACTCTTCTAAGTAAATGCTTTACATATATTCATTCAGTTAATTCTCATAACAACTTTATGCGATAGGAATGGCTATTTTGTCCATATTAAAGATGAGATACCTCAGGCACAGAGAGGTTATTTAACTTGCCCAAGGTCACAGCTAGTTCCTAGTAGAACCAGTAATTATACCCAAGCAATATGGCTCCAGAGTCCATATTCTGAACTACTAAGCTACACTTCAGAGAGGAGGAGAGCGGGAGGAATCTGGTAGGATGATGACCAGGGAATGGAAGAAAGAGCAGGTAGTTTGGGAACATAAAGTTTTATTGAGCACCTGTTATATACCAGGGACTGTGGATAAAAGGATGAGTAAGACCTTGGCCCATGTCCTTTAAAACCTACAGTCTGGTGAGGAAGACAGGTGAGTCACGTTATTTCACAACAACATGGCAAGTTCTTAAATAATTACAGAGAGCCATGTACAAAAGGCTACAGGAACACAAAGAGTGACACCTCACTCCACCCAGGCCGGAGGTGTCAAGAAAGGCTTCTTGAGGAGGTGACTCCTAGGCTGAGAATGAAGAGTTGAAATAGGGAGAGCGTGGTCCAGACTGAGGAAAGTACACGAGGGAAAAAGAAGGCTGAAGGCAAGTGAGGGGGTATATTTGGGGAAGAGCAAGACGTTAGATACCACTAGAGCTCAATAAATAGTAATTCCCTTCCCCCTCCCTCTCTTGGGAAGAAATGAGGCCCCACATCTCCCTAGGAAAAGCCCTATAGATGGAAATTCTGGGAACGAAGGAAAACGGTGTTGGTGTTCTTGAAAGGTCACTTCTGCGAGTATCCCCTGCTCTGGCTCCTTAAGAAGGAGCTCACAGTCTTCTAAAGGGAACTTGTTTTTGTTTACCTCACATGGACATCAAGCTGCTTCAAAAATTGCCCATACTCTTCACGTAGAGCTTCCTTCTCCTGCTGCAACCCAGACAGCTTCTTTGACAATTCCTGGTTGCTCTTGAGCTGCTGAAAAACATTTTTAAAAATGGGAATACTCTGCTGAATAAAGGTTTGATGTTGACAAAATGTAAACTGGCAAAGCCTTTCTGCTGAAAAAGGCTTATGGAAATCATGGTAGCGTCCTGTGACTTTGCACTTCCAGAATTCCCGAAAGCCAATAGCTCTTTTCCTTGACTTTTGTTCCCCCAACCTTTCCAGTAGTTTTGTGAGCATTTAATTCCACACATAGAAAGTTTTCCAGCTTGAAGTAGAGTGAAAGCTGTTTTCCTGACCTAACCCTGACTAATAAAGTATTTGGTTCTAGAAGTGCCTCCAGGGAGTCTGGACTTGGTATCTGAGCTGGTTGGATTTGAAGGCAGTTTAATCTTGTCACTAATACTAGTAATCCATGACAGAAAAGTTGATTAAATTATAATATAGTTGCTTGTGGTGAAGTGCTTTGGCAGACCACAGGACTGCTACAAAGTTACAGAGGCACTGAGAACTCCAAGGAGTGTGGGGTGGCTAGCCGCACCTGACCATGTTAATGAGCCTCAGAGGAGAAAATGTCCAACTTGCGATTTAATTATTGGAACAAGGCATACTCAGAGACCCAGAGCACGTCCTTCATGTAGGCAGCAGGTCAATATATCCCAAACCCAAATTTCATCAAGTAGGTTGCAGAATTGCAGCATAAGTTGATTTCATAGCCTTGCCACATCTCTTATGTGAAAAATAGTGCTTTATTTGGAAATACATGCAAATCTGAGAATTGGGAACGAGAACATCTGACAGGATTCCAATAACTTTGAGCACCCTGGACGTAGAAATCCTACTGAACCCCTCTTATCAGCATAAGCAGTCCTGCTGTCTCAGGAGATTAACCACTCTTGCATCGAGGACTCTACTGACTCCACCTGAGGCAGCTACCTGTGCAAGGATACCTATTATTCTTAACACCCACCCTATACCACTGCCGCTTCTCTTTGCCTCCAATCCTACAACTAGAGTCAGATCCCAGCCCATCCTGGGGAGTGGGGGTTGAGTATAGGGACTGACCTAGGAGGACTGCCATATTGAAAGAATGGAAAGATTCTGCCAAATTAAATTGGCAGAAACCTGAGGAATACAGGTAGGTCTGTATTTGTAGGGCATTATACTAGGGAGAAAGGAATATAATGTTGAATAGGCTGAATTTATTGACATGGATGCACTTACCAGAGATTCAGGATTTAATGTGTTAATTTTAACATCTAACGTGACTTTAATAGTTTGCTTGGTTGGTGGACTGAAACTTGGACTCAACAGTGACCTGTGTTAAATGACATTAAGATGCCATACTTCCTCGGTATAAGAGAGGAAAGAATCCAAAGTCTTAAGTAGATAGGAAGTTTGGAGTAGATTTGTCATGGGTGACCTGCTCACCCACCTCATCACTATGACCCACACATCACTCAGAAGACACTCCTCTCACCAAGGCTTTGCCGAATACACTGGTGAGGGGAGCACCAGATTCCTTGAAATGCTCTATAATGCTCTCCTACTGAGGATGATGGTGGGAGATGCCAACATTGAAGGCCTGATTTTAGTGGGGATGATGGTACTGCAGCGTGTCAGAGGTCAAGTAGCAATGTTTAACCCCCTGATACGAGGTGGGCATTATTACTCTTATTAGATAATAGGGCCAGAGATTTAACCAAATGGTTTGACTCATAGCAATCTTTGGTTGTAGTTAATTGCTCACAGTGATTACAGGACTAAAATTGATGAACAGCCTATTAAAGTTTTACTTGAGTTGTATTTTTAAATAAATGAATAAATAAATAAATGCACCTGGGTCTGGTGAACAGAGGCCCAATTTGAATGACAACAATGGAGAGTAATGGCCTCTTACTCAATCCCCAGACCTGAGTCAGTGCAGACCCAGAGTCCTTTTGCTAGGTTGTCTTCAGGAAGAACCTTGTGTGTGATGCTGCCACAAGCATGTGATCTTCTCCCAAGCCTTCCCCAAAGAGGTCTGTGGCCTTTTACCCAGGTGACTGGGCATTGGAGAAAGGGAACTATCTAGACTTTGGGGGAATTACATACAGTACAGTGGTTCTCACTCAACACTAATACCTTGGAACCCAAAATGAGACTGAAGTTCACAATTCAGAGTGGGGGCTTAAGGAAGTAAGGTGGAAAATGGAGTTTGAACACACAGAGTGTCTTAGAGTATGTCTGCAGTGATTCATTAGCTCAGTGTAGGTTTCATGATGGGCCTAGTGGGTTTGTGAATCTCCTCAGTGATTATTCCCCAATTCTTGAATGTATAGTCAAACTAGACAATCTGGAATAGTAGATTCTCTTTGTTGGCTTTCTGACCTGAGGGCTATTGACGGTAGAAAAGGCCAAGTGCCTGGAATGCCTCTTCAGAGTCTAGAATCAACTTATACCACCTTTGCCTTCAACCCATTTATCAAGCAACCTTCAAGGCTGTATGGTTTTAGTGGTGCCCAAAGCAAGACAAAGATCTGTGCTGTGCCAGGCTGCAGTGCAAACTGCTTTGCCACTTGGGCTTTATGACCCAGCAGACCCAAAGTTGCTCCAAGTTTCCATGGCAGCTGAGGAAGCAATACAGAGCCTCTGGAAAACTGTAGTTTAATGTTATGATTTGGGAGGAAAGTCATCTCTCCTCCCATAATAACTCTTTGACTTTTGAGAAAGGTCCTTGCTTGTGACTGGCCCTGGTGGAGACTGAATGGTTGGCTGTGAGAAATCAAGTATCAAGTAACCTGAGCTGCCCTTCCTGAAACGAGGTGTTCTATTATCCACTGAGCATTGAGCTGGGTATGTGCAGTAGTACTCCATCCTCAAACAGCATTGCTATGTAAAATACTGAGCCCGAGCAGGTCCTTAAGGTTCCAAGCTGCATTAGCAAGTGGTACTTACTTCTATTGCATCACCACCTCTCTCAACCCAAACCTATGGCCTAATGGGGAGTTCTCTATGACCAGTTAGCCAAGGAAGAATAAATTCGGTCCTGATGTACGTATGATTCTGTACAATATGCAGCAACCAGTAAGCTGGAACGAAGTGAGAGAGTAACATTGACATATATACACTACCAAACGTAAAATAGATAGCTAGCGGGAAGCAGCTGCATAGCACAGGGAGATCAGCTCAGTGCTTTGTGACCATCTAGAGGGGTGGGATAGGGAGGATGAGACGGAGACGCAAAAGGGAGGGGATATGGGGATATATGTATATGTATAGCTGATTCACTTTGTTATACAGCAGAATCAAACACAACACTGTAAAGCAATTATACTCCAATAAAGCTGTTAAAAAAAAAAAGTAGGGCTGCTGTGGCATACAGCCCCAGCTGAGGGGTAGCCCTTAAGACCAGGGGGAAGGGAAGTCTCAGTGGGCAAAGCTTGTGTTCACTTTGCCTGGAAAGGGAGATGTCCAGAGGCATGGACCTATGCTAATTTATAGAAAGTTTCTAATAGTTTGGCCAGATGATCAGGGATTTGGAAAGAATAATATTGGAGGACTGATGGAAAAAGAGGCCTGGAAAAGGGGCCTGGACTAGAAAGGCTGTCCAATCGGTGGGAATGTTCTATGTCTGCGCTCTCCAACATGGTGGTCCCTTGCCACCTGTGGCTGCTGAACACATGAAACGTGCCTAGTGTGTCTGAGGAACTGAATTTTTAATTTTATGTAATTTTAATTAACTTAAATTTGGATATTAATTTAGACAATATTAGACAGCACAGGCCTAGAGCGTGAACATATATGTGTTACATGTGTTCCTGCTCAGCAGAGGAAGGCTTCCACAGAAGAGGTGGCTCTCAATAATCAGGTGGAAAAAACAGTACATTCTGGATGTCACTTAGCCTCTTTTTCTATCCCCTGTTTGCTCATTCAGTGGGCTCACGTACAAAGTGCGTGGGGGCAGGAGTATATTTTATAAGGCGTCACCGAGGCTAATCCACTCAGCTTGCTAAAAGCACAGATCAGTGTTGCGCCACTGCTATGGCACTATCCACTGGGCAGCCAGGCACTCAGCTGGTAGCGGGCTTATTATACTGGACCCCTTCCACCATGCACAGAACAACAATTTGTCCGCAGTGAAAGAGACACTCATTTTATTTTATTTTTGTTCTTTTCATTAATTTTTATTGGAGTAGAGTTGGTTTACAATGTTGTTCGTTTCTTGCTGTACAGCAAAGTGATGCAGTCGTACGTATATATATATCCACTCTTTTTTTTTAAAATTTTAGTTCACTTTATTTTTATTTATTTATTTATTTATGGCGGTTGTTGGGTCTTCGTTTCTGTGCGAGGGCCTTCTCTAATTGCGGCAAGCGGGGGCCACTCTTCATCGCGGTGCGCGGGCCTCTCACTATCGCGGCCTCTCTTGTTGCGGAGCACAGGCTCCAGACGCGCAGGCTCAGTAATTGTGGCCCAGCTGCTCCGCGGCATGTGGGATCTTCCCAGACCAGGGCTCGAACCCGTGTCCCCTGCATTGGCAGGCAGACCCTCAACCACTGCGCCACCAGGGAAGCCCCAGTCCACTCTTTTTTAGATTTCCTTCCCATTTAGGTCACCACAGAGCACTGAGTAGAGTTTCCTGTGCTATAGAGTAGGTTCTCATTAGTTATCTATTTTATACATAGTAAGGAAACACTCATTTTAGATATGGATTTGCTTTCTCTGTCCACAGTACTTTTGCCAGGACCACCATCTGTGGACTTACCAAATTCTTTATTTCTTGTCATGATATACTACCACACAACATGGCTTCTGACCAAGAAAATCATTTTACAGTAAGAGAAGTGAAACAAAGGCTCATATATATGAGAGTCATTGGTCTCACCATATATCCCACTATCCAGTAAAAAAAAGCAACCTGCAAAACAGTGGAAAGACCTATGGAAGATGTAGTTATGATGCTGGCTAGGTGAAAACATCTTTTGAGGTTCAGTGACGTCTGATAAGATGATGTCTAAACTTTTAACCATTGATTGATATATGATGCTGTTTCTCTCAGAGCCAGAATATGGGAAAGAAACCAAGAGCTGGAATGGGAGCGGCTTTTCAAACCTATACCTCATTGGCAAAACATGTGTTATTGTATTATTGGTAGTTAACTTATAATTAAGTTTTAAAGTTAGTATCCATGTGGATTGAGACTGAAGAAGCAGCAATTAACATTACCCCCCAAATGACCACAGATGCTGCTGGGACTCTGAGAAGTTAAGTGTATCAATGAAACAGGAGGCAGGGCACAACCTTTAAAAGAATGACATAGCTGTTGAGGATACGACAAAAACTGGTTGGAACCGATTAGGTCAAAGATGGCAGAAGATTCGACTTCCAGTAGACTTTGAGCCTCATTATATGCTCGTCGTAATTAGCTAAACGACATACCCACAGGTGCCGTGACAGTTCTGAGGCCAACCATAAAAGTCCAAAAAGTGGGCAGTCGCCCAATTCCTGCAAATCCCTGTCCCTTCTCCAAAATAGTTGGAATAATCCTCCCACTCGTTAGCCTATGAAATTACCCAGCCTATAAAAATTAACCACGTCATATTTCGGGGCCTCTCACCTTCTGAGACGGCCCACACTCTGTCTGTGGAGTGAGTTTCTCCCAGGGCTGCTCTGGCCTTTTGAGATGGACTGCATTCTGTCTATGGAAAATGTTTCTCTCTAAATAAATCCATTTCTTACCTATCACTTTGTTATCCACTGAATTCTTTCTGAGATGAGACAGAAGAACCTCAGCTTCATTAAGTCCTGAGACCAGGTGTGTGATCTCAATTAAGACAGTGGGCTCAAGTCCCAGTCTGGGTTTTGGCTGGGTTCAAGTCCCAATCTGAGTTGTGCGATTTCATTTTCATTTATATGAGTGATAGTGCATCCTATTAGGGGAAAGCATACTATTCTTCATTTAAAAAAATTTTTTTTAATTTAATTTAATTTTTTTAATACAGCAGGTTCTTATTAGTTATCTATTTTAAACATATTAGTGTATATATGTCAATCCCAATCTCCCAGTTCATCCCACCACCAGCCAACCCCTCCCGGCACCCCCCCCGCCCCCACCGTCGCTTTCCACCCTAGGTGTCCATATGTTTGTTCTCTACATCTGTGTCTCTATTTCTGCCCTGCAAACCGGTTCATCTATACCAGTTTTCTGGGTTCCACATATGTGTTAATATATGATATTTGTTTTTCTCTTTCTGACTTACTTCACTCTGTATGACAGTCTCTAGATCAATCACGTCTCTACAAATGACCCAATTTCGTTCCTTGTTATGGCTGAGTAATATTCCATTGTATATATGTACCACATCTTCTTTATCCATTCGTCTGTCGATGGGCATTTAGGTTGCTTCCATGACCTGGCTATTGTAAATAGTGCTGCAATGAACATTGGGGTGCATGTGTCTTTTTGAATTATGGTTTTCTCTGGGTATATGCCCAGTAGTGGGATTGCTGGGTCATATGGTAATTCTATTTTTAGTTTTTTAAGGAACCTCCACACTGTTCTCCATAGTGGCTGTATCAATTTACATTCCCACCAACAGTGCAAGAGGGTTCCCTTTTCTCCACACCCTCTCCAGCATTTGATGTTTGTAGATTTTCTGATGATCCCCATTCTAACTGGTGTGAGGTGATACCTCATTGTAGTTTCGATTTGCATTTCTCTAATAATTAGTGATGTTGAGCAGCTTTTCATGTGCTTCTTGGCCATCTCTATGTCTTTTTTGGAGAAATGTCTATTTAGGTCTTCTGCCCATTTTTTGGTGGGGTTGTTTGTTTTTTTTAATATTGAGCTGCATGAGCTGTTTATATATTTTGGAGATTAGTCCTTTCTCCGTTGATTAGTTTGCAAATATTTTCTCCCATTCTGAGGGTTGTCTTTTCGTCTTGTTTGCAGTTTCCTTTGCTTTGCAAAAGCTTTAAAGTTTCATTAGGTCCCATTTGTTTATTTTTGTTTTTATTTCCATTTCTCTAGGAGGTGGATCAAAAACGATCTTGCTGTGATTTATGTCAAAGAGTGTTCTTCCTATGTTTTCCTCTAAGAGTTGTATAGTGTCCAGTCTTACATTTAGGTCTCTAATCCATTTTGAGTTTATTTTTGTGTATGGTGTTAGGAAGTGTTCTAATTTCATTCTTTTACATGTAGCTGTCCAGTTTTCCCAGCACCACTTATTGAAGAAGCTGTCTTTTTTCCATTGTATATCCTTGCCTCCTTTGTCATAGATTAGTTGACAATAGGTGTGTGGGTTTATCTCTGGGCTTTCTATCCTGTTCCATTGATCTATATTTCTGTTTTTGTGCCACCACCATATTGTCTTGTTTACTGTAGCTTTGTAGTATAGTCTGAAGTGAGGGAGTCTGATTCCTCCAGCTCCACTTTTTCCCCTCAGACTGCTTTGGCTATTTGGGGTCTTTTGTGTCTCCATACAAATTTTAAGATTTTTTCGTTCTAGTTCTGTAAAAAATGCCACTGGTAATTTGATAGGGATTGCATTGAATCTGTAGATTGCTTTGGGTAGTATAGTCCAATATTTTCACAATATGGATTCTTCCAATTCAAGAACATGGTATATCTCTCCAACTGTTTGTGTCATCTTTGATTACTTTCATCAGTGTCGTACAGTTTTCTGAGTACAGGTCTTTTACCTCCTTAGGTAGGTTTATTCCTAGGTATTTTATTCTTTTAGTTGCAATGGTGAATGGGATTGTTTCCTTAATTTCTCTTTCTTATCTTTCATTGTTAGTGTCTAGGAATGCAAGAGATTTCTGTGCATTAATTTTGTATCCTTCAACTTTACCAGATTCATCGATTAGCTCTAGTAGTTTTCTGGTGGCACCTTTAGGATTCTCTATGTATAGTATCATATCATCTACAAACAGTGACAGTTTTACTTCTTCTTTTCCGATTTGTATTCCTTTTATTTCTTTTTCTTCTCTGATTGCCGTGGCTAGGACTTGCAAAACTATGTTGAATAATGGTGGCAAGAGTGGACATCCTTGTATTGTTCCAGATCTTAGAGGAAATGCTTTCAGTTTTCACCATTGAGAATGATGTTTGCTGTGGGTTTGTCATATATGGCTTTTATTATGTTGAGGTAGGTTCCCACTATGCCCACTTTCTGGAGAGTTTTTATCATAAGTGGGTGTTGAATTTTGTCAAAAGCTTTTTCTGCATTTATTGAGATGATCATATGGTTTTTATTCTTCAATTTGTTAATATGGTGTATCACATTGATTGATTTGCATATACTGAAGAATCCTTGCATCCCTGGGGTAAATCCCACCTGATCATCGTATATGATCCTTGTAATGTGTTGTTGGATTTTGTTGAGGACATTTGCATCTATATTCATCAGTGATATTGGTCTATAATTTTCTTTTTTTGTAGTATCTTTGTCTGGCTTTGGTATCAGGGAGATGGTGGCCTCATAGAATGAGTTTGGTAGTGTTCCTTCCTCTGCAATTTTTTGGAAGAGTTTGAGAAGGGTGAGTGTTAGCTCTTCTCTAAATGTTTGATAGAATTCACCTGTGAAGCCATCTGGTCCAGGACTTTTGTTTGTTGGAAGATTTTTAAGCACAGTTTCAATTTCATTACTTGTGATTGGTTTATTCATATTTTCTATTTCTTCCTGGTTCAGACTTGGAAGGTTATACATTTCAAAGAACTTGTCCATTTCTTCAATGTTGTCCATTTTATTGGCATATAGTTGCTTGTAGTAGTCTCTTAGGATGCTTTGTATTTCTGTGGTGTCTGTTGTAAGTTCTCCTTTTTCATTTCTAATTTTATTGATTTGAGTCCTCTCCCTCTTTTTCTTGATGAGTCTGGCTAAAGGTTTATCAATTTTGTTTATCTTCTCAAAGAACCAGCTTTTAGTTTTATTGATCTTTGCTATTGTTTTCTTTGTTTCTATTTCTTTTATTTCTGCTCTGATCTTTATGATTTCTTTCCTTCTACTAACTTTGGGTTTTGTTTGTTTTTCTTTCATTAGTTCCTTTAGGCGTAAGGTTAGATTGTTTATTTGAGATTTTTCTTGTTTCTTGAGGTAGGCTTGTATTGCTAAAAACTTCCCTCTTAGAACTGTTTTTGATGCATCCGGCAGATTTTGGATCATTGTGTTTTCATTGTCATTTGTCTCTAGGTGTTCTTTGATTTCCTCTTTGATTTCTTCAGTGATCTCTTGGTTATTTAGTAACGTATTATTTAGCCTCCATATGTTTGTGTTTTTTTTTTTTTTTTAAGGATTTTCTTATTTATTTATTTATTTATTTATTTATTTTTGGCTGTGTTGGGTCTTCGGTTCGTGCGAGGGCTTTCTCCAGTTGCGGCAAGCGGGGGCCACTCTTCATCGCGGTGCGGGGACCGCTCTTCATCGCGGTGCGCGGGCCTTTCTCTATCGCGGCCCCTCCCGTCGCGGGGCACAGGCTCCAGACGCGCAGGCTCAGCAATTGTGGCTCACGGGCCCAGCTGCTCCGTGGCATGTGGGATCTTCCCAGACCAGGGCTCGAACCCGTGTCCCCTGCATTAGCAGGCAGATTCTCAACCACTGCGCCACCAGGGAAGCCCTATGTTTGTGTTTTTTATGTTTTTTTCCCTGTAATTGATTTCTAATTTCATAGCTTTGTGGTCAGAAAAGATGCTTGATATGATTTCGATTTTCTTAAATTTACTGAGGCTTGATTTGTGACCCAAGATGTGATCTTTCCTGGAGAATGTTCCACGTGCCCTTGAGAAGAAAGTGTAATCTGCTGTTTTTGGATAGAATGTCCTATAAATATCAATTAAATCTATCTGGTCTATTGTGTCATTTAAAGCTTGTGTTTCCTTATTAATTTTCTGTCTGGGTGATCTGTCCATTGGTGTAAGTGAGGTGTTAAAGTCCCCCACTATTATTGTGTTACTGTCGATTTCCTCTTTTATAGCTGTTAGCAGTTGCCTTATGTATTGAGGAGCTCCTATGTTGGGTGCATATATATTTATAATTGTTATATCTTCTTCTTGGATTAATCCCTTGATCATTATGTAGTGTCCTTCCTTGTCTCTTGTAACATTCCTTATTTTAAAGTCTATTTTATCTGATATGAGTATTGCTACTCCAGCTTTCTTTTGATTTCCATTTGCATGGAATATCTCTTTCCATCCCCTCACTTTCAGTTTGTATGTGTCCCTAGGTCTGAAGTGGGTCTCTTGTAGACAGCATATATATGGGTCTTGTTTTTGTATTCATTCAGCAAGCCTGTGTCTTTTGGTTGGAGCATTTAATCCATTCACGTTTAGGGTAATTATTGATATGTATGTTCCGAGTACCATTTTCTTAATTGTTATGGGTTTGTGTCTGTAGGTCCTTTTCTTCTCTTGTGTTTTCCGTTTAGAGAAGTTCCTTTAGCATTTGCTGTAGAGCTGGTTTGGTGGTGCTGAATTCTCTTAGCTT
This sequence comes from Balaenoptera acutorostrata, assembly GCF_949987535.1. NCBI lineage: Eukaryota > Metazoa > Chordata > Mammalia > Artiodactyla > Balaenopteridae > Balaenoptera > Balaenoptera acutorostrata. Next base: position 35,176,383 of record NC_080064.1, on the reverse strand, counting down.
TTGCTTGTCTGTAAAACTTTTGATTTCTCAGTTGAATCTTAATGAGATCCTTGCCGGGTAGAGTAATCTTAGTTGTAGGTTCTTCCCTTTCATCACTTTAAATATATCATGCCACTCCCTTCTGGCTTGTAGAGTTTCTGCTGAGAAATCAGCTGTTAACCTTATGGGAGTTCCCTTGTATGTTATTTGTTGTTTTTCCCTTGTTGCTTTCAATAATTTTCCTTTGTCTTTAATTTTTGTCAATTTGATTACTATGTGTCTCAGTGTGTTTCTCCTTGGGTTTATCCTGCCTGGGAGTCTCTGTGCTTCCTGGACTTGGGTGGCTATTTCCTTTCCCATGTTAGGGAAGTTTTTGACTATAATCTCTTCAAATATTTTCTTGGGTCCTTTCTCCTCTCTTCTCCTTCTGAGACCCCTATAATGTGAATGTTGTTGCATTTAATGTTGTCCCAGAGGTCTCTCAGGCTGTCTTCATTTCTTTTCATTGTTTTTTCTTTATTCTGTTCCATGGCAGTGAATTCCACCATTCTGTCTTCCAGGTCACTTATCTGTTCTTCTCCCTCAGTTATTCTGCTATTGATTCCTTCTAGTGTATTTTTCATTTCAGTTATTGTATTGTTCATCTCTGTTTGTTTGTGCTTTAATTCTTCTAGGTGTTTGTTTTTAAATTCTTTAGGTCTTTGTTAAACATTCCTTGAATCTTCCTGATCTTTCCCTCCATTCTTTTTCCGAGGTCCTGGATCATCTTCACTATCATTATTCTGAATTGTTTTTCTGGAAGGTTGCCTATCTCCACTTCATTTAGTTGCTTTTCTGGGGTTTTATCTTGTTCCTTCATCTGGTATAAAGTCCTCTGCCTTTTCATTTTGTCTGTCTTTCTGTGAATGTGGTTTTCCTTCCACAGGCTGGAGAATTGTAGTTCTTCTTGCTTCTCAAGCATACTATTCTTCTTATTGTTTATAAGGTTAAATATTGGGTAAAAGGGTTTGTTTGGAAGCTGACTATAAAAAGTGGACTGTGACATTGCTTACCAGGGCCCCTATTTTTCTAAGCTGTCCCCTGCGCTGCAAGGTTGGAAGTCTGAAAACATTTCCCAAACTCCCTTGACAGCAGAGTTCCAGTTTGGTTTCTGCAAATGAAAGGCAGCTGCACACAGTTTGGAAAGCATGGGAGAAAGCACAGGAAAAGCCACTGTACTCCTCTAGCACTACTGGAAGCAGATATGGTAGGGGGTCCCTGGAGAAAGAGCCAGGCATGGCTTTCTTGACAGAAGCCATTTTTGGTCTAATCCATTTTGTGATCTAAGCCTGGCCAAAATGCTTGTCCTTGAACAGGTCTCAGTAATTAATGATCTTAAGGGAAGTGAGGGAATGTAAGAACAAAGGAAAAGCAGTCAAGAAACAATAGTTCAGCGATAAATCTAGTCCTAGTTCCTCCTCAAGGGATATACATAACAATCTGATACACGTCTCTGAGTTCTACAGGAAGTAAGACCCCCACCTAGGTGGAGGACAGAATGATGATGTTGACCCTCATGACTTCAGTCAACTAAAGCTTGGACTCTATGGACCTTTGCCCCAATTCTATGCTGAATTCTCCTCTGCTCAAGCTCCTTCATGAATATGCATGTAGCCTTAGCTTAAAACTTCCCCAATTTTGCTGTTCAAGGAGACACTGCTTTGGGAGAGAGCCCTGGTGTTCTTACTTGCTGCAAGTAACAAATCCTTCCTTCTCCTGTTCTTTGGCTTGGCTGTATCTTTTGGCTCAACACCTACCAAGAGGCAAATCCAGTATCCAGGTAACACTACCAGGTAGATGAATGGGAAGACAGCAGATGAGACTTTTGTAAGGGCTTCAGGGAGAGTTCCTGCAAATCTCCCACTTTGGTGCTGCAGGAGTTGGTTTCCCTGTGATTTCTGAACTTCTGGATTTATTGAAAGCTGGCAACCTTCTACTTACCCCTACCTCTCCCTTCCAACAGTTCTGTAAGCATGTTATTCCCCGTGCTAAATTCCTTCTTGCTTGCAATACCTAGAGTAGATTCTGCTTTCCTGACTGAATCCTGACTAAACTTAATGGGTAAAGTGCTAGGCATTCAATAATTATTAGCTCTTATTAGCTATCAATTAGGTCTAAGGGAATAGGGGAACTGAGAAGCATACCTATTTGCTTTCTTACCTCATCAGATTTTCTTTTTTCATATTCCAGTTGTTTAAGTTGGGCCTCTTGTTGCTGAATTCTGGATTGTTGCTGAGAACTGGTCATTTCCAGTTGATTCTCTTTATCCTTTAAGATTTTCACTTGCTTTTGTAGCTCATTCATATTCTGATCTAGGAATTTCCTGAGGGCAATTAATGTACATTAAACCACACTGTGAATTGCAAAGTTCTGCAAAAGAAACTCTTCGACCTAAAATTGTTACACTGGGCACAGGGGATTTTTTTGGTTCACTGAGTTAAGGTAGGTGTCCATAAGATAAAGGGACCAACATCAAAGGAAACTCCTTTGTGACAGAAGCTTTCCTTAGTTTTCTCTCTCACTCCTGAAAACCACCCTATGAAGAAGAAATAATTTTCCTTATTTACCAGAGGAAGCTGTGGCACAGAGAGGTTTAATTAACTTGCTCCAGGTCACACGGCTAGGAAAAGATGGAGGTAGGGCTCTAATTCCAAACTCTTTATTCTTTCTTTCTTTTTTTTTTTTTGGCCGTGCCCAGGGATCAAACCCATGCCCCCTGCAGTGGAAGCGAGGAGTCTTAATCACTGGACCCTCAGGGAAGTCCCCGGGATTCTATATTCTTTGTACTTGTTCTCAGTGCTTCACGAGTTGAATCCCATCATCTTCTTGCTTTAATATAGGGTTGTTAGTTACAAACACTATTGATACTAATGCACACATATTAACACTGCTGTAGCATTCTCCTTTACTCTTCTTTTTTTTTTTTTAATTTATTAATTTATTTATTTATTTATGGCTGTGTTGGGTCTTCGTTTCTGTGCGAGGGTTTTTCTCCAGTTGTGGCAAGCGGGGGCCACTCTTCATCGCGGTGCGTGGGCCTATCACTATCGCGGCCTCTCCCGTTGTGGAGCACAGGCTCCAGACGCGCAGGCTCAGTAGTTGTGGCTCACGGGCTCAGTTGCTCCGCAGCATGTGGGATCCTCCCAGACCAGGGCTCGAACCCGTGTCCCCTGCATTGGCAGGCGGATTCTCAACCACTGCGCCACCAGGGAAGCCCTCCTTTACTCTTAAGATAAAGTAAAAATTCTTTTTTTGGACTTTGGGATCTTAGTTCCCTGACCAGGGACTGAACCCACCCGGGCCCTCAGCAGTGTGGGAATTCCTTTAATATGGTTTGTTAGCTAGCTTACCTTTCTAGCCTCATTTTCTTGCCACTTCCTCTACCCTCAAACATTTTGTTCCAGGCAAAATGCACTTTTTCACTTCCTGAAACAAGTCATTCTCCACACTTATTCCTCCCCTGCAACTCCAACCTTTTCCCTATCCTCCTCTTCCAGGCCTTCCTCTGCCTGATATTTTCCACTTAGCTTTCCCATAACAACTACTTGACTCTCAGCTTAAATAGCTTTCTTTGAGGAAGGCTTTCTCGAGCTTCCTAGACCAAATTAGGTGTCCCTGCTATGTGTTATCTGAGCATCCTAAACCTCCCTTAGTATAACACTTCTCATACTTCGTTATAGTTACAAAGTCTTATGTGTCAGGATATTAATTATAAAATTATTTTAGGGACTTCCCTGGTGGCACAGTGGTTAAGTCTCCATGCTCCCAATGCAGGGGGCCCGGGTTTGATCCCTGGTCAGGGAACTAGATCCCACATGCATGCTGCAACTAAGAGTTTGCATGCCACAACTAAGAAGCCGGCAAGCCACAACTAAGGAGCCCACCTGCTGCAACCAAGACCCAGCACAACCAAATAAATAAAAAAATAAATAAATAAAATATTTTAAAAAATTATTTTATAACAGCAAAAAGTCTAAAAAACATTTTATATAAATTATGATATATCTATGTAACAAAATGCTATACAACTGTTTAAAATATTATGAAACTATAAATCCATAACAGAAAGGTAGAAAATCACAAAATATTTGGAGATTAAACAAACATACTTCTATCTAAACAATACATGTGTCAAAGACAAATCTTAAAATTATTTTAAACTACGTGTATTTTACATGAAAATGAAAACACAACTTATGAAATTTGTGGGATGTGGCAAAAGCAGTGCTTGGAGAGAAACTTATAGCATTAAATGCAAATATTATAAAAGAAGAAAGATTGAAAATCAATAATCTAAGCTTCTATCTTAGGAAACTAGAGAAAGATGACTAATATAAGCCTAAATAAAGCAGAAGAAAAGAAATAATAAAAATTAGAGGAGAAATCAATAAAATTGAAAACAGGAAAACAGTAGAGAAAAACCATGAAACCAAAGCTGGTTCTTTGAAAAACTCAATAAAATTGATAAACCTCTAGCCAGGCTAGAGAAGACACAAATTACTAATATCAGAAATGAAAGCAGGATCATCATCATCACTACTGATCCTATGGACATTAAAAGGACAATAGAGGGATAGTATGAACAACTTTATGCCCACAAATTGGATAACAGATAAAATGGACCAATTCCTTGAAAGACGCAATCTACTAAAATTTACACAAGGAGAAATAGATAATCTGAACTGGCCTATATCTATTACAGAAATTGAATCAATACTTAATAGCCTTCCAAAAAATAAAGCACTAGGCCCAGATGGTGAATTCTACCAAATATTTAAGGAAGAAATGATACCATTTCTCTACAATCTCTTCCAGAAAAACTGAAGAAGAGGGGACACTTCCTAACTAATTCTATGAGGCCGGCATACCCTAAGAGCAAAACCAGATAAAGACACTACAAGAAAGGAAAACTATAGACCAATCTCACCCATGAACAAGTCCAAACTCCATAATGTGGCTAGTTAGGCTCAGCATGACCAAGCCTACCTTACCTTTCTAGTCTCTTTTTTTTTTTTTTTTGCCACTTCCCTTATCCCCAAACATTTTTTTCTAGCCAAAATGAATATTCCACTTCGCTGAAGAGAAGAAGATGATGATTTTGACAACAGTAACATCAAATATAGAAATAACAACAATAATAACACCTTGGTAGTAGTGGCTTTGTAAAATGTGTCAACTTGGCTAGGAATTCCTTCCACGTATGTTTCTGGTTAGAGTGGGCTACAAGAGATCTATTTGTGCAAGATTTGGAGGGTGGAAGTGAAGCATTTTTACACTTGGAAAATCAGAGCAGGTGCTTCTGCAGCTCATACTGTTGATGCTTATCTGCTGCTCACCGTGGCGTGAGGTGACAGCTGGGCCTGCAACTGCTCCACCTTCCCTCTCATCCTCCTTCATCTTCTCCATCTCCTGGGCCAGGTGTCTTTTTAGCTCCTTGATGAGGGGGACCAGCTTCTCCCTACTTTATCAAGGTTGGAGGCAGTGAAACTGACCTGGGTTCTAGGCCAGCCTCTGCGGTTCAGCTTGTGCTCATGGGTTCCAGCTCTCCCTCACTTTATATCCATTTTCACTTCCTGACTGGTTGCCCTGCGGACTTCAAGTTCCAGCATAAGAAACAAAGATGTCAGCCTTACAGACTGTGTAACCTGTTCCCACAACTGTATAAGACGAGCTCTCTGTAACAAATCTCTTATTATTGATAAATACATATTCCTCCTACTGCTTTTACTTCTTTGTTTGAACCCCGACCGATACAAGTGCTTAGTATGTGCCAGACACTGATACAAGCCAACTGCTATAACTCATCCAATCCACACGCTGATGCTATGAGGTAGGCGTGGACAGGCACAGAAGATAAGAAATTTGCCCAAGGTGATACAGCTACTAAGTGGCTAATAAGATGTCCATGTTATATTGTTAGGTTAAAAATGCAAATTCCAAAGCAATAGAGTAAAATGATTCAACTTAAAAGAAAATAAAACTAGAATAAAAAATATATGCATAAACATAGAAAAATATATGAGAAATACATAGCAACCACTTAAAGTGGTTATTGCTGAAGGGTAAAATTCTGAAGAACGTATGCGTTTTATTTTATATAGCTCTTCAATATTTGAAATTTTATGATAGGCAGTTATATTATAATTATACTTACTGGAATTTACCCCAAGGAAATAAAGGATATGCATAAAAATTTGGCTAGGAGGGTATATATTATGTTATTGTTTCCTATAGCAAGAAACTGGGAAAAACGTAGATGTCCAACAATAAAGGACTGAGTAAATAAATTATGGCATGTTATTAAAATAATGTTCTAGAAGAAGATTCAATGGCAGGTAAACAGATTATACTATTTTAAGTGAAAAAAGTAGGTTACAACATAAATATCTAAATTGGGGTTGCTCTCCTCAGGTTACAAAACAATGTGTACTAGATAGTCTCCTTTGTTGTGGAAAATAACTTCTCTCCATATTTCATTTTCCTATACTTAGTTCACATGTTTCTTCTACATATTTCTTTTTTTTTCTTATTAGTTACCCATTTTATACATATTAGTGTATATATGTCAATCCCAATCTCCCAATTCATCACACCACCACTCCCTACCACTTTCCCCCCTTGGTGTCCATATGTTTGTTCTCTACATCTGTGTCTCTATTTCTGCCCTGCAAACCAGTTCATCTGTACCAGTTTTCTAGGTTCCACATATATGCGTTAATATACGGTATTTGTTTTTCTCTTTCTGACTTACTCCACTCTGTATGACAGTCTCTAGATCCAACCACGTCTCTACAAATGACCCAATTTCGTTCCTTGTTATGGCTGAGTAATAGTCCATTGTATATATGTACCACATCTTTATCCATTTGTCTGTCGGTGGGTATTTAGGGTGCATCCCTGACCTGGCTATTGTAAATAGTGCTGCAATGAACACTGGGGTGCATGTGTCTTTTTGAATTATGGTTTTCTCTGGGTATATGCCCAGTAGTGGGATCGCTGGGTCATATGGTAATTCTAGTTTTAGTTTTTTAAGGAACCTCCACACTGTTCTCCATAGTGGCTGTATCAATTTACATTCCCACCAACAATGCAAGAGGGTTCCCTTTTCTCCACACCCTCTCCAGCATATGTTGTCTGTAGATTTTCTGATGATGCCTATTCTAACTGGTGTGAGGTGATACCTCATTGTAGTTTCGATTTGCATTTCTCTAATAATTAGTGATTTTGAGCAGCTTTTCATGTGCTTCTTGGCCACCTGTATGTCTTTTTTGGAAAAATGTCTATTTAGGTCTTCTGCCCATTTTTGGATTGGGTTGTTTGTTTTTTTAATATTGAGCTGCATGAGCTGTTTATATATTTTGGAGATTAATCCTTTCTCCGTTGATTAGTTTGCAAATATTTTCTCCCATTCTGAAGGTTGTCTTTTCGTCTTGTTTGTAGTTTCCTTTGCTGTGCAAAAGCTTCAAAGTTTCATTAGGTCCCATTTGTTTATTTTTGTTTTTATTTCCATTTCTCTAGGAGGTAGATCAAAAAAGATCTTGCTGTGATTTATGTCAAAGAGAGTTCTTCCTATGTTTTCCTCTAAGAGTTGCATAGTGGCCGGTCTTACATTTAGGCCTCCAATCCATTTTGAGTTTATTTTTGTGTATGGTGTTAGGGAGTGTTCTCATTTCATTCTTTTACATGTAGATGTCCAGTTTTCCCAGCACCACTTATTGAAGAGACTGTCTTTTCTCCATTGTATATCCTTGCCTCCTTTGTCACAGGTTAGTTGACGACAGGTGTGTGGGTTTTTCTCTGGGCTTTCTATCCTGTTCCATTGATCTATATTTCTCTTTCTGTGCCAGTACCATACTGTATTGATTACTGTAGCTTTATAGCATAGTCTGAAGTCAGGGAGCCTGATTCCTCTAGCTCCGTTTTTCTTTCTCAAGATTGCTTCGGCTATTCGGGGTCTTTTGTGTTTCCATACAAATTGTGAAATTTTTTGTTCTAGTTCTGTGATAAGTGCCATTGATAGTTTGATAGGGATTGCATTGAATCTGTAGATTGCTTTGGGTAGTATAGTCATTTTCACAATGTTGATTCTTCTAATCCAAGAACATGGTTTATCTCTCCATCTGTTTGTATCGTCTTTAATTTCTTTCAACAGTGTCTTATAGTATTCTGCATACAGGTCTTTTGTCTCCTTAGGTAGGTTTATTCCTAGGTATTTTATTCTTTTTGTTGCAATGGTAAATGGGATTGTTTCCTTAATTTCTCTTTCAGATTTTTCGTCGTTAGTGTACAGGAATGCAACAGAATTCTGTACATTAATTTTGTATCCTGCTACTTTACCAAATTCATTAATTATCTCTAGTCATTTTTTAGTAGTGTCTTTAGGATTCTCTATGTATAGTATCATGTCATCTGCAAACAGTGACAACTTTACTTCTTCTTTTCCAATTTGGATTCCTTTTATTTCTTTTTCTTCTCTGATTGCTGTGGCTAAAATTTCCAAAACTATGTTGAATAACAGAGGTGAGAGTGGGCAACCTTCTCTTCTTCCTGATCTTAGTGGAAATGGTTTCAGTTTTTCACCATTGAGAACGATGTTGGCTGTGGGTTTGTCATATATGGCCTTTATTATGTTGAGGTAAGTTCCCTTTATGCCTACTTTCTGGAGGGTTTTTATCATAAATTGGTGTTGAATTTTGTCAAAAGCTTTTCCTGCATCTATTGAGATGATCATATGGTTTTTCTCCTTCAGTTTGTTAATATGGTTTATCACATTGATTGATTTGCGTACATTGAAGAAAGCTTGCATTCCTGGGATAAACCCCACTTGATCATGGTGTATGATACTTTTAATGTGTTGTTGGATTCTGCTTGCTAGTATTTTGTTGAGGATTTTTGCATCTATGTTCATCAGTGATATTGGCCTGTAGTTTTCTTTCTTTGTGACATCTTTGTCTGGTTTAGGTATGGTGGCCTCATAGAATGAGTTTGGGAGTGTTCCTCCCTCTGCTATATTTTGGAAGAGCTGGCGAAGGATAGGTGTTAGCTCTTCTCTAAATGTTTGATAGAATTCGCCTGTGAAGCCATCTGATCCTGGGCTTTTGTTTGTTGGAAGATATTTAATCACAGTCTCAATTTCAGTGCTTGTGATTGGTCTGTTTATATTTTCAGTTTCTGCCTGGTTCCGTCTCGGAAGGTTGTGCTTTTCTAAAAACTTGTCCATTTCTTCCAGGTTGTCCATTTTATTGGCATATAGTTGCTTGTAGTAATCTCTCATGATTCTTTGTATTTGTGCAGTGTCAGTTGTTACTTCTCCTTTTTCATTACTAATTCTATTGATTTGAGTCTTCTCCCTTTCTTTCTTGATGAGTCTGGCTAAAGGTTTATCAATTTTGTTTATCTTCTCAAAGAACCAGCTTTTAGTTTTATTGATCTTTGATATCGTTTGCTTCATATCTTTTTCATTTATTTCTGATCTGATCATTATGACTTCTTTCCTTCTACTAACTTTGGGTTTTGTTTGTTTTTCTTTCACTAGTTCCTTTAGGCGTAAGGTTAGATTGTTTATTTGAGATTTTTCTTGTTTCTTGAGGTAGGCTTGTATTGCTATAAACTTCCCTCTTAGAACTGCTTTTGCTGCATCCCATACGTTTTGGATCATTGTGTTTTCGTTGTAATTTGTCTCTAGGTATTTTTTGATTTCCCCTTTGATTTCTTCAGTGACCTCTTGGTTATTAAGCAGTGTATTGTTTAGCCTCCATGTGTTTGTGTTTTTTATGTTTTTTTTTTCCCTGTAACTGATTTCTAATCTCATAGCGTTGTGGTCAGAAAAGATGCTTGATATGATTTCAATTTTCTTATATTTACCGAGGCTTCATTTGTGACCCAAGATGTGATCTTTCCTGGAGAATGTTCTGTGTGCACTTGAGAAGAAAGTGTAATCTGCTGTTTTTGGGTGGAATGTCCTATAAATATCAATTAAATCTATCTGGTCTATTGTGTCATTTAAAGCTTGTGTTTCCTTATTAATTCTCTGTGTGAATGATCTGTCCATTGGTGTAAGTGAGGTGTTAAAGTCCTCTACTATTATTTTCTTACTGCTGATTTCCTCTTTTATAGCTGTTAGCAGTTGCCTTATGTATTGAGGTGCTCCTATGTTGGGTGCATATATATTTATAATTGTTATATCTTCTTCTTGGATTGATCCCTTGATCATTATCTAGTGTCCTCCCTTGTCTCTTGTAACATTCCTTATTTTAAAGTCTATTTTATCTGATATGAGTATTGCTACTCCAGCTTTCTTTTGATTTCCATTTGCATGGAATATCTTTTTCCATCCCCTCACTTTCAGTCTGTATGTGTCCCTAGTTCTGAAGTGGGTCTCTTGTAGACAGCATATATATGGGTCTTGTTTTTGTATCCATTCAGCGAGCCTGTATCTTTTGGCTGGAGCATTTAATCCATTCACATTTAAGGTAATTATCAATATGTATGTTCCTAGTACCATTTTCTTAATTGTTATGGGGTTTTTTTTGTAGGTCCTTTCCTTCTCTTATGTTTCCCACTTAGAGAAGTTCCTTTAGCATTTGTTGTAGAGCTGGTTTGGTGGTGCTGAATTCTCTTAGCTTTTGCTTGTCTGTAAAGCTTTTGATTTCTCCCTAGAATCTGAATGAGATCCTTGTAGGGTATAGTAATCTTGGTTGTAGGTTCTTCCCTTTCATCACTTTAAATATATCGTGCCTCTCCCTTCTGGCTTGTAGAGTTTCTGCTGAGAAATCAGCTGTTAACCTTATGGGAGTTCCCTTGTATGTTATTTGTTGTTTTTCCCTTGTTGCTTTCAATAATTTGTCTTTGTCTTTAATTTTTGTCAATTTGATTACTATGTGTCTCGGCGTGTTTCTCCTTGGGTTTATCCTGCCTGGGACTCTCTGCGCTTCCTGGATTTGGGTGGCTATTTCTTTTCCGATGTTAGGGAAGTTTTCGACTATAATCGCTTCAAATATTTTCTCGGGTCCTTTCTTTCTCTCTTCTCCTTCTGGGACCCTTATAATGCGAATGTTGTTGCGTTTAATGTTCTCCCAGAGGTCTCTTAGGCTGTCTTCATTGCTTTTCATTCTTTTTTCTTTATTCTGTTCTGCAGCAGTGAATTCCACCATTCTGTCTTCCAGGTCACTTATCCATTCGTCTGCCTCAGTTATTCTGCTATTGATTCCTTCTAGTGTATTTTTCATTTCAGTTATTGTATTGTTCACCTCTGTTTGTTTCTTCTTTAATTCTTCTAGGTGTTTGTTCTTTAATTCTTCTAGGTCTTTGTTACACATTTCTTGCATCTTCTCGATTTTTGCCTCCATTCTTTTTCCGAGGTCCTGGATCATCTTCACTATCATTATTCTGAATTGTTTTTCTGGAAGGTTGCCTTTCTCCACTTCATTTAGGTATTTTTCTGGGGTTTCATCTTGTTCCTTCATCTGGTACATAGCCTTCTGCCTTTTCATCTTGTCTATCTTTCTGTGAATGTGTTTTTTGTTGCACGGGCTGCAGGACTGTAGTTCTGGCTTCTGCTGTCTGCCCTCTGGTGTCTTCTATGTATTTCTTTTTAGCCAATATTCACAAAAGTTGTATAGAACTGGTATCACTATTCCCACTTCAAACATAAGAAACCAGGCTTCAGGAAAGTTAAATAGCCTTTTTCCTGTTCAATTCTTTGATTGCATCTTTTGTTTCTTCATAAACTTCACACAATTGTTTTACAATCTAGTTTTCCTAATTCCAATCGGTGAACTTCTTGGGGGTTATAAATCTGATGTTTGTTGTTTCTGCTGACTTTCATTCATGGTAACCAGTTTCCTTGTGTTATTTGGTGATTTTTGTTTGTAAGCTTATATTTGATTAAACTTAATACATGGGAGTCCTTTAATATCTAAATTGAGGTTGCTTTCCCTCAGAGATAATTTGGATTTTCTTAGGAAGCAAGGGAGCTTCCTATTGAGGAACACCTTAGCTCCCTCAAGACGCCCAGCTGATACTTAAGTCTCTAGTTCAGCTGTCCTACCTTGTGGCAAACTACCTCAGCTTCTCTTGAACCTGGGGCTGATAGTGTTATCTGCCCCTTGACTTATAAGGTTGTTTACCATTCATTATTTTTGTTCTGTCTCATTGTATGCTCGCCCTAGAGCTTTCTCTTGCTTTGTGAGCAGTGCTTTAAAATGTATACTTATTGTAGTTTATTCAGGATCTAGTTATATTAAAACAGAGGAGCGTGTCATCCTGGTAGAAGTGGCAGTGAGACAAGTATTTTTCTATTGTACCTAACTGAGTGAATTCATTATTCATTCAAACATTCATTTATTCACAACATATTTGCTGAGCACCTACTGAGTGCTAGGGTCTATGCTAGAGCTTTCAACTAGAGCTGAAAGTAAGTTTCTGAGCTTAATAGTTTATGTGAATATCTATGTACCTTTTCAGTAGTTAGAACCATATTTTTCTTAATACATACGTGAATCATTCTGAGTGCCATAGAAGTAAGAAGCATCAGTTACTGAAGTTTAGGATATACAAGAAGATCATTTAAGTAAGAATCCTAATAATAATCAAAATACTTTTAGAAAAAAACATGACAGCTCCTACCCAGTAGCAGCTTATTAATGATTAAGATGCCTGTAAAGTACTTGGATATTCTTTGAAGAAAATCAGCTGATAAATACAAAACACCAACCACATTCTAGTGTGCATTTTGTGCCAATCATGTTAGAGTTAGAAAAGCAAATCCCAGGGTATCATATTTCATAGGCAATCCATTCATTCAAGAAGATTTACTGGTGCACCAAGTGTGTTCCAGAACAAGAAATAATCCCTGCCCTTGAGAATTCCACATTCTAGTATGAAAGACAAGCAAGAAAATAAACAATTAGAATACAGTGTGCTATATATATATCAATATATGAAGTTTTATGACTGAGTTTACTTCACTGGGGACAAAGAGGAAACGCAGTGGTAAACTGACACTGCTCATAAACTCAGTCATGGTTAGCCCATGGAAAAATGATGTCTTTGCTCCTCTTACCTCTTCTGTTGTTCTTCCTGATACTGTTGCTTTATTTTAGCTTCATTTTCTATTGCTTCTTTTATCCTTTCCTCTAATTGCTTCTTCCCCAAAATACAAGTGTCTGTGAGACAGACTTTATGAGCATGTTCTAATTTCTGCTGCAGATCCAAAATCTGAAATGAAAGGAGTTTGCAAATAAAACTTTGAGTGTGACCTATTTTCCAATTAGGGAAATACCATATAAAACACAAGCAGTAGTGCTAACATAAAAATCTCAGCTAAAGTAAAGAGTGTGACTAGATTTTTTTAATTTTAGAATTAAATTACTTAATTTTTGCAATATGTAATACATTCATATAATTTAGTGTATGTGGGTAAACTAAGCTAGAGTGACAAGTCTCTTTCCCATCCTTATCCTGTCTTCCTTCCAGTTTTCCTCCACCAAATAGGTAATCACTGGTATTAATTTCTTATGTACTCTTCCAGAGATTTATTTATGCACATTTAAACAAATACTATTCTCCCTCATACAAACATTTTTTACACACATGATGGTATATTACATGTACTTATGCACCTTGCTTTTTTTATAGCAGTACACTCAGTGATTTTTCCATATTATATATAATATATAGAATTTTCTTCTCTTTTACAGCTGCATACCATTCCACTGTAAGGATATACCATAACTTATTTAACTAGCCCCCTACTGATGGACATTTAGGTTGATTCCAATCTTTTACTATTCCAAACAATACTATTCCAAACAATGTTTTTAGAATAACTTATGAGATGTGTATTTTGCTAGGGCAAAGGTTATGATTATTTGTTTGTTTGTTTAACAGATAATGCCAAACTGTCTCCATAGGTTTTAGACCAATTTACACCTCTAACAGCAACATGTGAGAGTGTCTAGTTTCTCCATGGTGTGGCTAAATTCATGAATAAGTATCTCAAAACAAAATAGAAGTCTCTTACAAACCAAGTACCTATTGGCATACTGCCTAGCACCAGTAGTGCATTCTTTTTTCTTTTTAAAAAATATTTATTTATTTGGCTGTGTCGGGTCTTAGTTGGCAGCACTCGGGATCTTGGTTGAGGCATGCGGGACCTTTTGTTGCGGCTCTCGGGCTTCTCTCTAGTTGTGGTGTGTGGGTTTTCTCTACTTGTGGCATGTGGGTTCCGGGGTGCATGGGCTCTGTAGTTGTGGCACACGGGCTCCAGAGTGCGCAGGCTCTGTGGTTTGTGGCATGCAGGCTCTCTAGTTGAGGCGTGTGAGCTCAGTAGTTGTGGCATGTGGGCTTATTTGCCCCACGGCATGTGAGATCTTAGTTCCCCGACCAGGGATTGAACCTGTGGCCCCTGCATTGGAAGGCGGATTCTTTAGCACTGGACCACCAGGGAAGTCCCAGTAGTGCATTCTTTAATGCTCTGGTAGAACTAAGAATAAGATTTATGAATTTGAAAGAGAGATATATGATTTTATTTTAGAATTTACATGTTAGACTAAAAGTGTCATTAAAATTTTCTTGTTAGATCTCCTTTTAATTTGTTTACATATTTTTTATAAACCCTTATGTCACCTAAAATTGTGACTAGTATGTAGTAGGTGCTTAGTAAATATTTGGCAGATGTATAGTTCTCAGCAGAATTGCTGTTCTCCCTCTATTGTATTCCTGATGCAACAACAAATCCTTTACAATGGTCTGGCACCATGTTCCCCACAGACGTTCAGTGGATGCCAGTGAATGGCAGTCCTCTTCTAAGAGAAGGGCTTTCTGCATTAGCCCTAGGTCTCTGCAGAGCCCACTCACCATAGGAGAGGTGAAGATGTAGAATGATTCACGGGCAATGGCAGTGGGCAGCCAGTTAGCTGAGGCCAGCTCAAGTTCCTTTGAGCTGCCCCATTTAGTTCTGCCTAGGGCAAATGCTTCCTTAAAGGTAGCCAATCTTAATTCCACAGGTGAAAGTATTGTTCCATTGGCTTCTCTGTCAAGGGCAAATGACAAACTTTTGAACCCACCACCCAATTTAAGAAACAGAACATTTCTGATATGTTAGAAGTCTACTCTGTGACGCTCTTTGATCACTCCCCTTCCCTCCTCACCTGAGAAAACCAATATCTTGAATTTTGTGTTAATCATTTTCTTGCTTTTTCTTTTAATAATATGTATTTCTATATGACTCAGTTGTTATTTTGTACTATTTTGACCATTATATTAATGGAATCATACTGTGTTTTTGGTGATTTGGTATTTATTCAATATTGTATTAACTACAGCAAGTACCTAGAGTTCATTCGTTTTCACTGTTGTATGCTATTGTGTAAATATGCAGTTTACCTCTTCCATCTCATGTCAGTGAACATTTGGGTTGTTTGCAACTTTCTGCTGTTTGGAACAATGTTACTATGAAAATGATTGTATTCCCGTATACTGATATATATGCTCAGTAGAATAGTTCCCCTAGTGTTTATGCCTAGTAGAAGTGTTGGGTTGCGCGGTACATACATCTTTAACTTAACTAGATCTAATGCCAAATTGATTTCTGAAGTGTTTATACTAGTTTACTCTTCCAGCTGCAGTCAGAACATGCATTCCTGTTGCACAAAATCCAGTAATAATATTTAGTATGTCTAAATTTAAAAATTTTACTAATCTTTATCAATTTTACCAATTACTTTTTTTAAAGTAATAACATACATATGATAAAGTACACGTATCTTACATACTCAGTGAAGTTTTACTTATATAACCACCTCTTCCAGACCAAGATAAAGAATACTTCCAGCACCACAGAAGATTCCCTCATGTCCCCTTCCATACCCCTCATAAAGACATTATCCTATCACCACGGCTTAGTTTTGTCTATTCTTGAACCTCATATAAGGGAAATTACACAGTATGAACTCTTTTGTGCCGGCTTCTTTAGCTCGACATTGGGTTTTTGAGTTTAAGCCATATTGCTATCATCTAATTTTGATGTTTGTTTTATATTTATGTGGTTTGATGAAATATTTTTTATGTAAGATTTGACTCTCAAACCCACGGATCAAAACGTGCAAGTGTGACATACTACTGCCACCTGGTGTTAGGCAGTCTAAAAGGCAGGGGCGATATTTCAAAATGGTTCATTTCACAACACTCATCCCTCCAAAAGTTACAAAATAAAAATCAAATAAACAGGCAATCCAAATGAGAGGAGAATAAGTCCTTTAAAATTTGACTTAATAATATAAAGTATAAATAATATACTTTATAAATAATATAAAGTCCTTTGGTCTCAATTCTTTAAGTTCATGTTATAGCTTTAATGAAATTTACCTTTTTGAGTTCATGTAGTCTTAAAAAACACATGATTTACTGGAACCGTAGGAGCAGGTGACGTCAAAAGAGGAAAGCAGGGGAGGGTGAAAAAACCCCTAGAATTCTATCAGGTTTGCACTGTATCTATTTTTTAAAATCCCTAGGGAAACAGGATTTCAGTAGTAGTATCCAGTGCATGTTATTTACTAAGTGTGAGGATAATTACCTTTTCCTCTGCATCAGCAACTCTAGATTTCTCCTGAGCCAGCTTTTCCTGTAGGTTGTTCTGTGATTTAATGCTCTGAGCCTGTTTAAGTACTTCCAGCTCCAGTTCCTTGATTTTCTGCTGACAGTGCTTCCACTCAGCCGTGAGTGAAGAGCACATCTTTGCGCTGTCTAATAACTTCTGCTGGGCCTGCTTGAGTTCAATTTTGATCTAGAGGTGGGGAATAAATAAAAGTGACAAAAATAAGCATGGAATGAATGTGAATGTAAGCTAGAATAAGCAGCTTTCAAGGAAGTGTAGTCCCCCAAGAGCTGACAAATACCAACGTCATGTGGCTGATTACCTCTCTGGAGCTGCTGTGTGTTAGTAGGGTTTGCCAAAGTCTATCCAGCCAGATGGCAGCTGGACAAAGGAATTTACTTAAGGCATGGTCTAAAGAGTTTCCATCCTTTTTTTTTTCCAGTCTACTCCAAGCCGGCTTTCATTCCCACTACTTCAGTAGTGCCAAGAGCACTACTGACCTTCCCTGGCCAGAATTTAAGTCCAGTGGACAGCTGACCTGTTAGTAGCAGTTACTCCATCCATCTCAGAAAGTTCTCCTCTCTTGGAGTCTGTGATACCCACCTCTCCTAGTTTTCACTTACCTCTGCTGTTGCTTCTTGGTTTCTTTTGTAGACTATTCTAGTGCACTCAACTTCTAAACATTATTGGACTATTCTAGGCCTTCCTAGAGAGTGAATCATTCTCTCTCTGTTCATTCTCATGATTTAAAAATACCACTTTTATGCCAATATATAATGGAAATGCCAAAATGGAACTCCTTGATTCTGCTTATGTCTCCAAAAGCGTTCTTCTCTCAGTCTTTCTGATTTCGGTAAAGGAGGCCAACATCCAACCTTTTGTTCAGGCCAGTGTGACCTGAGAGCCATCCTTGAGCCTTCCTTTGCCAAAGTGAGCCTATTCAGCACATGCTGTCACTCTACCTCTACAACACATCTTGCATCAATCCATTTTCGTCATTTCTGTCACCACCCTTGCTAGGTCATCATCATCTCTATCCTGGGCCATAGCAATAGCACTGGTCGTGCCAGTTCCATTTTTACTCCCTTCTAATCTGTTCTCCACACTGCAGCCAAAGTGTTTTTTTTTTTTTTTTAAACTTTTTTTTTAAAAAACTTATTTATTTATTTTTAATTTTGACTGTGTTGGGTCTTCGTTTCTGTGCGAGGGCTTTCTCTAGTCATGGCAAGCGGGGGCCACTCTTCATCGCGGTGCGCGGGCCTCTCACCATCGCGGCCTCTCTTGTTGCGGAGCACAGGCTCCAGACGCGCAGGCTCAGTAGTTGTGGCTCACGGGCCTAGTTGCTCCGCGGCATGTGGGATCTCCCCAGACCAGGGCTCGAACCCGTGTGCCCTGCATTGGCAGGCAGACTCTCAACCACTGCGCCACCAGGGAAGCCCCCAAAGTGTTCTTTTAAAAACATAAATTGAACAACTTGACCCCCGCTCCTGCTTAAATCTTTCAGTGGCTTCCCCATCACTCTGAGAACATATCCCACCAGCTTGCCTGGCCTTGAGTGATGTGGCCTTTGCCAGATTAAAATCGTCCTGTTAATCCCCCTCTTCCACTGATCTCCTGTCCCGCTGGTTTCTATTTGGCTTTTATAATGAATAGAAGAAGAAACAAAGAAACTAAAGAAAAGAAGAAACTGAGTGTTGTTGGAATATTTGGTGCATTGGATTGGTTCAGGATTATGAAACTTAAACTTATCGTAAATAGAAAGGGCATATAGGTTTCATAATATATTATCCACCTACTCCATAGGCCAAGAAAGCTAAAGGCCTCTGAGATCTATGATCATTGGTCTTAGAGACAATGCTCAGCATTTTGGTAATGCTGGTAATGATGAAATAAGATGACAACACTGGAGCAAACACTGTTATGGCCAATGACATGTGCATCTAGAGTGGCTTCTTAAGCTTCAGATTGGGACATTTAAGCACAAGGAAGAGGATTCGGTACAGTGTCTCAGTATTGGTGGTGGCAGAACCACTCTCAGCCTGAAGCTCTGCAAACCTATAGCATTCTTCTTGATATTCCCAATGTGGAAACAGGTGATATGGCCATAAATCACAGAAATAATAAATAAATTATGGTATTTCCTTACAGTGGAATACTCTACTGCAAAGAAAACGAATGAACAATGGCTATACACCACAACATGGATGAATCTTCCAAACAAAGTAGATCATCAGAAGACAGATACAAGGTGTGTATACTGATTGATTATATTTATAAAATATTCAAAAGCAGGCAAAACTGAACCATACTGTGTGGAATTCTTACATAGACGGTAAAACTATAAAGTAAAGCAAGAGAGTAATTACTTAAATTAGTGGTTCCTGCTAAGATGGAAGGAAATGGGATTATGGTGGGAAAGAGGTATGCAGGGGCTGCTGGTATGCAGGCAATGTGCTATTTCTTGTCCTGGGTGGTGGTTACATGGGTAGTCACTTTGCAACAATTCATTAAACTGTATATTTATGTTTTGTGTACTTCCTGAGTGCTATATTTCACAATAAAAAGGTTTAAAAGCAACAAATAAGTATTCTGGTTTCTTAACCAGTCTTATAAGTACGCCTAACATTAGCCAGAGACCCAGAGTTCTATTACCTCTGAGTGGATTTTAAAAAGTAATCTCTAAATTGTCAAAGCTGAGGTTCGAAAATGACCCCAAATTGAGGAAAGGGATAATACGGAAAGATAACTCTACACAGGAAAGACAAAAACAGACCTGGGTTTAAATTTGGACTCCACAATTTGTTAGCTTTGCCACTTGAACAGTTTTTTATATATGTATGTATATTTCTTTATTTAATTTATTTTTTTAGTTTTTTGGCTGTGTCGGGTCTTAGTTGCAGCATGCAGGATCTTTGTTGAGGCATGCGGGATCTTTCGTTGTGGCACGTGGGCTTCTCTGTAGTTGTGGCGTGCGGGTTTTCTCTTTCTAGCTGTGGTGCGCAGGCACCGGAGTGCGTGGGCTCTGTAATTTGCGGCACACGGGTTCTCTTGCTGAGGCGCGCGAGCTCAGCAGTTGTGGTGCGCGGGCTTTAGTTGCCCCGCGGCATGTGGGATCTTAGTTCCCCGATCTGGGATCAAACCCGCGTCCCCTGCATTGGAAGGCAGATTCTTTACCACTAGAACCACCAGGGAAGTCCCCTGAACAGTTTTCTCATCTATAAAATGTTCACCTTTCAGGGTTGGGAGGTTTATAAGAGATAAAGTGGACAAACTGTCACTATAAGGTAGTTGGCTATTGCATATGACTCTGCGTAAATGCCTGGCCCAAGGGACCAGCCAAAAGAATGATGTCTCATTACTGAAATGGCAAATAATTTACCCCACCATGAAGGAGATTTAAAACAGAACAAAAAATATCTTCTCTTTTTATCAAGCTCTCATTTACCCATCCCTGAAGGACTCGTTCATTAATCAACAAATATTTATAGGGTGCCAACCATATATAAGACGTCATGATCTGTTGTTATGGTCATTGTGCCTTGACAAAGATGTAGCATTGCTTGAGTACGCTCATAGTAGACAGTTAAAATGATCTAAGAAAGGTGTTTGAAGGGAAAGGTAAAAGGTTGTCTTGAAATGTGAGAAAGATTTGGAATTTAATTTAAAACTACAAAGGCTTGGGGCTTCCCTAGTGGCGCAGTGGTTAAGAATCCGCCTGCCAATGCAGGGGACACGGGTTCGAGCCCTGGTCTGGGAAGATCCCACATGCCGTGGAGCAACTAAGCCCATGCGCCACAACTACTGAGCCTGTGCTCTAGAGCCCGTGAGCCACAATTACTGAGCCTGTGAGCCACAACTATGGAAGCCCGCATGCCGAGAGCCCGTGTTCTGCAACAAGAGAAGCCACTGCATTGAGAAGCCCGCGCACCGCAATGAAGAGTAGCCCCCACTCACCACAACTAGAGAAAGCCTGTGCACAGCAACGAAGACCCAACACAGCCAAAAATAAAAATAAATAAATTTATTTAAAAAAATACAAAGGCTTGAGGGAATATGATCAAATTCAAAAAACCATGAAGGGTGAGAAGTTTATTCAAATAATCCTAGAATTCCCACAAGGGCTTCCTTTGAAGTTCGAAATAAATGACTATTTGTTTTCCTCCATATCTCCCCTACTAGACTGTGAGCTCCTTAAAAGTAGGGACCTTTCTTAATCCATTTTTATGTCGCTTTTTGAATAAGGTCATTGATCCTGCTACACTAGGGGTGGCAAACTTTTCGTATAAAGGGCCAGATAGTAAATATTTTAGCCTTTGTGGGCCATATGGTCTCTGTCAGAGCTACTCATATCTGCTGTGGTAGTGCAAAAGCAGCCGTCAATAATATGTCAACAAACAGGTATGGCTGTGTGCCAATAAAACTTTATTTACAAAAATGGAAGGCAGGCAGGATTTGACCCATAGGTCAAAGTTTACTGACCCCTGCACTAGGGGATAAGAACTGTGTCTGTTTTGCATATCATTAAACCCTCAGTATTGACAAGAAGGCCCGCCTTGTGTAGGACTGATGCTCAATAAATATTTGTTGAATGTTGAATTCCAGAATCTTAGATAGGGGCTTATATTAGGTTCCTAGTATATGTTTACAGAATTGAACCACAATTAAAAGAAAGTTCTATTTTACATGGTGGTTCAGTTTGAACACTTTTGTGGTTCATAAAACTTACTCTTTTTTTTTGGCTGCACTACGTGACATGCGGGATCTTAGTTCCCTGACCAGGCATTGAACCCAAGCCCCCTGCAGTGGAAGCATGAAGTCTTAACCACTGGACTGCCAGGGAAGTCCCCTGTGTTTCATAAAATTTAGATGAATCTGTGGATGGCAGTTCTATATAGATTATTTTTGAAACAAGCATGTTTAGGGGATGTTCCCCCAAATTTTTGATGCACTCATGTCAGGAAGAACAACTTTGCTCTCTCGTGATTTGTACCTTGGTGCAGTTGATATTTGATTCAACCAATAATAATGAATGCATCTATTAGAGGCAAATACATCCAGAGATAGAACTAGGGCAGTACCACCAGTGATTTAGTTCAGGTCATCGAAATTTACTAAGTGCTAAAAGGTCTAGGTAATGATTTCAAAAGACTGCGTAACTTAAACCTTTTCATATTTACAGGTTAACAGCACACACAGCCTTTCAGCAGCAGAGAAACCATTGAGCTGTGTACCTACTCGGTGGGGAGAAGTTAAAGGAGTGAGTTACCAGATAGCTCACATTGTCTACCCATCTGGGGACTCTGTCGTGAATTATCAAGTTGAGGAATTTTGATTCCTTTATTCCCAGGGTAAATTGAGCAACCGAGACTCTTAAATGAAGGATACGCCCACTGGAGTTACCTTAATGCTTTCTTCCTGAAGTAAGCTGTTATGCTGCTTTAAGTCCAAGTTCTTTCCTCGCTCATATCGAAGCTCCTTTTCTGCTGAGTTGCACAGAATCTGGAGCCGGTGCAAATTCTGGCGAAGTTGCTGTAGCTCCTCTTGCTGCTGGTATTTCAGTTTTTCTCCAGATGATGGATACTAAAGCAAACGTTTTACAAGGGGAACATGGACAATTTGAAAGAATGTTGGTAAAACATGGGTTCCAGCTGTCAGAATGTGATTATTCACATGTAAATGCTTTTGGAGTTAGCTTAACTACAGCCAATTACTCTTTTACATGTATTGCTAGTTGTACATGTTCATATAGTTTAACTCCTGTTATATTAGAGTGAAAATATTGAAGAAGTTATGTGAACAAAAGTAATTAAGCATAGAAAATTAACTTTCTTATTTTTCATATTAATGAAGGGGAACAGAAGCGTGGGCAGTTTTAGAACAAAACATGCTTTAAATAGGGAGTTCAAAGAGTCAACATATTAAGATGCAGAGTGTGAACGTGTATGTGGGTTGCATGTGCGCACGTGTGCATAGTGTCTGTTGGCAAAGGGGAAGAGAACATTTAGCGAGAGATACTAAATTACCAGGTTTCCTCATCACTTCCCTTTCACTCCCCAATGATTCTCCTTCGGTTACTCCTCAACAACACACTCTCCTGCCAGGTCTCTCTGGCACAATAAAACTCCCGTGACCAAAGGAGGAGTTATTTAGATTTTCTGAAAGGTAGGCACACACAGCCATGCTGAGTAGAGAAAGAATTCAACCTCCTCCAGTTCAATAGATAAGATACTGTCTGTTTCCTGAGTCCTGGTCCAGTGTGCTTCCTGTTCATGACATTCTGAAAAGCCCACGTCATTATTCTAGTTTACCTTGCTTATAACAGAATTGCCACACTGAATTCCCCAAGTCCTGTTAGCCCTTCAGTTCCTGTCTTGGTTTAGTCAGAAAGGCAATCTAGATCCAATTTGCTTGTCTTAAGAGCTGCAAGTATCTAAGATCCCTGGTTAGCTCGCTATGGGTAAATGCATGGTTCATCTACACATGTTCAAGTGATATTTATTCATTATTATAGAAGAATACCTAATTGACATTCTGATTTTACCCAGTAGTCTTGAAAGTTTGGTTTAATGTAAATGTATCCCCAAGACTCAGATCTATTTTGGGGGGGGTGGCTATTACATCAAAGTTTTGGAGACTGCAAGCCTAAGGGCAAACCACAGATAAATTCACCAAGATAATCTAAGACATACACCCTGGGAGGGCTTTTGGGAGCCAGCTTGCCACCCTTCCTTAGAAAATTAGCTTGACGTGAGGACTATATGCTTTCTTTGAGTTTCTCAGCAAGTGGAAGCAGATGACAAAACTGTTAAAAGGTCAGGCTGTAAAGGAGACAGACCAGGTTCCACCACAAAGTGTCATTCTAGGCCAATTATTTAGGCTCTCTAAAGCCTCAGTTTCTTCATCTATAAAGTGGCAACAATAGTATTTCTGCCTCATTGTATTGCTTAATATACACTGAGTATTAAGTATAGTGCCTAGAGCATAGTAAAAAAACGTGAGACTACATTTTAAACCTATAAAATTAAGATAATTAATGGTGGTTCAAATATGTTTCAAGAATAGTGGGAAAAGAATATCTAGAACTCAGCTACTGTAACCTCACCAGGAATACTGTTGAGCAACAGAAATTAAGCCCCCAAAGGCCATCAGCAGCCACAAATGATGTCACAAAACACATATGAACAATATAGCTCACACAGTCACTCATAATAGAGGCTCTCACAGTTTTTAGCCTACATATTTGCCATTTATGAGCATTCTTTAAAATTTGGTGTCTGGGCTCAGCATATAGTTACCTAAATTTGCACATTATGAGATTAATAAGACACAGTACACATGGAAAGCAGCAAAGTATTAGCACCATAATCTGACAACAGGGTGAAGACTAAAAACTACACACACACAAGAACTAAAAAAGTAGAACAATCTATAGCTATCAGAAGGTCAAAGAACCCCATACACAGAAAGAGTTTCTGAAATTATCACTGAACAGCACACTGCAGACAAAAATCTGTCTAAAATGTATTTTCTTCCTTGCTTGCTTAAAGAAGTAAATAAAATAGCGTGTGTGAGTGTTTTGGGAAATGTGAATCCAAATAACACAAATACGTTATTTTTTCCCTTGCGGCCCACGTCTACCTCATTTACTGCTGTATGTGCCTTAACACAGGGCCTGGCACGTCATAGACACACAATTAATGGGAATTCCCTGGTGGTCCAGTGGTTAGGACTCCGTGCTTCCACTGCAGGGGGCATGGGTTCGATCCCTGGTCAAGGGACTAAGATCCCTGGTTGGGGAACTAAGATCATGCATGCCGTGTGGCATGGCCAAAAAAAAAAAAAAATATTGATACTCAATTAATAATTAATACTGGGTGAATAAATGAATAAGAATAACACACTTCTTTCAATAATTCAAAGTCATTATTATGGAAAATAATTACTGGCTATGTGGTATATACATTTGTTCTTTCACAAAATGGCTATTTTCCCAGATTTCCCAGAGAGTTTTTATATATTTAATAGTTTTTCACCTCCCCCCAAGTACTGAGAAATGATTCTTCAAATAATGGGAAAGGGTAAATTAGAGAAAATTAATAAATTAACCAGGGTGTGACTTCTTATACTGTAAATTTCATTATTCTAAAAGTTCACTGATTATTTTAAGCTCATAAGCAAAGATTTTATCATCTTTGTGACCACAGTGTTCAGCCTCTGCCCAAGCCTCCTACACTGGCCCACTGCCCAATAAAGGGATTGTCTGGGATATGTAAAATCAACCTCTTTTTGAATATGTGATGTCATACTTCTTTTTGGTCTTCCGAGCAAATCCAGTAACTTCCTTCTCATTCAAATGTATCTGAATCTCCTTTCAGGTATATATTTTCCTTGGTTATTATGACTTGCCTAGTTTTCACTCTATCCAAACCTCTTTTCAAATATATTTTTGACTTCTTTTACTAATAGTCTTCCTTGTTTTCTAAATGTACACTTGAATCACTTCTCAAATGTATATTATCAGTCTTTTGAATGTGGTTTCCGTATGAGTACAAAGCCTCTCTCTAAGGATCTCAAAATAATTCCTAGAAAAGTGTGTGCAGGGAAATCTTAATTTGTACAAGAGGGAACCAATAAAATTGAGGTGAAAGAACTGAGGTGTAGTCACTCCTTTTATTTCTCCTGCAGGCAGATTTCTAGTAAATAGCAATAGCCATATTTAAAACAATTCCGAGTCTGTGGCCTTTCCCCCCCCCCCCACAAACAATGTATTTTGTATATTGAGGCTAGGTACCAGGAACAGAAAATGTGGCACAAATCCTGCCATTCTCTATCCCACCTGCCCAGGGCAGACACTGACAATCAATCAGCATTCCTTCCTGCTGAGCCTAGAAGAAGCCTAAGAACACTTTATAATAAAATATATCAACTGATGGGCTTAGCTGAGATTTTGGTTGCTACTTTATTAACATTCGGGCCATGGTTATGATATTGCTCAACAAATATACGTTAATAGTGATATAAAAATTAAGCCTCTATCCACAGCTGATCCGAGGAAATGGAGCCAGTCAGACCAGGTGTTTATAACACCTACCTGGACGCTACTGTCATCTGAGCTATCCCCAGAGCTCTGAGACTGAAGGAGGCTCTGATTCATACAGCTCAGCTCTTCTCTGAGCCTCACGACTTCCTCAGGCTTCAAGGTCAACTGCTGTTCTTCACCTTTCATATCTTGGTTCTGCTGTGAGTCCTCCTCCTTCTGTCCCTCTCTTGGAAAAGTGCCCTCCTTCACTGCCTCCTCTGGAATTTCCTTCTGCTTACTTTCTCCTGATTCAGGACTTAGCACAAATATAATAACAAAAGACTATCAAAATGCTCATTATAGTAGCAGAATATGGAGGGAAAATATCTACCAGTAAAGAAAGTGCTGTGAGCAAGATTTTCAACTTGAATTCTATAGCAGAGCAGTTACCTTATTCTTGGAAATAAACTTTAAAAACAAATGAGTCTTATCTTTTTTACTCATATTCAGGGAAATGACCCATCATAGATTTCTGTCTACAGGTATAGACAAACAACCAGTTTAAGTGAGTTTTTCACTTTTTCAACATTTAGTATGGCATTGGGCAGATACAGCTTATAAAGATTTTTTAAAAATCACTCAATAAGCACCAGGCACTTTGGCAGGCACTAGGGCTACAATAGGACATAATCCCTGTCCCTAAGGAGCTTACAATTTAGTGAGAAATAAGGATAAGTTAACAAGTGATTATATTAAGTTAGTAGTAAGTAATCTGAGGCCTGATGGATGAGTATGCACAAGCTAGGCAAATGTAAAGGTAGGGATGTGTGCATACTTGCTTGTGTGTGTATATGTTGGAGGGTGGGTTGTTGGATGACTTAATAAATAAGATAGGTAAAAGCCCAGAGGCAAAAGAGAGAGTGTGCTTTAGAAACATCATTTGTAATCTGTGTGGCAGGGAACCCAGTTGAGAGATTGTTGTGATCTGCGTACTAAACAACGGTGACTAGAATAGGATGGTGGGGATGGAAAGGAGGAATGGATTCTAGAGATATTTAGAAGACAATATTGATAGGATCTGTCATTTACTGGATGTGGCAGGTGAGGGAGAAAAAGGAATAATGAGTGACACCTGGATTTCTGACTGGGGCAAATGGGCAAGTGGTTGGTAGCCCAAGAAGGGGGAATATAGGTATAGACTGGAGACATGCCTGGGGTGAAGACACAGATACAGAGGAATGTGAGCAGAAACCTTGGGATTAGATAAGATGAGCCAGGGAGAAGCGGGAAAGTAAGAGGAGGAGGATCATTCTGGACAGAAGCCTAAAGACTTGTGAGGAACAAGCAGAGGGAAGAGGCCTGAAGAGGAGGCTCAGAAGCCAGAGAGGGAGGGGGAAAACTAAAAGGCTGTGAGCCATAGAAGCCAAGGGGAGGGAATGTACCTTTCACGGTTAGAGAGTATGAATGAAAAGTAGAGTGAACACAGTATGCTTATTTTATTTTTATTCCCTTAATCTTAAATTTGTTTCAGGTACTGTGGGGCCTAGCCCAGGATGCTTCAAAAATTATAGTTGGTGCTCAAATTCTTCAAGAAGGCAGTTTGGCAATACGGATGAAGAGACATAAAAGTGTTCTGATCTTTTGACTGAATAATTGCATACCAATGAATTTACTGAAATAAAATAACTGACAAGAAGAAAAAAGCTGATTGTATAATAATGCTCAGAACCATGGTATTCAAAATAGTGATTAAATGGAGACACAGAAATGGCTAAGAGGTTTAAAGATAAACCAACTTGAAAGTGGTATGAAGACTATTCATCAACATTAAATACTTATTAAAGTAAGATGGTGGAACAATAAATAATATATATGTATATATATGTGTATAAACATAACACATACTATGGGAAATGTAAATATAGAAAAAACTGGAAAGGAACACAGGAAAAATTGTGTCTATGGAGTTTTTTCCCTTTTAAAATTCCTTTAACACTGTATAAAAAAGAATTAAATATTTTACTTTGAACTCAGCAGTTTTTTAAAGGTAATATATTTAAATGATTAAAAACATGAGATTAAAAAGTAAAATGCTTTAAAAATAAATTTCTGATAAAAATAACGATTCTTTCCATTCTCCATAAACTCTTTTCCTTTTCCTACTCCCAATGGAAGCTAGATATACTTGAAGACTGGGAAAATGCAAACATACATCTATTATTTTTTTTAAATGGGAAAACTGACTTCTGCATTCAGGAAGATAAAGTAGACATACTTTTCCCTATTTCTCCTACCAAGTACAACTAAAAACCCTGGACATTATATATAAAACAAACATAAGAAGACTCTGAAAGGTAGAAAGAAGTCAGATCAGCTAGGTAACTCAGGACCTGAAGAATGACATGGTTTTGGGTTTCCTAGGTTTTCTTGTAGCCTCATATATCCTAGACTTAAAGCTGAAGAAGCTGGCAACCTAGACAACACCAAGAAGCATAGACAAAAGGATTTTTACTCTATACAGAGGACCAAGAAAAGGACAACCAAGCAAGAAAGAAAACTTTCAGACATTACCCACATTATTCCAGCCAAACGCCATAGAAAAAACTGTGGCTCCACCCCACTCATGTCAGCAAAGGTCAAGCTGGGAGCCCATACTTCCACCTTCACCAGGTATAATGAGGCACAACTCCCCTGCTGTGGGTAGTGTCAGAGGCCAGTGGGGAGGAGGGACTTTCATCCCTGCCAGGCAGTACCAAACATGGGGAGTCTGGACTTCCACCCCCACCTGGCAGTAAGGAGATACCCTTCTGTTTACTGGAGTAGTTTCAGAGGAGGCCTAGTGGAGAGTCTGGACTTTTACTGCTGCCCTGCTCATGATATCATGGAGGCCAAGTAGAGAGCAGTAACAAGGCATCCTTCACCATCACAGTCAGAGCAGTCCAAGCAGAGACCTAGTGGGGAGTAGGAACTCCCACCATGACCAGCAGTAATGAGGAGCCCCTATTTCCTTGGGTGTCCATGGATGCTGAGTGGGGAACCTGGACTTCTACCCCAATCTGGGGTAGACAGCAACCCCCTCCACATACCCTGCCAGAGTGGTATCACAAGAAGCCAGCTAAATAGAAGGTTAAAACAAGACCTAGAGTTTCATAACATAATACCCCAAATATTCAGATTTCAATCTAAAATTACTCATCATACCAAGAACCAGGAATCTCAACTTGAATGAGAAAAGGCAACAATAGATGACAAAACCATGATGACAGAATTATTTAACAAATATTTGAAATGAGACATCATAAAAATAATTCAATGAGCAATTATGAACACATTTGAAACAAATGAAAAGATAGAAATTCTTAGAACTAGAAAGTCTCAGCAAAGAAATAGAAGATATAAGAAAGAACCAAATGGAAACTTTAGAATTGAAAAATACAATAACCAGAATTTAAAAACTCAATGGATAGAATCTACAGCAGAATGGAGGGGACTGAGAAAAGAATCAGTGAGCCTGAAGACAGAAGAATAGAAATTACCCAATCTGAAAAACAGAGAGAAAATAGACTGGGGAAAAAGGAAAAAAAAAAAAAAAACCAAAACAAAAAAACAGTGCCTCTGGGAACTGTGGGGCTATAATAAAAGATCTAATCCTTTTGTTATTGGATCCTGGTAGGAAAGGAGAATAGGGAGGACAGAAAAAGTACATGAAGAAATAATGGCTACAATCTTCCCGAAAGACATAAACATACAGATTCAAGAAGCTGAGTAAGCTCCAAACAGGATAAACCTAAAGAAAACCATACCATAAAACATCATAGTCAAATTTCTGAAAATTAAAGACAAATAAAAAAACCTTGAAAGCAACAAGAGAGAAACACTACCTCACAGAAAGGGAAAAACAGTTCAAATGACAGCTCACTTCTCATCAGAAACTACAGAGATCAGAAGGAAGTGGCATAACATTTTTCATATGCTGAAAGAAAAGAACTGTCAACCCAGAGTCCTATACCCAGTGAAAATATTCTTCAGGAATGAAGAGGAAATCAAGACGTTCACAGATGAAGAAAAATCAAGAGAAACTGCCACTAGCAGAACTACTCTAAAAGAATGGCTAAAGGAAATTCTCTATACACATAGGAAATGATAAAAGGAGGCATACTGGAACATCAGGAAGGAAGGACAGAAAGAGTAAAAATCTGGATAAATACACTTTTCTTCTCCTTTTGAGTTTCCTAAATTCTGTATGATGGTTGAAACAAAAATATAGTACTGTTTGATGTGGTTCTAAATGTGTGTAGAGAAAAATTTTAAGACAAACTGTATTATAAATTGGGGAGGGTAGAGGGACATAAAGGGAGATAAGGTTTCTACATTTCATTCAAACTGGTAAAATGTGTGTGTGTGTGTGTGTGTGTGTGTAAAAAGTAATACCTAGAGCAACCACTGTAAAGCTATAAAAAGAAGCACACTCAAAAATATTATAGAAGAATCAAAATGGAATTATTAGAAAGTGTTCATATAACCCACAGGAAGGCATAAAACAGAAAACAGATGCAAATAACAGAGAGAAAAAACAGAAAATCAAAAATGAAAAAATAGCAAACTGGGACTTCCTTGGTGGTCCAGTGGTTAAGAATCCACTTTCCAATGCAGAGGATGCAGGTGCGATCCCTGGTTGGGGAACTAAGATCCCATATGCTGTGGGGCTATTGAGCCCACAAGCTCTAGAGTCCACACACCACAAGTAGAGAGAAGCCCACGTGCCACAACGAAAGATCCCACATGCTGCAACAACGATCCCGCATGCCGCAACTAAGACCCAATGCAGCCAAATAAATAAATATTTTTAAAATAGCAAACTTAAGTTCTAATATACCGATAATTACATTAATGGTAATTTGGCCAAACACACCAATCAAAAGATAGAGATTGGCAGGGTGGATTAAAAAACAAGACCTAACTACATACTGCTTACAAAAACTCATTTCAAATATAATAATATAAGCAGGTTGAAGGCAAAAGGATGAAAAAGACATATCATGCAAATATTAATAAAAAGAAAGCAAGAGAATCTATATTAATATCCGATAAAGTAGACTTCAGAAATAAGAAAATTAAAAGAAAGAAAAAGAGAGGGACATTATATAATGATAAAAGGGTCAATTCACCAAGAAGACATAGCAATCCTAAATGTGTATGCACCAAACAACAGAGCTGTAAAGTATTTGGAGTAAAAACTGAATAACTGAAAGGAGAAACAGACAAATCCACAATTATAGTTGGAGACTTCAACAACCCTCTCAAAAATTAATAGAACAACTAGATAGAAAATCAGCTATATCAGTTGATACTGAAAAACCGTTTGATAAAATGTGACACTCATTTATGATAAAACCTTAGAAAAACAGAAATAGAGAGAAATTTCTTCAATTTGACAAAAACCAAACAGCTAACATTGTATTAATGGTGAAAACTGAAAGCCTTCCTGATAAGATTGGAAACAAGACAGAGATGTTCACATTCATTAGTTTTATTCAACATATTGCTGGAAGTTCTAGCTAGTGCAATTAGACAAAAAAGGAAGTAGAAGGCATACAGATTGGAAAAGATGAAAGAATCTGAAATCACATGATTTTCAGATGATATGACTGTCTATGTAGAAAATCTCAAGAAACCTTTAAAAAAAAAAAACCTAGAACAAATAAGCAAGTTCAGAAAGGTCACAGGATGCAAGATAAATAATTGTATTTCTGTATATTAGCAATGAACACATAGACACTGAAATTTAAAATACAATACCATTTATAATTGCCCAGAAAAATGAAATACTTAGGTGTATATCAACAAAACATGTATAGGTCTTGTCTGCTGAAAACTATAATATGCTGGTGAAAGAAATAAAAGAATATCTAAATAAATGTAGGACATACTGTGTCCATGGATTGGAGGATTCTACATAGGAAAAGATGTCAATTCTCCCTAAATTTATATACAGATTTAAAACAATTAGTATCAAAATTCCAGCAAGATTTTTTGTAGCTACAGACAAGATTATTCTAACATTATATGAAAAGGCAAAGGAACTAGATAGCTAAACAACTTTGAAAAAGAATAAAGTGGAATCAGTCTATCCAATTTCAAAACTATATTATACAGCTACAGCAGTCAAGATTGTATGATATTAGTGGATAGACACATAGATCAATGGAATAGAATTAGAGAACCCAGAAGCAGAAACTCACAATGCCTAACTCATTTTTGTCAAAGGTGCAAAAGCAATTCAATGGAAGAAAGACAGCCTTTTCAAGAAATGATGCTAAAGCAATTGAATATCTACAGGCAAAAAAAGAGAATCCTATCTAAGTCTCATACCGCATACAAAAATTAACTCAAAATAGATCATGGGCTTAAATGCACAACTACTGATACTCATAATAACCTAGATGAATCTCCAGAGAATTATGTTAAGTGAAAAAAGTCAACCCTAAAATGTTACTTATTGTATGGATACATTTATATAACATCATTGAAATGAAAAACTTTTAGAAATGGAGAATAGACTAGTTAGAATAGAACAGCGCCAGGGGTTAAGGAGGGGGTGAAGTGGGAAGGAAGTGGGGGTGGCTATAAAAGGGCAACATGAGGAATCCTTGTGGTGATGGAAATGTTCTGTGTCTTGACTGTGTCCATGTCAATATCCAGGTTATGATACTGTACTACAGTTTTACAAGAGGTTACCATTGGGGAAAACCAGTAAATGATACATGGGATCTCTATTATTTTTTATAACTGCATGTGAATCTACAATTATATCAAAAATAAAAAGTTTACTTTAAAAACTGAAAAATCTATAAACTGGTCATGTAAGTTTAATATTTATGAAGGTGCTTGATTTGTCACAATTAGAGGGTTGAATTACTTTATAAAGAGTAAATTTAGCCAGACCTAATATAATTTCCTCCTATAGTTGCATAGTGGCCATGTAGTCATAGGAGAAGAGAAGTAGCCTTCATTATGTTTCCATAGTTTAAAGTTTAAATGGTCCTCCTCTTAGGTGGGTAAATGAGATGTACCTGTAAACCCATATTTAGAGCAGGGCAGTCAGCGAGTCTTCTTTGGCTTGGAGGGAATGATGAGCAGGGCTCTCCAGGGGATAATCCTGGGCTAATGCCATTTTACATCTTTACTAATGGTCTGGATAAATGAACTGCATTCACATAAATTAGTTAATTAAGGAGAATTAGCAATACTTTAGAATGTAGTAATTTAATTTAAAGTGATCTTAATATATTAGGATGAGATTCATTAAAATAAACACTCTCCAAAAAGAAAAGGCTTTATCCTTTCAAAAGGTGTAAGAGAAAATGTGACTTAGAAACCAAAGGCAAACTGAACAGATTTTTAAAAGTAATACATATGACTATGTATTACTTTATTATTAATTTTATATGATAATAATAATAATAATGTAAAAGTTGCATGGGCAAAAGTAGACTACCAGCCAAAAATAACATGGAGCTGAGAACACGCCATGCAGTCAGTATACCTACACCTTACCGACTAGAGAACCCACCATGACTCTCAAATTTCTTCTCCCCTCTAACGTAGCTCTTAATCTTTATTTACCGAGTTCTGACTGAAACTCACCCCCTCTGTTATTTTTATATCATTATATAATTTTGAATTGTCACCAGTCTTCAGCTAGTATGAGGTGCCTAGACAGCATCATTATTCCATTCCTTTTCTAGTAACCCAGATACATAGCAGTCTTAACCTGTACAGAGATTCAAGAAAGAGACTGTAATAGTAGAAGCCATGGGTTCTCATCCTGGATCTTCCACCTATTATTTATGTAACGTTTGACAAGGCAAAATCTCTCAGAGTCTCAGTCTCTTCATTTGTAAAGTGGCCTTGCCCTACTCATGAGATTTCTGGGATCTTAAGAAGTAAAATGTGAAGGCATTTTGATAACCTACAAGGACAAGGTACAATTAAAACTAAAGCCTAGTAGAGCAGAAGAGTGGCTAGTGATAGAACTCTGTTTTCAGAGAGGAAAGGGAAAAAATGTTAATTAATTCAACAAATATTTATCAAATAACACTTATATGCCAAGCACTGTTCTATGCACTAAGGACTCAATGGTGACCAAGAAAGCCAGGTCCATGCTCTCATAGAACACACAGAGGAGGAATATGAGGACAAATAATAAACAAGTAACAAGATAATTACAGATCATGATAAGTCACCTCTAAACAAGGTGACATGCTAGAGCAGGATGTAGGATTTTCCCTAACGTGGCAGTTACTGATTGTCTCCCTGAAAAGGTAGAAAGGAGTTAGCCACATGGAAAGCTGGCGGAGGA
Organism: Balaenoptera acutorostrata; assembly: GCF_949987535.1. Lineage (NCBI taxonomy): Eukaryota > Metazoa > Chordata > Mammalia > Artiodactyla > Balaenopteridae > Balaenoptera > Balaenoptera acutorostrata. Next base: position 35,142,387 of record NC_080064.1, on the reverse strand, counting down.
GCACTCTGGACAGGGGGAACATTTCAGTACAAAGTTCCTAAAGAAGGAAAGTGCTTGAAGGGTTAGAGGATCTGAAAGACTGTATGATAAACAAGACATTGTACATCAATGGTACAATGATGAAATTGGAGAGGCAGGCAGAGGCCAAGTTGCAGAGGGCATTAGAAGTCATGGTAAAGTTTGGATTTTAAGTGCAATAGGAAGCCATTCAGAGATTTTTTTTTTTTTTAACATCGTTATTGGAGTATAATTGCTTTACAATGGTGTGTTAGTTTCTGCTTTATAAAAAAGTGAATCAGCTATACATGTACATATATCCCCATATCTCCTCCCTCTTGCGTCTCCCTCCCACCCTCCCTAACCCACCCCTCTAGGTGGTCACAAAGTACTGAGCTGATCTCCCTGCGTTATGCGGCTGCTTCTTACTAGTTATCTATTTTACATTTGGTGGTATATATAAGTCCATGCCACTCTCTCACTTTGTCCCAGCTTACCCTTCCCCCTCCCCGTGTCCTCAAGTTCAGCCTCAATGTCTGAGTCTTTATTCCTGTTCTTCATAAACATTTTTTTTTCTTTAGATTTCATATATATGTATTAGTATATGGTATTTATTTTTCTCTTTCTGACTTACTTCACTCTGTATGACAGACTCTAGGTCCATCCACCTCACTACAAATAACTCAATTTCATTCCTTTTTATGGCTGAGTAACATTCCATTGGATATATGTGCCACATCTTCTTTATCCATTCATCTGTCGATGGACACTTAGGTTGCTTCCATGTCCTGGCTATTGTAAATAGAGCTGCAATGAACATTGGGGTACATGACTCTTTTTGAATTATGGTTTTCTCAGGGTATATGCTCAGTAGTGGGATTGCTGGGTCGTATGGTAGTTCTATTTTTAGTTTCTTAAGGAACCTCCATACTGTTCTCCATAGTGGCTGTATCAATTTATATTTCCACCAACAGTGCAAGAGGGTTCCCTTTTCTTGACACCCTCTCCAGCATTTATTGTTTGTAAATTTTTTGATGATGGCCATTCTGACTGGTGTGAGGTGATACCTCATTGTAGTTTTGATTTTCATTTCTCTAATGATTAGTGATGTTGAGCATTCTTTCATGTGTTTGTTGGCAATCTGTATATCTATTGTCTATTTAGGTCTTCTGCCCATTTTTGGATTGGGTTTTTTGTTTTTTTGATATTGAGCTGCATGAGCTGCTTGTAAATTTTGGAGATTAATCCTTTGTCAGTTGCTTCATTTGCAACTATTTTCTCCCATTCTGAGAGTTGTCTTTTCGTCTTGTTTATGGTTTCCTTTGCTGTGCAAAAGCTTTAAGTTTCACTAGGTCCCATTTGTTTATTTTTGTTTTTATTTCCATTTCTCTAGGAGGTGGGTCAAAAAGGATCTTGCTGTGATTTATGTCATAGAGTGTTCTGCCTATGTTTTCCTCTAAGAGTTTGATTGTGTCTGACCTTACATTTAGGTCTTTAATCCATTTTGAGTTTATTTTTGTGTATGGTGTTAGAGAGTGTTCTAAATTCATTCTTTTATATGTAGCTGTCCAGATTTCCCAGCACCACTTATTGAAGAGGCTGCCTTTTCTCCATTGTATATTCTTGCCTCCTTTATCAAAAATAAGGTAACCATATGTTTATATCCTGTTCCATTGATCTATATTTCTGTTTTTATTTCTGTTTTTGTGCCAGTACCATACTGTCTTGATTACTGTAGCTTTGGAGTATAGCCTGAAGTCAGGGAGCCTGATTCCTCCAGCTCTGTTTTTCTTTCTCAAGATTGCTTTGGCTATTCAGGGTCTTTCGTGTTTCCATACAAATTGTGAAATTTTTTGTTCTAGTTCTGTGAAAATTGCCATTGGTAGTTTCATAGGGATTGCATTGAATCTGTAGATTGCTTTGGTTAGTACAGTCATTTTCACAATGTTGATTCTTCCAATCCAAGAACATGGTATATCTCTCTATCAGTTTGTATCATCTTTAATTTCTTTCATCAGTGTCTTATAGTTTTCTGCATACAGGTCTTTTGTCTCCTTAGGTAGGTTTATTCCTAGGTATTTTATTCTTTTTGTTGCAATGGTGAATGGGAGTGTTTCCTTAATTTCTCTTTCATATTTTTCATCATTAGTGTATAGGAATGCAACAGATTTCTATGCATTAATTTTGTACCCTGCTACTTTACCAAATTCATAGAATAGCTCTAGTAGTTTTCTGGTAGCGTCTTTAGGATTCTCTATATATAGTATCATGTCATCTGCAAACAGTGACAGCTTTACTTCTTCTTTTCCAATTTGGATTCCTTTTATTTCTTTTTCTTCTCTAATTGCTGTGGCTAAAACTTCCAAACCTACTGAATAATAGTGGTGAGAGTGGGCAAACTTGTCTTGTTCCTGATCTTAGTGGGAATGGTTTCAGTTTTTCACCATTGAGAATGATGTTCGCTGTGGGTTTGTCATACATGGCCATTATTATATTAAGGAAAGTTCCTTCTATGCCTACTTTCTGGAGGGGTTTTATGATAAATTGCTGTTGAATTTTGTTGAAAGCTTTTTCTGCATCTATTGAGATGATCATATGGTTTTTATGCTTCAATTTGTTAATATGGTGTATCACATTGATTGATTTGTGTATATTGAAGAATCCTTGCATTCCTGGGATAAACCCCACTTGATCGTGGTGTATGATTTAATGTGCTGTTGGATTCTGTTTGCTAGTATTTTGTTGAGGATTTTTGCATCTCTGTTCATCAGTGATATTGGCCTGTAGTTTTCTTTCTTTGTGAAATCTTTGTCTGGTTTTGGTATCAGGGTGATGGTGGCCTCGTAGAATGAGTTTGGGAGTGTTCCTCCCTCTGCTATATTTTGGAAGTGTTTGAGAAGGATAGGTGTTAGCTCTTCTGTAAATGTTTGATAGAATTCACCTGTGAAGCCGTCTGATCCTGGGCTTTTGTTTGTTGGAAGATTTTAATCACAGTCTGAATTTCAGTGCTTGTGATTGGTCTGTTTATATTTTCTATTTCTTCCTGGTTCAGTCTCGGAAGGTTGCGCTTCTTTAAGAATTTGTCCATTTCTTCTAGGTTGTCCATTTTATTGGCATATGGTTGCTTGTAGTAATCTCTCATGATCCTTTGTATTTCTGCAGTGTTAGTTGTTACTCTCCTTTTTCATTTCTAATTCTATTGATTTGAGTCTTCTCCCTTTTATTCTTGATGAGTCTGGCTAATGGTTTATCAATTTTGTTTATCTTCTCAAAGAACCAGCTTTTAGTTTTATTGATGTTTGCTATCGTTTGCTTCATTTCTTTTTCAGTTGTTTCTGCTCTATCTTTATGATTTCTTTCCTTCTGCTAACTTTGGGGATTTTTGTTCTTCTTTCTCTAATTGCTTTAGGTGTAAGGTTAGGTTGTTTATTTGAGATGTTTCTTGTTTCTTCGGGTAGGACTGTATTGCTATAAACTTCCCTCTTAGAACTGCTTTTGCTGCATCCCATAGGTTTTGGGTCATCGTGTTTTCATTGTCATTTGTTTCTAGGTATTTCTTGATTTCCTCTTTGATTTCTTCAGCGATCTCTTGGTTATTAAGTAGTGTATTGTTTAGCCTCCATGTGTTTGTATTTTTTACAGATTTTTTCCCTGTAATTGACACCTAGTCTCATAGCCTTGTGGTTGGAAAAGATACTTGATATGATTTTAATTTTCTTAAATTTACCAAGGCTTGATTTGTGACCCAAGATATGACCTATCCTGGAGAAAGTTCCATGAGAACTTGAGAAGAAAGTGTATTCTGTTGTTTTTGGATGGAATGTCCTATAAATATCAATTAAGTCCATCTTTTTTAATGTGTCATTTAAAGCTTGTGTTTCCTTATTTATTTTCATTTTGGATGATCTGTCCACTGGTGAAAGTGAGGTGTTAAAGTCCCCTACTATGATTGTGTTACTGTCGATTTCCCCTTTTATGGCTGTTAGCATTTGCCTTATGTAATGAGGTGCTCCTATGTTGGGTGCATAAATATTTACAATTGTTATATCTTCTTCTTGGATTGAGCCCTTGATCATTATGTAGTGTCCTTCTTTGTCTCTTGTAATAGTCTTTATTTTAAAGTCTATTTTGTCTGATATGAAAATTGCTACTCCAGCTTTCTTTTGATTTGCATTTGCATGGAATATCTTTTTCCAACCTCTCACTTTCAGTCTGTATGTGTCCCTAGGTCTGAAGTGGGTCTCTTGTAGACAGCATATATATGGGTCTTTTTTGGTATCCATTCAGGCAGTCTATGTCTTTTGGTTGGAGCATTTAATCCATTTACATTTGAGGTAATTATCGATATGTATGTTCCTTTTACCATTTTCTTAATTGTATTGGGTTTGTTATTGTAGGTCTTTTCCTTCTCTTGTGTTTCCTGCCTTGAGAAGTTCCTTTAGCATTTGTTGTAGAGCTGGTTTGGTAGTGCTTAATTCTCTTAGCTTTTGCTTGTCTGTAAAGATTTTAATTTCTCCATCAAATCTGAATGAGATCCTTGCTGGGTAGAATAATCTTGGTTGTAGGTTTTTCCCTTTCATCACTTTAAATATGTCCTGCCACTCCCTGCTGGCTTGCAGAGTTTCTGTTGAAAGATCAGCTGTTAATCTTATGGGGATTCCCTTGTATGCTATACGTTGCTTTTCCCTTGATGCTTTTAAAATTTTTTCTTTGTATTTAATTTTTGGTAGTTTGATTAATGTGTCTTGGCGTGTTTCTCCTTGGATTTATCCTGTATGGGACTCTCTGTGCTTCCTGGACTCGATTAACTATTTCCTTTCCCATATTAGGGAAGTTTTCAACTATAATCTCTTCAAATATTTTCTCAATCCTTTTCTTTTCCTCTTCCTCTTCTGGGACCCCTATAATTCGAATGTTGGTGCATTTAATGCTGTCCAAGAGGTCTCTGAGACTGTCCTCAATTCTTTTCATTCTTTTTTCTTTATTCTGCTCTGCAGTAGTTATTTCCACTATTTTATCTTCCAGGTCAGTTATCCGTTCTTCACCTCAGTTATTCTGCTATTGATTCCTTCTAGAGAATTTTTAATTCCATTTATTGTGTTGTTCATCATTGTTTGTTTGCTCTTTAGTTCTTCTAGGTCCTTGTTTAATGTTTCTTGTATTTTCTCCATTCTATTTACAAGATTTTGGATCATCTTTACTATCATTACTCTGAATTATTTTTCAGGTAGAATGCCTATTTCCTCTTCATTTGTTTAGTCTGGTGGGTTTTTACCTTGCTCCTTCATCTGCTGTGTGTTTCTCTGTCTCCTCATTTTGCTTAGCTTACTGTGTTTGGGGTCTCCTTTTTGCAGGCTGCAGGTTTGTAGTTCCTGTTGTTTTTGGTGTCTGCCCCCAGTGGCTATGGTTGGTTCAGTGTGTTGTGTAGGCTTCCTGGTGGAGGGGACTAGTGCCTATGTTCTGGTGGATGAGGCTTGATCTTGTGTTTCTGGTGGGCAGGTCCCCGTCTGGTGGTGTGTTTTGGGGTGTCTGTGACCTTATTATGATTTTAGGCAGCCTCTCTGCTAATGGATGGGATTGTGTTCCTGTCTTGCTAGTTGTTTGGCATAGGGTGTCCAGCACTGTAGCTTGCTGGTGGTTGAGTGGAGGTGGGTGTTAGCGTTGACATGGAGATCTCTGGGAGAGCTTTCACTGTTTGGTATTACATGGAGCTGGGAGGTCTCTGGTGGACAAATGTCCTGTACTCGGCTCTCCCACCTCAGAGGCACAGGCCTGACACTCGGTCGGAGCCCCAGGACCCTGTCAGCCACACAGCTCAGAAGAAAAGGGAAAAAGAAAGAAAGAAAGAAAGAAAAAATAAAATAAAATAAAGTTATTAAAATAAAAAATAAAAAAAATTATTAAAAATTAAAGTAACACAAAAAAGAAAAAAAAAAAAGAAAGAGAGAAGAGAGCACCCAAACTAAAAAGCAAATCCACCAATGATATCAAGTGCTAAGTACTAAAAAAAAAAAGAAAAAAAGAAAAACCAGACAGACAGAACCCTAGGACAAATGGTAAAAGCAAAGCTGTATAGACAAAGTCACACAAAGAAGCATACACATACACACTCACAGAAAGAGAAAAAGGAAAAGTATATATATATCGTTGCTGCCAAAGTCCACCACCTCAATTTTGGGATGATTCGTTGTCTATTCAGGTATTCCACAGATGCGGGGTACATCAAGTTGACTGGAGATTTAATCCGCTGCTCCTGAGGCTGCTGGGAGAGATTTCCCTTTCTATTCTTTGTTCGCACAGCTCCGGGGGTTCAGCTTTGGATTTGGCCCCGCCTCTGTGTGTAGGTCACCTGAGGGCGTCTGTTCTTCGCTCAGACAGGACGGGGTTAAAGGAGCAGCTGATTCGGGGGCTCTGGCTCACTCAGCCTGTGGGGAGGGAGGGTATGGATGCGGGGCGAGCCTGTGGCGGCAGAGGCCGGCGTGATGTTGCACCAGCCTGAGGCGTGCCGTGTGTTCTCCCAGGGAAGTTGTCCCTGGATCACGGGACCCTGGCAGTGGCAGGCTGCACAGGCTCCCGGGAGGGGCGGTGTGGATAGTGACCTGTGCTTGCACACAGGCTTCTTGGTGAATGCAATAGCAGCCTTAGTGTTTCATGCCTATCTCTGTTGTCGGCGCTGATAGCCGCGGCTCGTGTCCGTCTCTGGAACTCGTTTAGGTGGTGTTCTGAATCCCCTCTCCTCGCGCACCCTGAAACAATGGTCTCTTGCCTCTTGGGCAGGTCCAGACTTTTTCCCGGACTCCCTCCCGGATAGCTGTGGTGCACTAGCCCCCTTTAGGCTGTGTCTACACAGCCAACCCCAGTCCTCTCCCTGGGGTCTGACCTCTGAAGCCTGAGCCTCAGCTCCCAGCCCCCGCCCGCCCCGGCGGGTGAGCAGACAAGCCTCTCGGGCTGGTGAGTGCTGGTTGGCACTGATCCTCTGTGCGGGAATCTCTCCACTTTGCCCTCTGCACCCCTGTTGCTGTGCTCTCCTCCGTGGCTCTGAAGCTTCCCCCCTGCCACCCCCCCATCTCCGCCAGTGAAGGGGTTTCCTAGTGTGTGGAAACTTTTCCTCCTTCACAGCTCCCTCCCACTGGTGCAGGTCCTGTCCCTATTCTTTTGTCTCTGTTTTTTCTTTTTTCTTTTGCCCTACCCAGGTACGTGGGGAGTTTCTTGCCTTTTGGGAAGTCTGAGGTCTTCTGCCAGCATTCAGTAGGTGTTCTGTAGGAGTTGTTCCACATGTAGATGTATTTCTGATATATTTGTGGGGAGGAAGGTGATCTCCACGTCTTACTCTTCTGCCATCTTGAAGGTCTCCCATTGAGAGGTTTTTAAGAGGGGGAGTAATATTATTCAATTTGCATTCTTCAAAGACCACTTTGGCTGTTCCATAGAGAATGGACTGAGAAAGAGGTATAGAAGCAGGGAAGCCAGTTAGGAAGATATTGTGATAGTCCCAGTGAGTGACACCAGTGTCATGGAGTAGGGTAGTGGCAGTGGAGATATAGATAGAAATAGACAGATTAAATATTTTATATTTTCATGGTAGAACTGACAGGAGTTGTTGATGGGTTAGAAGTGGGGAGGAACCAATGATGACTCCTAGTTTTGGCTTAATCAACTGTGTGAATGGAGGGGCTATTCACTAAATGGATTGGGCTGGGGAAGGAATAGTTTAGAGGAAGAGGAAAAATACGTTTGTGAAATGGATATAAACTCACTGTCAAATTGAACTGGAAATGGAAATCAACTTGAACATTCATCAAACAATTCTTGATAAAGAGAGTAAGGATGCAGTGAGATGGTAAATGAGAGCATATTAGAAAAAATAAAGCTCATTAAGGCATTAACGTCAAGGGGAAGCTGCCAGCTGTTCTGGCCCAAGCTTCCTAATACAGCAAACCCAGGCTGAGTTCAGCTATGCTCTGTAAGTTTGGGGTTGCCACTGGAAGTCCAACTCTGGCTTCAGCCTCAAGTACATAGTGGGAATAGTGGGAATTCCATTCACTGAAAAATTTTTGAGTATCTACTATGTGTCAGGTATTATTCTATACACTGGAGACAGTCCAGAACAAGACAGACTGGGGCTTCATTCTCCCTCCCATCCCACCCCCATGTTATGCATATACTGAGACTAAAGTCCCGAGCAAGTTTTTAACTGCATAAAGCTCTTTTTCACAACAACTGACTTAGAAACCAAGTGTTCCAGCACCTTCTGGCCGTTGGGATATTTGTGACTATACCCTTTCCAAAGCAGATAAAGTAGTAACTTCTCCTGACTCAGGAGACTTGGGACCTCACCCAGTCCTGCCAATAACTTGCTAAGTGCATGACTGTGAGTGAAAGAGTCATTTTTGTTCTCTTGGTCTGAGACCTCTTCTGTGGAAAGAGAAGACTTAGCTAAATAAAGTGGTTCTCAAACTTATCTCAGCTGTGGACCCTTTCTCGAAGTAAAATCTTGCATAGAGCTCCACATATGAAACAGCTAAGAGTGGATCTTTGGCTGCAATGGGAGCCGAAGGCTCACAGTCCCACTCATCAGGCTCCCCTCATCTCCCAAGGTAGTTTCTGAGCCCCCCTCCCCAGAGAGCTCAAAGTTTAAAAGGTAGAAGTTTGAAAACCACTAGTTCAGACGATCTCCTGCAGGTCCCTCTTGTTCTAAGATTCCATTTCTCTATAAGAAAAGCACTATAAACAGCAGAAAAACAAGACACAGTCCATTACCTTAAGGAGCTTAAAATCTAATAGAGGAGATGTATTACAAGAATCAAGCAATTTGGCTTATTGAGCAGCTTCTATGTGCACGGGACCATGCTAGGTGTGCTGTGGCACTTCCTACTTCTCTTCAGTTGAAGATTCTGGCTCATGGCATTCTGGCATCTTCTTCACCCCAAGTCCTGTCATTATCCTGGAAGATTCCAAGGTCCATATAGATCACCCACCAATGCCTTGACATCTCACTTCCTCAGTCTCCTTATCTCCAATTACCTTGTCATCTCTCCCACTTTGCCAACTACTTGCATAACCACACAAAGGGTTGTATCATCAATAACTGCTTCACTTCTGAAATACTAAAATTAGACATCTGGATTCCAGCTTTTCCTTTTTACATAATTTGCTCTCAGTGCAATCATAAGTACCTTAAATTCCTTGTCCAGCTCCCTTTACTTGCTTCTTTATCCAATGCAGAGTCTATAGAGTTCATTATTTTAATCACTGTCCAAATAAAATATTCAATTCTCTTGCCCCATTGTCCTTCCACTCCATTTATGTGGCAGAACGTCAACCCTGGATAAATTCAACTGTCTTCTCATGTCTATATTAAACGTTGCTAAACATAAATTCAGGGTCTCTGGCCTTGACTGGACCCTCCACAGTCAGCTTTCCTTTCCATTCCTGCTCTCCCCAGTCAGCTTTCTTCTCCTTTCTCCACAGTGATTATTTCAAACTTTTTCACTCTCTTGCAAACTCTGATATTTCTATTCCTCTCTGACTTTCAGCAGATGACTTTGCTTCCTGCTTCACAAAGGACACAAAAACCATTGAACAAGTCCTTCGGTTTCCTCTCAAGTTAAAAACCCGTTTGGATCTCTGTCCATCCTCCCTTTCTTCCTCCCGATACAATGGACAAAGTGGCCTACCTCCTGACTAAGGCTAGCTGTTTTCTGATTTTCTGAGTCATAAACCTGCCCATTTGGGGACTCTTTCCCACGAGTAATTAAACATACAAAAATTTCCTCTTAGCTTGGCTCCATAATCTCTTCTCCTCTTCACAATCAAACTTTTTGGAAAGCGTTATCTACATTCACCATTTTCACGTACTCATCTCTCACGCCCTCCTCAATTCACTCCCATTCACCATCCCATGGGATGGGATCTAGGAAGCGATCTGTTTTCTGCCCTTCATTGGAACTACTCTTATTAAAGTCTCCAACCACCTTCCTGTTGCTAAATTCAGCAGTCACTTTTTATCCATTATTTTGTTTGACTCATTGGCAGTACCTGACACTCTTGACTACTCCTTTCTTCTTGAAATACTCTTTAGCCTGGCTTCTGTTACGCACACTCTCCTGACTTTTCTCCTACTTCTCTGGCTGTTTTGTCCCATTTTCCTGTTGGGAGCACTCCTTTTGTCCACATAGAGAGGTTTACCTTAGGTTTCTACCTTTGAGTGTTTTTATCAACCAACATATGGGAACATTTTATCCATCTTACCATCTACTTATTGATGATTATCAAATTTATCTCCAGCCCAGGCCTCCAAACCCATAAATCCAACTGTTTGTTGAACATCCACACATGGCTGTTCCAAAGACACTCCGAAGTCACTGTCTCAAAAGCTGAACTCCTCTCTCTGGTTTGACACCATCAAAACAGAAAATTAAGTCTTCCTTAACCTGTTCTCATACTCAAACCTCTGCCTATAGTACCTTCTTCCTCACTTCCTATACTCATTAATCCCTGAGTCCTGTTGACTCTGTCTCCTCTCAATTCCATCCACTTGTCTCCATCCTCACAAACACCATTACAATAACTGCCTCCTAACTGGTCTTGCTACCTTCGTTCTGGTACCAACCATCTACTTTCCACACAGCAGGCAGAGTGATTTTCCTAAAGCACAAATCTGTTTGTGTCTCTCCCATGTTACTAAACCCTGCAGGAGTTTCCTATTGTCCAAACTCCCTAGTGCAGACATACATGTTCCTTCATGGTCAGGTCCCTGACTACCTCCTCATTCTCATCATCTCCTTCCTCATTTCCTCTCTTCACACTCTAGGCTATAGCAGCATTGAGGTCACTTTTAATTCCTCAAACAAATCGGCTTTTTCTTGCACATGTCTATCTCCCCTGAAAACTATTCTCCCATCTTTTTCCTTGGCCCTTAAATTCTCATACTTTAGGACTCAATTTGTCACTTCCTTTAAGAATATTTTTTAGTTCATTAGCCTAGACCAGAACCCCTCCTTTGTGCTCCCATAGTATCCAATACTCCCTTGTTTAACTGTTTATCTTCCCCCATCAGGCAATATGGACCCTAAGGATAGGACCTGTGTCTTATTTTGTAGCTTCAGTATCTACCTACAGTACGTGGCACATGGTAGATATGCAGTTTATTGCTGAATGTGATTGTGTAATGGATCTGTGATAAGGGGGGCTGGGAAGTAGGGCACAGAAGATAAGCAAGCAGGGAAACATAATGAGAAGAGGAGAGAGGAAAACATATGGCAGATATGTAGACTTCACTTCTCACAGTCCCAGTGATGGGAAGCAGTTTGGACCAAGTCATGGAAACAGGTGGCAGCAAGGACTTCTTTACTTGAAGTCCAGTACCTTTTTCATGGCAAGGTTCTCCACCTCCAAATGAATTAAGGCCACAGCCTTGCTCCCTGGGGCAAGTATCTCTGCCAATTATCCCAAATCAGCTGAGTGGATTTTTGTCAGCTTTGATTATTAATGTCAAATTTTTCTCTGAAAAGCGTTCAGATTGGCCATTTCATCTCCAGTGCCACTTACTTAATCTAGACTACTATCTTTTCATCTGTGGTGAATATCCAGATTAACTGGTCTGTCTTTCCTCTCTGATTCATCTCATGCAGAGTTACTAGGACTATCTCCCTCAAAAGCCCTATAACACTATTCTTGTGCTCAAAACTAGACATTTTCCCCCATACAACAAACCTATATGTTGTGACCTGGCTTCTTGGCTCTTTGCTCCTGTGACCACTATTACACCTGTTCTCCACCATCTCTCCAGTATCTCTTCCCACTTCTGCAACTAGGTTTCATGACTGCGAATCTTGGACTTAGAGCTCACTCTAAACTTAAAACCAGTTTTTAAGAGGGCATAAAATTCAGGGGCCCAAAACTGGCAAAACAATCTCTTCTATTTTAGAACATTTACAAAGATAAAAATTTGGCTATACCTAGGCAATATTTTCTCATTTCACTGAGAAGGTATCCTTTAATATGGTATATAAGTAAAAACTGACATCTATTGTTTCCATTGGATGATCTATTTCTAGGTTTTTGCCCAGACAAAATTTAATTGCATCTATTAGTATTTGTGCCAAAACACAGTAATGCATTTGTCTAAGTCTCAAAAGTTTCTGTGTAAGATACTTTTGGTGGAAAAGTAGAAATACAAGAGTCAGAGGGCAAGATTAACAACAACAGCAGCAAAAAAGGAAGAAAGAAAGAAAAAGAAAGGAAGGAAGGAAGGAAAATTCTCAAAACAATTATCGGACATAATGTTAAATAAAAATAGCAAAAAACAAACCTCTCTGCAAAGTATAGTCTTAATTATTTAAAAAATACATATATATGTATGTATACAGAAAAAAGACAAGAAAGAAAAATTAGGACATTAACATCTCTCCCTGGGGGGAATTATGGGTTTTTATAATCTCCTTATACTTTTCCATGCTTTCCAGATTTTCTAAAAAAGCATGTATTTATTTTTAAAAGCAGGAAAAAACATTTAAAAATGTAATAACATACCAAAAAACAAACTTTCTGGGGAATTCTTAGAACTAATTTTTCCATGCACATCATTTGGAAATGAATGTCAAATTTTTATAATAATCAAGCCATATAAAATGTACCCCCCAAATAATTAAAGTGATATGGGATTTTCTCAGTTTACCAGAGCTCCTCTCTCTCTTCCTTTGGGCTTTGAGTCTCTACTTCCAAAATTGGTACTTTAGACACAAGATCTTTACAGATATTTTCCGTTGTAATTAAATTAGCAGCTGCAGTTTTTCTCCCTACAGTAAAATGATTTAATTGCTCAAATTCTTGTGAAAGCTTCAAGACCTGTAAAGTTAAGTGAAAAGACAAATATTCTATTTTGCATACTCTTATGCATGCCTGTGTATTGATTCCCTTAAATGCTTAAATAATTATTGGCTTAAATAATATAAATTGGCATCCAAATTGAAGTCTTATTCCAATTTAACAATTTGCAGTTGTTACATAATCTAATCCATTTTTACCATAGGCACAGGAGTGCGTAAGTCCATGGTTTTAAATAAAGGGGGTATTTTTGGTCTTTGGGATTGGCTTCCCAGAGTGCTGTTTAGAGTTTTGTTCTATCTTTTAACAAGCAAAAAGATGTAATACTCTATTAGAGCTTTTACATTATTATCACATATTTTTGTTCTCAAGTTTTGAGTGTACTTCATTGATTCATAAAAGCAATAATATACTATTGCAAGAAAACATTAGAAAGAATACTAGTTATGCATTACAGAGAACATATTTCTTCCAGTCTGCTCCTATTTGTTTGGAAATACTTGAACATATAAGGGCTCCCAGACTGTCGTAGTGATTCTCAAACTTTAGTGAATAAGAGCATCACCTGAGGAGTTAAAAGAATGCAGTCTCACATCGCCACCCCACTCCTGAGATTCAGATCAGTGGTCTGGGCTGGGAAATGGGAATTTGTATTTCAAATAAGTCTCCCAGGTAATTCTGATGCAAGTGGATGCTTTGAGAATCACTGCTCTGCTGTGTGGTTCGGCAAAACATTTGTTCAGGTTTTTGTTTTGTTTTGTTCTTTGACAAACAGATTCCTTTCCTCAAAGATTGCTCTTTATATCTTCATATAAAATGAAAGAATGCTTCCAGAAGGCAGTAGAAAGGGTGGATGGGGGACAGTTCCAAGAATGGAAGATGAATCCCTCTCCAAGTATTGCACAAAGATAGACAAAAACCTGCCTGACTCCCATTCTGAGCCTCTCTGAAAATGCAAAGTTTTTAATAGTTACTATGTTTGATTCTAAGAACACAATGGATTTAATTCTAAAGATCAATTTAGGTTCCTTAAAGGAATCCTTTGGGTCTCCTAGGCCTTTTCAATTTTCTGAAGAAAAATTACAGTGTGTGATACGGGTTATAATCCCGTAACTCCATATAATCTTTTTTTTTTTTTTTTAATTTATTTATTTATTTTTATTTTTGGCTGTGTTGGGTCTTCGTTTCTGTGCGAGGGCCTTCTCCAGTTGCGGCGAGTGGGGGCCGCTCTTCATCGCGGTGTATGGGCCTCTCACTGTCGCGGCCTCTCCCGCTGCGGAGCACAGGCTCCAGACGCGCAGGCTCAGCAGTTGTGGCTCACGGGCCTAGTTGCTCCGCGGCATGTGGGATCCTCCCAGACCAGGGCTCGAACCCGTGTCCCCTGCATTGGCAGGCAGACTCTCAACCACTGCGCCACCAGGGAAGCCCCCATATAATCTTATACGGACTATAACCTCTCCAGGGAGAAGGCTGGTTTTACACTGGACCTTAGGCGGTGGGAAGATACGGACAGGTGAAGAAGAGGCTATAGGGCTTCCCTGGTGGCGCAGTGGTTAAGAATCTGCCTGCCAATGAAGGGGACACGGGTTCGAGCCCTGGTCTGGGAAGATCCCACATGCCACGGAGCAACTAAGCCCGTGAGCCACAACTACTGAGCCTGTGCATCTGGAGCCTGTGCTCCGCAACAAGAGAGGCCGCGACAGAGAGAGGCCCGCGCACCGCGATGAAGAGTGGCCCCCGCTCGCCGCAACTGGAGAAAGCCCTCGCACAGAAACGAAGACCCAACACAGCCATAAATAAATAAATAAATATAAATAAATTAATTAAAGAAACGTTTTTTTTTTTTAAAAAAAGAGACTATAGCATATTTTAAGCATGATCAGTATGGTCAAAGGCATAGTGTGGAACTGAGTATGGAGTATTTGTACAGAAGTGAGGAGGATGGTCTTACTGGAGTAGAGGCTACAAGATGAGGAGCCGAGGAAATAAGATTGAGGGGGAGGGATCAGATTATGAAGGGACCTGAAAGACAAGAATTTCCTTAATGAGCTTGCATTATTTTTGTAAGCAGGATAACAGATTCCAAAATGCTACTTCATCACTGATTTTTATAGTCACTGTAAAAATTTAAACATTAAAAATAGTAAATGTTAGTTTCTTAAGAAGTAAAGAAAGCCAAACAGAATTTAGACTTGATGTTCTAGCAAACTGAGACTTGCTGAAGGTTTCTGAAGAGGAAGGTGACTTTGACACTAAGTGCTTTCTAGGTATTCTGGATTCTCACAGGACAAGGTTGGTGGATATCGCAGGTGGGCAGCTTTGCTCTTTATCATGAAGAAAGGTAAATCCATAGGACCTTTCATGGCACAGACGCTGTGCAACAGGACCAACTCTGTTCCACAGGCTCCTCCCTACCAAAATTTTATCCTGGTTACATAGCTCAGTCTCATCATCAGCCATATTCAAGTATCATAAAGTATTCAGTTGACTGTTCCACTTTATGCTTGAGGCCCTAGAGTAGGGAGGACAGAGCTTAGGCTGAGAATCACCAGGCAACTTGGTAGTTGTTTAATATCCCAAGTCTGGTGTTCATATCTGTAAACTGAGGAAGCTGGCCTACATGAACACACCCCTTTCCAGCCCAAATAAAACCACAGCCTATAAGACAGGGGCTTTAGTAAATACATAAAATACAAGTTTTTAAAGCCACTCTTAGCAAGACTACCTTTAAGTCTAAAGCACTCTATGTTCTAAAGAGAAACTGGAATACAACTAAAGAATCAAAGCTTCAAAATTGAAACTTTTAATGAGTAAAATTTTGATGGAAACAGAATACATATAGTCTCAAAGTACCTCCCCACAAAATATTTATTAATTGCAAAGGGAACAGGAATAACTTTACAGTGGAGAAATCTGGCAGTGAGTACCATACCCAAAGTAAACAGAACAAAAGGATATCCTTTTGTCTTCTGATACAATGCACTGAGAAGGATATAACATCACTTCTGTAGTATTCCTGCCAAAATTATGTAACCTAAATTATATTGTGAGGAAACATGAGAAAAATCCAAATTGAGGGACATTCTTCAAAACAAATGATTTGTACTCTTCAAAAATAGCAAAGTCACGAACAACAAAGAATGAGGAACTGTTGCAGATTCAAGGAGCTTTCGAGATGTGACAATGAAATGCAATGTACAGTCCTAGATTGGACCTTGCACTAGGAAAAAAAAAAAAGTCCTTTTGCTATAGAGTGGGACAATTAGTGAAATTTGAATACAAGCTGTAGATTAGATAATAGTACTATATTAATATTAATTTCCTGATTTTGAGACTTGTACTGTGATAAAAAGATGTCACTGTTTTTAGCAAACATACATGGAAACATTTGGGGGTAAAGGAATATTATGTCTCTACTCTCTGAGGGTAGGAAAAGTGTGTGTGTGTGTGTGTGTGTGTGTGTGTGTGTGTGATGCAAGAGAGAGAGGCTGATAAAGCAAATGTGGTACGGTGTTAACACTGGGAGGGGTAAAAGTATATGGAAAGTCTTTATACTATTTTGCAACTTTTCTGTAAGTCTGATGAAATTATTTCAAAATAAAAAGTCTTTTAAAAGAGAGGGAGAGAAAACCAGATTACCAGGACAGTGATCTGGATCTCTGGTTTTATACTGTATTCTTCTCACTTCATTTCATTCTCTATGTTAAGTTTTCTGATGATATTTTGAAAGACAAGATCCTTCAGTTGTACATTGTGATGAAAACTCATCTTGCTGACAAGGTCCCCAAAACAAAGCTTAGATGTAGGATGTGCCCTACATATCTATCCTCCCAGGCAGCAAACCCTATTTGCTGGACCTTTCCCTCCTTAGGTCACATACTATTTGATCTATGTCCCAATCCCTCAGCAACTTACTCCCTGACTTCAGGGTAACAACTTCATATAGGATAAATTTGGCCTTGATTTAGTCCTCCACTTCACATGTGGTGTTAAAATATAACTCAATGTATTTTAACTGTTGTGTTCAAGCCTTTAGTCCTTCCTACCATTTTAATCAACATCAAGAGAGTGACTGAGGAAGGGAATTTTTCAACCAGGAGTTGATGATAACCTAATAGGTAGAACTCTAGAAATTACACTACTGGCAGTCTCTCCATTTAGTGTTGGACTAACCCTCATCTGGCAGTGCCATTTTATACTTGGGGAATGAATTGGGGTTGGGACATTTAAACATTTTCTGAATTCTAAGTATAAGCCTAGTTTTCAGTATAATTGGGAAAGATGCTTTGATTCTAAGTCTTTAAAGTTGAAGACATTTTAGTAAACCTCTGTTTTTGCATTTTTTATAGTGGTAAAATATAAAAAACATAACATCTACCATCTTAACCATTTTTAAGTGTGCAATTCAGTGGTATTAAATACATCCACATTGTTGTGCATCCATCACCACCATCCACTCCCATAACTTTTTTCATTTTGTAAAACAAACTCTATACCTATTAAATAACTCCCCAATTTTTCCCTCCACATAGCTCCTGGCAACCAGCATTCTACTTTCTGTCTCTATGATTTTGACTACTCTAAGTACCTCATATAAGTGGAATCAAATAGTATTTGTCTTTTTGTGACTGGCTTATTTCACTTAGCATAATGTACTCAAGGTTCATCCATGCTGTAGCATATTGCAGAAATACCTTTTTTTTTTAAGGCTAATAATATTCCATTGTATGTATATACCACATTTTGCTTCATCATTCATTCATTGATGGACACTCGGGTTGCTTCCACATTTTAGCTATTGTGAATAATGCTGCTATGAATATGTGTGTACAAATATCTGTTCAAGTCTCTGCTTTCAATTCTTTTGCATATATACCCAGAAGTAGAATTGCTGGATTATATGATAGTTCTATTTTTGAGTTCACCTTTTACATTATAATATGTGCTTTAAAAACTGAGCCATTGGGAAGCTTATTTAAAGTAAAAAATTTATAGATTAATCCTAAGAGTGAAGTACTGGCTGAAGTCTGAATATTTATTCTGAAATACAGCTTGATTTATAATCCACACTATAAGGCAATTTATTCTATAATAATAAAAGAAACTCCAATTTCCAAGTTATCTTTTACTGAAATTAGTTTCTTTTTATCTTATCCTCATAAAAGATATGTCATACATCAAACATTTAAATACACAATAATTTAGTCTCACCTTTGTTTCTAATTCAGAATTCTCTCTTTGTAGCAGGTCATACACTATTAAAAAATCGTCTCTGTCTTCTGCTGCCCCTGGAAGACTTTGAATTTCATTATAAAGGCATATAAGTTCTGACTTTGATTTTTGCAATTCCTGATTAAGAAATGACAATATTTAGTAGAATAAAATAAGACTTTCCATAGAAAAGGTATACTATTGCTAAAAAGGAATCTTTGAAATGATTCTGACAAATTTTTTGCTTTAAATATTTCAACCTGTCCTCTGGCAGACAGACTCCTTTCTTTAGTAAAGCAAAGATTCCTTAAATCAATTAATTAAACTAAGCATTCTTTTTCTAAATTTGCCTTTCTCTTTTAATGCCCTCCCTGCTCCAATTCTGAAAAAAAGTACCCAGAAATTAAACACAAGGAAGCTCAAAGAGCCAAGGCAAGCCAGCCCAAGAGTAGCAGGCTCCCTCCTGCAGTGGCCAAAGTCTGGGCACTGGGGTCTCCACTCAGAGCCTGATAGTAAAAGCTGGTGCAGCATAAGATAGTTCTAGAAGCTAGCAGCAACCGGCCCAGAGGGGCTTTCTGCACAGGGGCAACCCTAACAGGGTCAGGCTGGGTAAGAAGTGTTGTTTGTTGGTCTTGTCAAAGAGCTCCTTCCCATAGAAAACCAGGAACTGGGCTCTGTGCCCTGTAGGAGGCCAAGCCTAAGGCCCTGGCTCTGGACAAGGCACCCAGGCAGCGGAAAGCAGCCCCTGGACTGGCCATGGTTATGGATGGTCACATGCCATAAGCATTCTTAATTTCTATCATTTATAGGTTCAAAGACTGGGTTTCTAGTTAACCCTACTTTATGCAAGGCTTGTATAGAGGTAAATCTTCAGCAACTCCTGCATTAGTTATATTACCTGTTTTAAAATGTATCTTCTTAAAGTTACTTTTTATAGGACAGGTCCTATGTGGTTTACCTTTAATCTTGTGACAACCCCATAAGGTAGGGTTATTGAAACTGAGGCTCAGAGTACTAAAGTGATCTGCCTAAATTCATATAGCCAGGAAGTGGAAAAGTTGAGATCCAAACTGTCTGACTGACTTCAAACACTGTGTTCTTCACTACAAATTACGTTGTCTTACTTAATAATGCATATTCAGTGACTTAATCAACTAGTCTTTCCTCTAATCCTCTGATTTTTTTTCCATATTCATGAGAGAAAACATTTTAGTTAGATGTAGATTTTAATCAAATTTCTGCATTGATGACATGGAATATGCAGTGTTCGATTGGTGGATGACGGGGCCTGAGAGTCAGGCCATGGTGCCCTATGAAGGAACAGGTGACATAAAATTTATTTAGGAGAGGAGTTACTTGGTATATTCCTAAAGGCTTGAGATCAGAGAGGGAGGAAAGTGTTGATGAGGAAGGCACTGGGCAAAAAGGAAAGAAGGTAGGGAGTGGCCACCCAAAACCATAGCAAGAGGGCAAGTAGTATCAATGTCCTACCTCATTTCATGGAAAATTCCTATAAGTCATCAGCATGGGATATAGAGTATTGTGCCAGCTCTCACCCACTCTGCAAACTGATTGTCACCATCCTCTAAATTAGTGATCTAGACTTCCGTGAACTTACTTCCAGGTCTCTCTTCCAAATATAGGCTGGTATGTCTCCTGATAGACTTTTCCAAGATGGTAGGACCAGCAGTTAAAAGGAGAGACAAGTCTGGGCCACTATGGCCACCATAATAATCAAATCCCTTCTACTTAAAGGACTCTTTCTGGGTAGTGTTGGAACTCAGCCTGGAGAAACAACAGTCACCCCATTGTTACTGATATAAATAATATTCTATAGCTACAATTTATTTTAAAATAAAAATGAATGATAACATGAAATCCCTAAATTACAAATGCAAAAAGAGGAAAATAACATCCTGAATGGAAAAATACCTCTCTTTCAACTTTCAAAGCCTTCTGCACAGTATTAAGATCAGATGTCAATTGCTTTTTCCTTTCTCTCTCTTCTGACAACTCACTTTCAAATATTTCAATTTTTTCTTGGCTCATTTTCAATATCTGCAAAAAGTATTTTACATAATTAATTCTATATACAATAATCATGTATACTATAAGTTCTGATAATACTTTTCTGCCTAAACAATTATAAAGTCATCTAGGGGAGAGACAAACCTGGGAAAAAATAGTTCATGGTACCATAGCTCATAAGATAGGTTTTCCTCTCTAAGCCTGTTTTCTCAACTGTAAAATGGAACTAATACTTGTCCTACGTACATTATAGCCATCAGAGTAGGAGTCAAATGTGATTTTGAAAGTAGTTTGTAAGTTTTAAGCACCTACCAAATACAAGGAATTTTTGTTATCTTACCAAATTGATGATAATAATAATAGTAATTTCAAAAATAATGAGAGCAACTACTATTTTATTTATTTAGTGCTTACCATATGTCAGACATTATAGTAAATGCTTTACATGTATTATCTAATTTTGTTTCCCAGTACCCTTATGACATTAGAACTATTATTATATTCTTTTTACAGAGAACATAGGTGAGGCTCAGATAGATTAGGTAATTTGTGCAAGGTCACACGGTCAGGACTGGGATTCAAACCAAGGCTAATTTATAAGCTCTTGCTCTTATTTTCATTTTATTTTAAAAAACTGAGGTATAATTGACATAGCACATTTTATTAGTCTCAGGTGTACTACATAATGATTCAATATTTGTATATTTTGCAAAATGATCACCACAATAGTTCAGTTAACATCCATCATCACACAGTTGTGATTTTTCCTCTACTTTCAAATATGTAATACACTCTTATTAATTATAGTCACCATGCTGTACATCATATCCCCATGACATTCATTTTATAACTGGAAATTTGTACTTTTCGATTTCCTTCATCCATTTCACCCACTCCCAACCCCTTGCTTCAGGCAACAACCAATCTGTTCTCTACATCCATGATTTTTTGTAATTTTTTTTTTAAGATTCCACATGTGAGATCATATGGTATTTATCTCTTTCTGTCTGACTTATTTCACTTAGCATAATTGCCTCAAAGTCCATCCATGTTGTTGCAAATGGCAAGATTTCAGTATTTTTTAAAGGCTGAATAATATTTCATTGTGTATATATACCACATTTTCTTTTTCCATTCATCCCTTGATGGACACTTGGGGTGTTTCCATGTATTTATTATTGTAAATAACGCTGGAATGAACATGGGGGTGCATATATCTTTTCAAATTAGTGATTTTGTTTTCTTTGGATAAATACCCAGAAGTGGAATTGCTGGATCATATGGTAGTTCTATTTTTAATTTTTTGAGAAATCTCCATAATGTGCTGCACCAATCTCCATAGTGGCTGCACCAATTTACATCTCCACCAATAGTGCACAAGGGTTTCCTTTTCTCTACATCTTCACCAACACTTGTTATTTCATGTCTTTTTGATAACAGCCATTCTAACAGGTGTGAGGTGATATCTCATTGTGGTTTTGATTTGCATTTCCCCGATGAATGGTGATGTTGAGCATCTTTTCATGTGCCTGTTGGCCATCTGTATGTCTTCTTTGGAAAAATGTCTATTCAGACTCTTGGCCCATTTTTTAATCAATTTTTTTTTCTATTGAATTGTATGAGTTCTTCATATATTTTGGATATTAACCCCTTGTCAGATATATGATTTGCAAAGATTTTCTCCCATTTGGTAGATTGTCTTTTCATTTTATTGATAGTTTCCTTTGCTGTACAGAAGCTTCTTAGTTTGACATAGTCCCACTTGTTTATTTTTGGTGTCAGATCCAAAAAATCATCACCAAGACTGATGTCAAGGAGCCTACCACCTGTTTTCTTCTAGGAGTTTTATGGCTTTAGGACCTACATTCAAGTCTTTAATCCATCTTGAGTTAATTTTTGTGGATGATGTAAGAGAGTGCTCCAGTTTCATTCTCTTGCATATAGCTGTCCAGTTTTTCCAGCACCATTTATTGACGAGACTGTCCTCTCCCCATTGTATACTCTTGGCTCCTTTGTCATAAATTAATTGACCATATATGTGTGGATTTACTTCTGGGCTCTCTATTTTGTTCCACTGATCTATGTGTCTGTTTTTATGCCAATACAATAGTGTTTTGATTATTACAGCTTTTAAGATAGTTTGAAATCAAGGAGCATAATGCCTCCAGCTTTGTTGTTCTTTCTCAAGATTGCTTTGGCTATTCAGGGTCTTTTGTGGTTCCAGACAAATTTGAGGACTATTTGTTCTATTTCTGTGAAAAATGCCATTGGGAATTGTGATAGGGATTGTACTGAATCCGCACATTGCTTTGGATAGTATGGACATTTTCACAATATTAATTCTTCCAATCCATGAGCATGGAATATCTTACCATTTATTTGTGTCTTCTTCATTTCTTTCATCAATGTCTTATAGTTTTCAGTGTATAGGTCTTACACCTCTTTGGTTAAATTTATTCCTAGGTATTTTATTCTTTTTGATGCAATTGTAAATGTGATTGTTTTCTTAATTTCTCTTTCTGATATTTGTTATTTGTTTGTTATTATGCAATAGATTTTTGTATATTGATTTTGTATGCAATTTTATTGGATTTATTTACTAGTTCTAACAGTTTTTTGTCGTAGTCTTTAGGGTCTTCTATGTATAATATCATGCCATCTGCAAATAGTGACAGTTTTACTTCTTCCTTTCCAATTTGGATGCCTTTTATTTCTTTTTCTTCTCTGATTGCTCTGGCTAGGACTTCCAATACTACATTGAATAAAAGTGGCAAGACTGGGCATCCTTGCCTTATTCCTGATCTTAGAGAAGAAGCTTTCAGCTTTTCACTGTTGAGTATGATGTAAGCTGTGGTCTTGTCATATATGGCATTTATTATGTTGAGGTACATTCCCTCTATACCCACTTTGTTGAGAGTTTTTATCATAAATGGATGTTGAATATTTTCAAAAGCTTTTTCTGCATCTATTGATGCATCATATAATTTTTATCCCTCATTTTGTTAATGTGTTGTATCACACTGATTGATTTACAGCTGTTGAACCATCCTTGCAGCCTTGGAATGAATCCTACTTGGTCATGGTGTATGATCCTTTTAATGTATTGTTGAATTCGGTTTGCTAATATTTTGTTGAGGATTTTTGCATCTATGTTCATCAGGGAAATTGGTCTGCAATTTTCTTTTCTTGTGGTGCCTTGTTTGGTTTTGGTAACAGGGTAATGCTGGCTTCATAAATGAATTTGAAGGTGCTCCCTCCTTTTCTATTTTTTGGAAGAGTTTGAGAAAGATTGATATTAATTCTTCTTTGAATGTTTGGTAGAATTCACCAATGAAACTGTCTAGCCCTTACTTTTATTTATTTTTATTTTTATATATTTATTTATTTATTTATATTTACTTATTTTGGCTGTGCCAGGTCTTAGTTGCGGCACACAGGATCCTTAGTTGCAGCATGCAGACTCTTAGTTACGACATGCAGACTTCTTAGTTGCAGCATGCAGACTCTTAGTTACAGCATACATGTGGGCTCTAGTTCCCTGACCAGGGATTGAACCCAGGCCTCCTGCACTGGGAGCATGGAGCCTTACCCACTGGACCACCAGGGAAGTCCCTAGCCATTACTTTTAATATCTACTTTATTCAGACTTGCCAAAGTGTATTTCCTTTTGTGTACAAAAACCTATTAGGAACTTAATTTGAGGTCAAAATGCAGCCTAGTGAATACAGAGTGAGAATCGAGAGAATTTCCTTAATATTGCCATGAAGCTGCAGAATCTTCTCCACTGGCAGAGCAAACCTGTCAAGTGAACTAACTGCATATTTGGATTGGCCAGTCAGGGAGCAGTATGAACTTGACAAATCTATACTCTCTAACTTGGGAATTGTGTAATGATATGTCGGAAAAGAGTCCTACCAGATCTGTCCTACTATTTACCAACAGTGGGACCCTGAGCCAGTTACCTAACTTTTCTTAGTCTCAGTTTCCTCCTCTGAAAAATAGGGATAATGATGGGCACCTCGACTGTACAAAGTATATGTAAATGGCAGTTTATATTATTATTGGATTGTTCTGAATTTTCATATTTACTCTTTAGTTGGACAACACCTTTAAATCATCCTTACAATTTCAACATACTAGTTTATCCTAAATACATTTTTAATGGGTTCCTTCCTGAATGACTAATCCTGGAAGGTTTTCTGTAACCACTGATCACAATCATAGGATGTAGATTTACCATACCTTTTGTCTATTTTCAGTAATTCTTTTTTTTTTTAAATTAATTAATTAATTTATTTTTGGCTGTGTTGGGTCTTCGTTTCTGTGCAAGGGCTTTCTCTAGTTGCGGCGAGCGGGGGTCACTCTTCATCGCGGTGCGCGAGCCTCTCACTATCGTGGCCTCTCTTGTTGCGGAGCACAGGCTCCAGACGCGCAGGCTCAGTAGTTGTGGCTCACGGGCCTAGTTGCTCCGCGGCATGTGGGATCTTCCCAGACCAGGCCTCGAACCCGTGTCCCCTGCATAAGCAGGCAGATTCTCAACCACTGCGCCACAAGGGAAGCCCTTTTTTTTTTTTAATATATATATATATATATATATATATATATATATATATATATATATTTATTTATTTGGTTGCACTGGGTCTTAGTTGCGGCACGTGAACTCTTAGTTGTGGCATGCATGTGGGATCTAGTTCCCTGACCAGGGATGGAACCCAGGCCCCCTGCACTGGGAGCGCAGAGTCTTATCCACTATGCCACCAGGGAAGTCCCTATTTTCAGTAATTCTTAAGCAACCTTATGGAGTCTGCCTCATCTGTATTAGAAAATGTAACTGAAAATGATCTTTTTATTTCTTACTTCATTCAAATATTGTACTTTCACTGTCTCTTGACCTTTCATACTGGTTTCTCGTCTGTCTTCCTATATTACTGATAATTCAGGCTCTAAGAGGGAAATCTTAATCCAAATAAACCATCAGTTAAAATACATACGTATATGTGTTGTTTTAAAAAAATACTGAAAAGATAAGCTACATTTCTTAAGTGTCTTTTCCAGAGGCTACACCCCTGAAATCTCCCTTACCAACAAGTTTTACCTTTTTTCTGATCTTGGATCCTTTGAAGAGTTGCTTTATTATATATTTGAGCCCTTGCTCTGTTTGCAACTTAACAAACATACTAGAGAATCCTGATGATTCTGAATTAATCAAGCTGATAATTTACCTTATTTTTTTTAACTTTACGAAAGTAATTTGTTATTGTTGATTGGCCCAGTAACAAATGCAAAGGAGGTTTATGAGTATTTAGATGTAATTCAGAAACAGAAGACCCCAACATTGATATTACTTATTACTTTTATTCAGAATTAGGTTTCAAAAGAAACTTCAATTTGAAGTTTTTAATTTAATTCAGAGATAAAAATATTCCTTTACTTAGGCTGAAGAAAGGAAAGAGTTGATTCACCAAAGATTTTTATCTAACTAAATTTGGGGGAAAGTATTCTGGAGTTTGCTTATATTTCTAGGTTCATAACTTACTGCTAGATGTGTATTTAACCTACAGATTAAAAAAATAAATTCATTAGTTTAGTAAAGCTGGTTATCAATAATTTACCTTTCTCATGTTTAATATCAATAAAACAGAAATAGCAATCCCAAATTGATGAGTTGGAAGAAATGGGGAATGCTACTGGAAAAACGGATGCTAAAACCCAAGTGTAACTTTTATACATCCTCCTGTCCAGTGGTATGGACAAAAGACCTACTTAAAAATCATGTTGACTTAGCAGCAGTGCACAAGGATATAGGGAAGGATATATCTTTTCCCCAGATCAGCTTCTCCCTCTGCATTAGCTGCCATCTGCACTGGCGAACGTTTCTGCACATCCACACATGACATGCTACTTAGTCCCACCCTTACCACCTGTGATTCCCCAGTGCCAAGTGCAGGAAATGTTTCAACTCTTAAAAATGAAAACTCCCCCCATTTCTTTTGTGTTTTCTCAGGACAAGAATGTCATGTATTTTAATGCTATAACTTTTAAGAGATAGATTTTCAAAAGAAAATATATTTGAAATTTACCATAATTTGTGGCAGACTAAATACAGTCATGCATTTAGGCAATTTATGTACTTCATGAGACCGACGATCAAAGTTTAAAGCAGAAAAACACAGGGAAGGGGCCGCAATAATGTGAGAAATGAGCAATGGGATATGGAGACCTCTAGGCAGCTGAAGGGAGCCTCCTACCTCACCTGTCAGCCAGCAGTAAGCAAAGAGGAGAACTAACGGACTTCTAGGGAATCCCCTCATTGGCACAGGGTAGCCGCCAACAACTGTGGAGAACGGTGTAACAGTTCAGAATTTTCCACTCTCAATGTTCTGTCTGAAAGGTGGGGGCCATCTAATACTCTGAACCAAATTGTGCCTCCCAGGCACTGTGTGACTAGAGTTACTGCCATCCACCCATGTGCTTGTGTTGTGCTGTCCTCTCTCACAGGCACAGTCAGATGAGATGGCAGCTGCAGCCCCTATAGAGAATAAAACACTGCCCAGTCATCACCTCCTGGTAGAGATGATTTATGTGCTCAGTGCTGGGCATGTTGTAACCCCCGTGAGTTATAATATGCTCCCCCTATGAATCCTCAAGAGACTTGGTATGATGTAGAAAATGAGCTCTAGGGCCAAACAAACCTGGATCAATTCCTGGCTCTGCCTCTTACTTTGGTCAAGTTCTTCTATGTTCTCTCAAATATGAAATGGAACATACCCACTTACTTTGGGGAGGGCTGTTATAGGGATTATATAAGATTATGTTTGTAAAACAAGATCATGGCATACGACCAATGTTCATTATATCATGACTACTGTTATTCCTGCCAGATACCTAGCATTTCGTCCATTTTAAGCATTTTCTCTGAGAACATGCATACTAGCAGCACTAAGATGGCGTATTTAATGGTAAATCTGTCTGCATATAAAAACAGGTAAAGAACACAGTCATATATTGAGGAGTCTGCTTGATTTAAGGGAATATTTTCTAAATTATTTGTTCTTTTGAAGTCACAGGACTCCCCCCTTCCTTTTATATTCAAAAGAATTTTTTCTTTTTTAGAACATTGTTTATATGTATGTATGTATGTATGTATGTATTTTTGGCTGCGTTGGGGCTTCGTTGCTGCGTGTGGGCTTTCTCTAGTTATGGCGAGCAGGGGCTACTTTTTGTTGCGGTGTGTGGGCTTCTCATTGGATGGCTTCTCTTGTTGCAGAGCATGGGCTCTAGGTGCGCGGGCTTTAGTAGTTGTGGTGCATGGGCTCGGCAGTTGTGGCTTGCAGACTCTAGGGCACAGGCTCAGTAGTTGTGGCGCACGGGCTTAGTTGCTCCATGGCATGTGGGATCTTCCCAGACCAGGGCTGGAACCTGTGTCCCCTGCATTGGCAGGCAGATTCTTAACCACTGTGCCACCAGGGAAGTCCTCGAAAGAATTCTTATGGGGAAACTGTCTACAGAGTGCCCTCAAGTGGAGGCTTCTCTGGTTGATGTGGAGGCAGAAGACCTAGAGACTTGCATCTGTGGAACATCAAGAACCCCTGAAACACAGTTTGGAAACTGCAGTGGCAAAAATATGGGTTTTGTAGTTAGTTGAAATCTGAAATCTTGACTTCCACATTTGTGCATTTGTGATCTTGGTTTCCTCATCTGTAAAGCAAAGTGAACGATACCTACCTCCCCAAATTTCTGTTAACATTAAATGAGTTATGCCAACACCCCACCCAGCAGAGTCATTGCAACATTATAGGTACTCAGATCTTAGTTTCTATCCTTTCACTTACTTTTTTTGTAGTATACAGAAAATAAAGTAGCTAGAGGTCAGGAATAATTGCATGAGACACCCAAGTACCTGTCTAAAAGCTGAAGATCCATGAAAAGGAAAGCATGGCACTAGGTCAAGATCTGGAAATGAGCTCATGGGAAAGGGCTGTTACTCTTTACCTAATGGTTACAGCACTCAGTTCACTTAATTCCTCTGCTGAGAATGACCCTTTACTTAATACTTATTGTTGTCACCATCACCCAGCTGCTAAACACAATCAAGGAAGCTTGAGGTTTTTTCTTCATGAAAGATTAAGAGAGAACTGTGAAGGCAAAAATCTATTTATAGTTACATCCTTTTTCCTCAGGAAATGACTTTAAAAAATCATTTAAGTATAACTACTTATTCATCAAGTACCTTTTCTAGTTTTAAAGACTTCTACTTTAAAGAGAAGAAACATTTACTTACAATGTTCCTCATTACCTCATTCCAGCTGGCTCTACATGGGATGAAGTAAGTGAAAGGATCAGTGAGAGTCAATAAAAGCCTTATTATTTTAGAAATCCACACATATTTCAAGTCTTAATGACAAGGAAAAGAAAACTGGTTTCTATCACAGCCTACAGGATTGAGATTAGACACAGAAAAAAATTTCTGATACTTAATATTAGACATTAGGGAGAAAAATTGTATGATCTTCTTTTCTGAACATCTTTTAAAATAAGATAGATGCTCATTTATTCAGAATGTCATAGACAACATCTATCATAGAGGGAGGTAGATTAACCAGTTATTCTACAAGGATCTTCTCTGTTGTCAAGAATGCTATGATACAAAGGGCCACAAGGTGTCATATCTCCCTTCAAGAAAGAACTTGCCACATTCTTCTCAGGCAGCCTCCAGTGAATGACTGAGCATGGTGAGGATATTAAAGCCTGGTCATTTCTGGTCAGTGTGGATCCTCTACAGGTTATCATTGTGCCAAAGCCCTTGCTGGCCTGGCTGAGACTTCTCAGAGCTGCAATATAGTCTGATGCTCTTCTTATCCAATCTTCCTTCCTTCTCTCTCTTCTTTAACAGATGCCAGGACTGCATCATGACCTGAAGGTTTTGCCCATGTCTAATCCTTCTTTTTATCCTTCACAGGTACCACCCCAAACAACTCTTTTGCAATTCTAAGTTCATCTTGGTGCCTGATTCCCAGAGTGGCCTCCTTCAGGTGAATTTATGGATGACAGAACAAGGAATGGGCCACTATCATGGTCACCATCAACTGGTTTCTCATCTGTCTTCCTATATTACTGATAATTCAGGCTCTAAGAGGGAAATCTTAATCCAAATAAACCATCAGTTAAAATACATACGTATATGTGTTGTTTTAAAAAAATACTGAAAAGATAAGCTACATTTCTTAAGTGTCTTTTCCAGAGGCTACACCCCTGAAATCTCCCTTACCAACAAGTTTTACCTTTTTTCTGATCTTGGATCCTTTGAAGAGTTGCTTTATTATATATTTGAGCCCTTGCTCTGTTTGCAACTTAACAAAAGGGAACAAGTACTATTAGAAAAACATACTAGAGAATCCTGATGATTCTGAATTAATCAAGCTGATAATTTACCTTATTTTTTTTAACTTTACGAAAGTAATTTGTTATTGTTGATTGGCCCAGTAACAAATGCAAAGGAGGTTTATGAGTACTTAGATGTAATTCAGAAACAGAAGACCCCAACATTGATATTACTTATTACTTTTATTCAGAATTAGGTTTCAAAAGAAACTTCAATTTGAAGTTTTTAATTTAATTCAGAGATAAAAATATTCCTTTACTTAGGCTGAAGAAAGGAAAGAGTTGATTCACCAAAGATTTTTATCTAACTAAATTTGGGGGAAAGTATTCTGAGTGAACTGATGAGGATGAGTATAATTTTTGTGCCTTTCTGTCTGAATTAAAAAAAAAAATCCCACAAGGACTCAGAGGCAAAGAATATACAAATCAATTTTCACTGCAAAGTAAAGGAGCTGTTACAGTGGAGGATTACTGGACTGAATGTCAATATTATGACATAGTATGAGTGTGTTTCATGTTTGGTAATTGCAATCATTGTTGCTTTTGTTGTGGTCATCCATGTACAATGCTTGGTGTCAGTCTATTTATCTCTTGTAAAAATAAAATACAGTGTGTGTGAAAAAAAACAAAACAAAAGAAAATGATGATTTGATTAAAGACATAAATATAAATACCCAAGAAGCTCAGTGAACTGCAAGAAGGATGAACTCAAAGAGACCCACACTGAGGCACAGTATAATCAAACTATTTGAAAGACAAAGAAAGAAATAATCTTGAAAGCAGCAAGAGAGAAGTGACGTCACATACAGGGGATCTTCAATAAGATTACCAGCAGATTTCTCATCAGAAACTTTGGAGGCCAGAAGGCAGTGGGCAGATATATTCAAAATGCTAAAAGAAAAAAAAGCTGTCAACCAAGAATCCTATATCCAGCAAAACTGTCCTTTCAAGAGTGAGGAAGAAATTAAGACATTCAAGATCAACAAAAGCTGAGGGGGTTTGTTACCACTAGACTTGCCCTATGAGAAATCCTAAAGGGACTCCTGCATGGTGAAATCAAAGGATACTAAACAGTAACTCAAAGCCATATGAAAAGATAAAGATCTCAGTAAAGGTACATACATGAGCAATTATAAACGCTAGTATTATTGTAACTATGGTTTGAAACTCCATTTTTTGTTTTCTCCATGATTTAAAAGACTAATACATTGTTTTAAAACTATTATTATTGGGCTTCCCTGGTGGCGCAGTGGTTGAGAATCTGCCTGCCAATGCAGGGGACACGGGTTCGAGCCCTGGTCTGGGAAGATCCCACATGCCGCGGAGCTACTAGGCCCGTGAGCCACAACTGCTGAGCCTGCGCGTCTGGAGCCTGTGCTCCGCAACAAGAGAGGCCACAACAGTGAGAGGCCCGCGCACCACGATGAAGAGTGGCCCCCGCTTGCCACAACTGGAGAAAGCCCTCGCACGGAAACGAAGACCCAACACAGCCAAAAAATAAATAAATAAATAAATAAAATTAAAACAAACAAACAAACAAAAAAAAAACTATTATTATCTAAAAGCTAGTACCACTGTAACTTTGGTTTCTAATTCCACATTTTGGTTTCTGCATAGTTTAAGAAACTAATGCATTTTAAAAAGCAATCATTAGTTCATGTTTTTGGACACACAAGATACAGAGATGTAATTTTGTGACATCAATAACTGAAAAGGATGGGGGCAGAGCTGTAAATAAGCAGTTTTTTCATATTATTGAAGCTAAACTGGCATAAATTCAAATTAGGGTGTTATAACTTTAGCATGTTAAATGTAATCCCTATGGTAACCACAAAGAAACCAGTTATAGAATATACTCAAAACGAAATGAAAAGGGACTTAAAGTGTTTCATTACAAAAAAATCAACTACATACAAGAGAGACAGTAATGCAGGAAATGGAGGACAAAAAGCTATAAGGCACGTAGAAACAAATGGCAAAAAGACAGAAGTAAGTCTTAGTTTAATAAGTACTTTAAATATAAAGGGATTAGTTTCTCCAATCAAAAGACAGAGATTGGCAGAATGGATAAAAACAAAATATGATTCAACTACATATTGTCTATAAGAGATTCACTTTAGATCCAAAGACACAAAGGGTTAAAAGTGAAAGGATTAAAAAAATTTTCCATGCTAATAGTAACCAAAAGAGATCAGGGTTGGCGAAACTAAAATTAGATGAAATAGACTCTATTTTTTTAAAACTCTTTTTGGCCATACCCCATGGCATGTGGGATCTTAGTGCCCAGACCAGGGATCAAACCTGTGCCACCTGGATTGGAAGTGCAGAGTCTTAACCACTGGACCACCATGGAAGTCCCAGACTTTAAATCAAAAAGGTTACAAGTGACAAAGAAGTACATTATATTTTAATAAATAGTTCAATACAGCAACAAGATATAAAAATTATAAATATTTGTGTACCTAATAACCAACCAAAATGTAAAAATTGGGAGATAAAAAGAAGAAATAAACATTCCTACAATAAGAGTTGGGGACTTCAATACCTTGCTCTCAATAATGGATAAAACAACCAGATGTAAGATAAGTAAGGAAGCAGAGGACTTGAGCAACACAATAATTCAATGAGATCTAACAGACAGGGGACTTCCCTGGTGGTCCAGTGGGTAAGACTCCATGCTCCCAATGCACAGGGCCCGGGTTTGATCCCTGGTCAGGGAACTAGATCCCACATGCATGCCGCAAGTAAGAAGCTCACATGCTGCAACTAAAAGATCCCACATGCCACAATGAAAGATCCTGCATGCCCCAACAAAGATCCCGTGTGCCACAACAAAGACCTGGTGAAGCCAAAATAAATAAATAAATAAATAAATATTTTTAAAAAAGATCTAACAGACATATATAGGTCTACTCAACAACAATATAATACTCAATCTTCTGAAGTGCACACAAGACATTCTCCAGGATAGACCATATCTTAGGCCACAAATTAAGTTTTAATGTATTTAAAAAATAGGTATCATAAAAGCATCTTTTCCAACTACAGTAAGGTGGAGTTAGAAATTAATAACAGAAGGAAAACTGGAAAATTCACATATCTGTGGAGATTTAAATGACATGCTCTTAATCAACCAATGGATCACAGAAGAAATCATAAGAGAAATAAGGAAATACTTAGAGATGAATGAAAATGAAAGCACACATACTAAAACATACGGGATGCAATGAAAGCAGTACTAAGGGGGAATTTTATAGCTACAGACACTTATATTAAAGAACAAGAGCGACTTCAAATCAACAACCTAACTTTACAATTTAAGAAACTAGAAAAAGGACAACAAACTACATGCAAAGGTAGCAAATAGAAACAATAAAGGTTAGAGCAGAGATAAACAAAACACAGAATAGAAAACCCTAGAAAATCAGTGAAACCAAAAGTTTGTTCTTTGAAAATATCAACAAAATCGACAAACCTTTAACTGGAATAACTAAGGAAAAAAGAGAGAAGATTCAAATAACTAAAATAAGAATTGAAAGTGGGGACATTACTACTGATTCTACAGAAATAAAAAGGATTATAAGAGAGTACTCTGAACAACTGTACATCAACAAACTGTATAACCTACATGCAATGGACAAATTCCTAGCAATACAAAACCAAAAATGACTGAATCATGAAGAAATAGAAAATTTGAATAGACCTATAACTAGCAAGGACATTGAATTAGTAATCAAAAATCTCCTATACAAAGAAAAGCCCTGGATCTGATGGCTCTACTGGTGAATTCTACAAATATTTGAAGAAGAACTAATACCAATCCTTCTCAAACTTTCCCCAAAACTTGAAAGGGAAGAAGCACTTCCTAAGTTGTCCTATGAGGGCAGCATTAACCTTATCCAAAGGCAGGCAAAGACACTACAAGAAAAGAAAACGACAGACTACTATCCCTTATGAGCATTGATGCAAAAATCCTCAACAAAATACTAGCAAAACAAATTTAACACCATATTAGAAAGATTATACACCATGACCAAATCAGATTTGCTCCTAAAATGCAAAGATGGTTCAACATAGGAATACTGATCAATGTAATACAACACATTAACAGAATAAAGGGGAAAAAAATGATCAGTTCAA
The DNA here is from genome assembly GCF_949987535.1 of Balaenoptera acutorostrata. NCBI lineage: Eukaryota > Metazoa > Chordata > Mammalia > Artiodactyla > Balaenopteridae > Balaenoptera > Balaenoptera acutorostrata. The sequence goes on along the minus strand of NC_080064.1, from coordinate 35,108,799 downwards.
CTGATGCTGCAAAAGCATTTGACAAAATTCAGTACCCTTTCATGATTAAAAAGCACTCCACAAACTAGGAATAGAAGGAAACTACCTCAACATAATAAAATATATATGAAAAACCCACAGTGAACATGATACTCAATGGTGAAAAGACTGAAGGCTTTTCCTCTAAGATCAAGAACAAGGCAAGGATGTCTGCTTTCACCACTTCCATTCAACACAGTACTGGAATCAGCCAGGGCAATTTAGCAAGAAAAAAATAAATAAAAGGTATCCAAATTGGAAAGGAAAGAGTAAAATTATCTCTGTTTGCAGATGATCTTATGTGTAGAAAACCTTAAAGATTCCACAAACTGTTAGAAATAATAAATGAATTCAGCCAAGTAGCAGGCTACAACTGCAACACACAAAAATAAGTTGCACTTCTATACACTAACAGTGAACAATCTGAAAAGGAAATTACAGAAACAGTTCCATTTATAGTAGCATAAAAAAACATAAAATACTTAGGAATTAACTTAACCAAAGAGGCGAAAGACTTACACAATGAAAACTACAAAACACTGCTGAAAGAAATTGTAGAAGACATAAATAAAAACACATTCCATGTTCATGGATTGAAAGACTTAACAATTTATTGACTGGAGCCATATTAATACGCCAAATGTTATTGACCAGAGACGTATCAATACGTTTTTAGAGAATGATACAATTAACATCACCATGGAAGTTGTTAGAGCTTAAAATTGATCAAGCATTCATTATACAACTTATGATTGTCATTATCATTCACATTTTGCTCCATTAGGTTTTTGTTCCAACCTTGTGTATATTATAAACTCAAGTTTATTACTGTAAAATTTTTGAAAATGACACATCATGAAATTTTGAGTGAAGAATTTTTTGGTGAATTTTATGCAGATACTTTCTCTGATTGTCCGAGTGACATATATACTAGTGTCTCAGAAGATGATAGTTCTTCAGAATACAGTTTTGATTCAGACGATGTGAATATTAGATCAAAAAAAAGACAAAAAACCTTAGTGACTGACTGATACGGAAAGTGAAAATGAAACTCATGGTACGGAGAATGCTCCTTTGATTCTACAGAAGAGTGGATTGAAGACAATATTTCACGAAAATTAGATTTTACAGGTGTGTCAGATGTAACCATTGAATGTAATAACCTGCAAAGTATTAGTGAAATAAGAGAATTAATTTTTGGTAACAATTTTTTTGAGTTGGTCACTTCTCAAACAAAATTGAATCACCAACAGAATAAAAAATCATATAAAAAGTATAAAACTTTAAAATAGACTGATGTAACCAATGACGTGAAGAAGTTTCTTGGATTAATAATTTTGATGGGACAAAAAAGAAAGTCACACTGGAAAAAATATTGGTCGACTGATCCCTTACTTGAAATACCAAAGATTATGACGAGAAGAAGGTTTGAACAAAGATTATGACAAGAAGAAGGTTTGAACAAATAATGACATTTTTTCACTTTAAAGATAACTTGGAAACTCCACTTCCTGTAGACAGAATTTCAAAAGCTAAGCCTCTTTTGGATTATTTTCTACCAAAATTTCAATCAATCTACATACCCAAACAAGAGCTATCACTTGAGGAGGCAATGATAAAGTGGAGAGGACGACTCAGATTCAAAACCTATAATTCCGGAAAACTTAAAAAATATGGAATTTTGGTCAGGATGGTTAGAGAAAGTGAAACTGGATACATATGCAACCTTGAGATTTACATGGTTGAAGGAAAGAAACTGCAAGAAACAATATTATTGGTCCTACAACCTTATCTTGGTTCATGGCACCATATTTACCGAGACAATTATTACAACTGTGTGTCCACATCTGAAATATTGCTGAAAAATAAAACCAGAGTTTGTGGGACTATAAGAGAGAATCATGGTCTACCAAACCAATTAAAGTTGAAATCTAAAAATCTACAGAGGGGAGAAATGACATTCTTACAGAAGGGAGAAATGATTCTTCTTATATGGAAAGACAAGAGGCTAGTCTGCATGGTGGCAACTATTCATGACGCATCCATAGCACCTACAGGAAAGGAAGACAGGAGGACTGGCCATCAGAAAACTAAGCCCACTTGTATACTGGAGTATAATGAATATGTGAAAGGAGTTAATCGATCCAATCAATATCTGGCAAACCTCAAAATCCTCTGGAAAACTCGAAAATGGTATAAGAAAGTGGGTTTCTATTTGAGTAATTGCAGTTTATTCAATGTATTTAAAATTTATTGTAGCCTTAAGGCACAGAATAAAATGACTAACAAGCAATTTTTGTTAGCCGTAGCTAGAGAATGGTCAGTAGGGTAACTGACCATTCTGGTGAATGTAGTGGTAGTCCCACCCTGGTCCCTCTTGTGGCATTTCTAAAAGCTCCCTCTGCAAAGATCCACCTTGTCAACTGTCAGATAAATAAAAGAACATATTCTAGAGGAAATGTCCCACAGGACTAAAAAAAAAAAAATGCTGGCAGAAAGTGTAGAGTCTGCTTTTCCAGGGGAAAGCGCAGCGAAACACAGTGTATTTGTAACAGATCTTCTGTTCCCCTGCACAGAGGTGCCTACTATACCACCTATCACACTCTAACAAAATATTAGAATCCTTTAGTAAGACATGTACAAAGTTTCAAATAAATACATTAAGTGCAAAAAAAGTTGTTGATATTTACTCAAATGTGGGTGTTTCAATATTCACTTACATAACAAATCACCGGCCACAAGCATCAGTATCTGAAAAATTCCCCAGTCAATAATGTGTTAATATTGTTAAGATGTTATTACTACCCAAAGTGATCTACAGATTCAGTGCAATCTTTGCAGAAATTAAAAAAAAAACAAACCCATCCTAAAATTCATATGGAATCTCAAGGGATGACAAATAGCTAAAACTACCTTGAAAAAGAACAAAGCTGATGGATTCCCACTTCCTGATTTTAAAACTTACCACAAAGCTACAGCAGTCACAACTGTGTTACTGGCATAAAGACAGACATATAGACAAAAGGAATAGAACACAGAGACCAGAAAGAGACTTTTGCTTATATGATCAAGTGATTTTTGACAAGTGTGCCAACACCATTCAATGGGAAAAGGACAGTCTTTTCAACAAATGATGCTGGAATAACTGGATATTCACATGCCAAAGAATGAAGTTGGACCCTTATCTAACAGCATATATATAAAGTAACTCAAATTTATCAAAGACTTAAATCTAAGACCCAAAACTCTAAAACTCATAGAAGAAAACATAGGAGAAAAATTTCGTAACATTTTCTTAAATATGACAGTGATTTCTTAGATATGACATCAAAGGCACAGGCAACAAAAGAAGAAATAGACAAACTGGACTTCATGAAAACAATTTTTTTGTGCATCAAAGGATACTTTATAATAAATAAATAAATAACAAGTAAAAATAAATATTAAAAAAGGATACTTTAACAGAGTGAAAGGCTATCTGCGGAATGGGAAAAATATTTGTAAGTTATATATCTGATAAGGGATTAATACAAGTAGAACATATAGAGAATTCTTAAAACTCACCAACATAAAAACAAACAATATGATTTAAAAAATGGGCAAAGGACATGAATAGATACTTCTCAAATGAAGACATATGAATGGTCAATAAGCACATAAAAAAATGCTCAACATCATTAATTATTAGGGAAATGCAAACCAAGACCACAGTGAGATATCACATCACACCTATTAGGATAGCTATCATCAAATAAAATATAAAATAACAAGTGTTGATGAGGATGTGGCAAAATTGGAACACTTGTGCACTGTTGGTGGGAATGTAAAATGGTGCAGTCATTGTGGAAAATGGTATGGTGGTTCCTCACAAAATTAAACAGAATTATCATATAATCCAGCAATTCCACATCTAGGTATATACCCAAAAGCAGCAGTCCACAACCTTTTTGGCACCAGGGACCGGTTGCGTGGAGGACAATTTTTCCACAGACGGGGGTCAGGGGGGATGGTTTAGGTGGTAATGTGAGCGATGGAGAGAGATGGGGAGCGGCAGATGAAGCTTTGTTCACTCGCCCACCACTCACCTCCTGCTATTCGGTCTGGTTCCTAACAGACTGAGGACTGGTACTAGTCTGCAGCCCAGGGGTGGAGACCCCTGCCCAAAAGGATTGAAAACAGGGACGTGAACAGATACTTGTATACTCATGTTCATAGTAGCATTATTCACAGTAGCTGAAACACGAAAGCAACCCAAGTATCCAAAGATAAATGAATAGATAAATAAAATATGATATATGCACACAATGGAATATTATCCACCCTTGAAAAGGAAGGGGATTCTGATATATGCTACAACATAGATGAAATTTGAAGACATTATGCTAACTGAAATAAGAAAGTCACAAAAGGACAAATAGTGTATGATTCCACTTATATGAGGTATTTAGAGTAGTCAACATCATAGAGAAAGAAAGTAGAATGGTGGCTGCCTAGGCCGTGAGGGAAGGGCAGAATAAGGAGGTACTGTTTAATGGGTATAGAGTTTCAGATTTGCAAGATGAAGTGAGTTCTAGAGGTAGATGGTGGTGATGGTTGAATAACAATATGAATGTGCTTAATATCACTAAACTGGATGCTTAAAAATCGTTAACATGGTAAATTATCTGTTATGTGTATTTTATTACAGTAAAAAAAATTGAAAAAAAAATTAAGTAAAACAAAGACATTTGCAGACAAACAAAACCAGAGAGTTTATCACTAGCAGATCTGCACTAGAAGAAATGTTAATCATGTTCTTCAGGCTGAAGAAGTATGGTACCAGATGGAAATGTGGATCTGGACAAAGTAATGATGAGCTCTAGAAATGGCCAATCAGCATACGAAAAGACACTCAATATCATTAGTCATTCAGGAAATGCAAATCAAAACTATACTGAGGTTACAGGCTCTTTCTTGGGGCTAATGGTGGACTCTGGGAGGGCTCATGCAAAGGAATACTTCCCAGAACTTGGGCTGCCAGTGTCCTTGTCCCTGAGGTGAGCCACAGCCACCCTCCACCTCTGCAGAAGACCCTCCAACACTAGCAGCTGTGTGGCTAACAGGGTCTTGGTGCTCTGGCCGGCTGTCAGGCCTGAGCCTCTGAGTTGGGAGAGCGGAGGTAAGGACACTGGACCACCAGAGACCTCCTGGTCCCATGTAATACCAGTTGGTGAGAGATCTCCCAGAGATGTCAGTCTCAACGCTAAGACCCAGCTCCACTCAACGACCAGCAAGCTCCAGTGCTGGACACCCCATGCCAAACAACTAGCAAGACAGGAAAACAACCCCACCCATTAGCAGAGAGGCTGCCTAAAATCATAATAAGGTCACAGACACCACAAAACACACCACCGGACATGGTTCTGCCCACCAGAAAGACAAGATCCAGCCTCATCCACCAGAACACAGGCACCAGTGCCCTCCACCAGGAAGCCTACACAACCCATGGAACCAACCTTACCCACTGAGGGCACCACCAAAAACAATGGGAACTATGAACCTGCAGCCTGCAAAAAGAAGACCCCAAACACAGTAAGTTAAGCAAAATGAGAAGACAGAGAAATACGCAGCAGATGAAGGAGCGAGGTAAAAACCCACCAGACCAAAAAAACGAAGAGGAAATAGGCAGTCTACCTGAAAAAAGAATTCAGAGTAATGATAGTAAAGATGATCCAAAATCTTGGAAATAGATGGAGAAAATACAAGAAACGTTTAATAAGGACCTAGAAGAACTAAAGAGCAAACAATGATGAACAACACAATAAATGAAATTAAAAACTCTCTAGAAGGAATCAATAGCAGAATAACTGAGGCAGAAGAACGGATAAGTGACTTGGAAGATAATATAGTGGAAATAACTACTGCAGAGCAGAATAAATGAAAAGGAATGAAAAGAATTGAGGACAGTCTCAGAGACCTCTGGGACAACATTAAATGCACCAACATTCGAATTATAGGGGTCCCAAAGGAGGAAGAGAAAAAGAAAAGGACTGAGAAAATATTTGAAGAGATTATAGTTGAAAACTTCGTTAATTTGGGAAAGGGTCAATCAAGTCCAGGAAGCGCAGAGAGTCCCATACAGTATAAATCCAAGGAGAAACATGCCAAGACACAAATTAATCAAACTATCAGAAATTAAATACAAAGAAAAAATATTGAAAGCAGCAAGGGAAAAGCAACATATAACATACAAGGGAATCCCCATAAGGTTAACAGCTGATCTTTCAGCAGAAACTCTGCAAGCCAGAAGGCAGTGGCAGGACACATTTAAAGTGATGAAAGGGAAAAACCTATAACCAAGATTACTCTACCCAGCAAGGATCTCACTCAGATTCGAAGGGGAAATTAAAAACTTTACAGACAAGCAAAAGCTAAGAGAATTCAGCACCACCAAACCAGCTTTATAACAAATGCTAAAGGAACATCTCTAGGCAGGAAACACAAGAGAAGGAAAATACCTACAATAACAAACCCAAAACAATTAACAAAATGGTAATAGGAACATACATATTGATAATCACCTTAAATGTAAATGGATTAAATGCTCCAACCAAAAGACATAGACTGCCTGAATGGATACAAAAACAAGACCCGTATATCTGCTGTCTACAAGAGACCGACTTCAGACCTAGGGACACATGCAGACTGAAAGTGAGGGGATGGGAAAAGATATTCCATGCAAATGGAAATCAAGAGAAAGCTGCAGTAGCAACTTTCAAGTCAGCCAAAACAGACTTTAAAATAAAGACTATCACAAGAGACAAAGAAGGACACTACATAATGATCAAGGGCTCAATCCAAGAAGAAGATATAACAATTGTAAATATTTATGCACCCAACATAGGAGCTCCTCAGTACATAAGGCAAATGCTAACAGCCATAAAAGGGGAAAATGAAAGTAACACAGTAATAATAGGGGACTTTAACACCCCACTTTCACCAATGGACAGATTAACCAAAATGAAAATAGATAAGGAAACACAAGCTTTAAATGACACATTAAACAAGATGGATTTAATTGATATTTACAGGACATTCCATCCAAAAACAACAGAATACACTTTCTTCTCAAGTGCTCATGGAACATTCTCCAGGATGGATCGTATCTTGGGACACAAGTCAAGCCTTGGTAAATTTAAGGAAACTGAAATCGTATCAAGTATCTTTTCCGACCACAACGTTATGAGACTAGATATCAATTACAGGGAAAAAAGTGTAAAAAATACAAACACATGGAGGCTAAACAATACGCTACTAAATAACCAAGAGATCACTGAAGAAATCAAAGAGGAAATCAAAAAATACCTAGAAACAAATGACAGTGAAAACACAATGACCCAAAACCTATGGGATGCAGCAAAAGCAGTTCTAAGAGGGAAGTTTATAGCAATACAATCCTACCTCAAGAAACAAGAAAATCTCAAATAAATAATATAACCTTACACCTAAAGCAATTAGAAAAAGAACAAAAAACCCCCAAAGTTAGCAGAAGGAAAGAAATCATAAAGATCAGATCAGAAATAAATGAAAAGAAAATGAGGTAAACAATAGCAAAGATCAATAAAGCTAAAAGCTGGTTCTTTGAGAAGATAAACAAAATTGATAAACCATTAGCCAGACTAATCAAGAAAGAAAGTGCGAAGGCTCAAATCCATAGAATTAGAAATGAAAAAGGAGAAGTAACAACTGACACTACAGAAATACAAAGGATCATGAGTGATTACTACAAGCAACTATATGCCAATAAAATGACAATCTGGAAGAAATGTACAAATTCTTAGAAAAGCACAACCTTCCAAGAGTGAACCAGGAAGAAATAGAAAATATAAACAGACCAATCACAAGCACCGAAATTGAAACTGTAATTAAAAATATTCCAACAAACAAAAGCCCAGGACCAGATGGCTTCACAGGTGAATTCTATCAAACATTTACAGAAGAGCTAACACCCATCCTTCTCGAAATCTTCCAAAATATAGCAGAGGGAGGAACACTCCCAAACTCATTCTACGAGGCCACCATCACCCTGATGCCAAAACCAGACAAAGATGTCACAAAGAAAGAAAACTACAGGCCTATATCACTGATGAACATAGATGCAAAAATCCTCAACAAAATACCAGCAAACAGAATCCAACAGCACATTAAAAGGTTCATACACCATGATCAAGTGGGGTTTATCCCAGCAATGCAAGGATTCTTCAATATACACAAATTAATCAATGTGATACACCATATTAACAAACTGAAGGATAAAAACCATATGATCATCTCAATAGATGCAGAAAAAGGTTTCAACAAAATTCAACACCCATTTATGATAAAAACCCTGCAGAAAGCAGGCATAGAGGGAACTTACCTCAACATAATAAAGGTCATATATGACAAACCCACAGCCAACATCGTTCTCAATGGTGAAAAACTGAAACCATTTCCACTAAGATCAGGAACAAGACAGGTTGCCCACTCTCACCACTATTATTCAACATAGTTTTGGAATTTTTAGCCACAGCAATCAGAGAAGAAAAAGAAATAAAAGAAATCCAAATTGGAAAAGAAGAAGTAAAACTGTCACTGTTTGCAGATGACATGATAATATAAAGAATCCTAAAGATGCTACCGGAAAACTACTAGAGCTAATCAATGAATTTGGTAAAGTAGCAGGATACAAAATTAATGCACAGAAATCTCTTGCATTTGTATACACTAATGATGAAAAATCTGAAAGTGAAATTAAGAAAACACTCCCATTTACCACTGCAACAAAAAGAATAAAATACCTAGGAATAAACCTACCTAAGGAGACAAAAGACCTGTATGCAGAAAACTGTAAGACACTGATGAAAGAAATTAAAGATGATACAAACAGATGGAGAGATATACCATGTTCTTGGATTGGAAGAATCAACATTGTGAAAATGACTATACTACCCAAAGCAATCTACAGATTCAATGCAATCCCTATTAAACTATCAATGGCATTAATCACAGAACTAGAACAAAAAATTTCACAATTTGTATGGAAACACAAAAGACCCCCGAATAGCCAAAGCAATCTTGAGAAAGAAAAATGGAGCTGGAGGAATCAGGCTTCCTGACTTCAGACTATACTACAAAGCTACAGCAATCAAGACAGTATGGTACTGGCACAAAAACAGAAATAAAAACAGAAATATAGATCAGTGGAACGGGATACAAACATATGGTCACCTTATTTTTGATAAAGGAGGCAAGAATATACAATGGAGAAAAGACAGTCTCTTCAATAAGTAGTGCTGGGAAAACTGGACAGCTACATATAAAAGAATGAAATTAGAATACTCCCTAACAACATACACAAAAATAAACTCAGAATGGATTAAAGACCTAAATGTAAGGCCAGACACTATAAAACTCTTAGAGGACCACATAGGAAGAACACTCCATGACATAAATCACAGCAAGATCCTTTTTGACCCACCTCCTGGAAAAATGGAAATAAAAACAAAAATAAACAAATGGGACCTAATGAAACTTCAAAGTTTTGCACAGTAAAGGAAACCATAAACAAGAGGAAAAGACAACCCTCAGAATGAGGGAAAACATTTGCAAATGAAGCAACTGACAAAGGATTAATCTACGAAATATACAAGCAGCTCATGCAGGTCAATATCAAAAAAAACAAACAACCCAATCCAAAAATGGGCAGAAGACCTAAATAGACATTTCTCCAAAGAAGATATACCCATTGCCAACAAACACATAAAAGGATGCTCAACATCACCAATCATTTGAGAAATGCAAATCAAAACTATAATGAGGTATCACCTTACACCAGTCAGAATGGCCATCATCAAAAAATCTACAAACAAGAAATGCTCGAGAAGGTGTGGAGAAAAGGGAACCCTCCCACACTGTTGGATGTAAGTGGGTACAACCCCTATGGAGAATAGTATGGAGGTTCCTTAAAAAACTAAAAATAGAACTACCATACGACCCAGCAATCCCACTACTGGGCATATATGCTGAGAAATCCATAATTCAAAAAGAGGCATGTACCACAATGTTCATTGCAGCTCTATTTACAATAGCCAGGACATGGAAGCAACCTAAGTGTCCATTGATAGATGAATGGATAAAGAAGATGTGGCACATATACACAATGAAATATTACTCAGCCATAAAAAGACATGAAATTGAGTTATTTGTAGTGAGGTGGGTGGACCTAGAGTCTGTCATACAGAGTGAAGTAAGTCAGAAAGAGAAAAACAAATACCGTATGCTAACACATATATATGGAATCCAAAAAAAAAATGGTTCTGAAGAACCTAGGGGCAGGACAGGAATAAAGACGCAGATGTAGAGAATGGACTAGAGGACACGGGGAGGGGGAAGTGTAAGCTGGGATGAAGTGAGAGAGTGGCATGGATTTATATATACTACCATATGTAAAATAGATAGCTAGTGGGAAGCAGCCCCATGGCACAGGGAGATTAGCTTGGTGCTTTGTGACCACCTAGAGGGGAGGGATAGGGAGAGTGGGAGGGAGACGCAAGAGGGAGGGGATATAGGGATATAACTATATGTATAGCTGATTCACTTTGTTATACAGCAGAAACTAACACAATGTAAAGCAATTATATTCCAATGAAGTTGTTAAAAAAGAAAAATCTATACTGAGATACTACTTTATTATACCCACTAGGATAGCTATAATAAAAAAATGAAAAAATATAACAAATCCTGCTAAGGATGTGGAGAAATTGGAACACTCATACACTGCTGATGGGAATGTTAAATGGTGGAGGTGCTTTGGAGAATAGTCTGGCAGTTCTACAAGAAGTTGAACATAGAACTTACATATGACCCAGCAATTCCACTCCTATGTACATACCCAAGGAAAATGAAAACGTGTTCACACAAAAATTTGTACATGATTGTTCATAGCAGCATTATTCATTACAAAGTGGAAGACAGTCTGGCAGTTTCTTATAAAATTAAACATGTACTTGCTCTGTGATTCAGTAATTCCACTACTAGGTATTTATCCAAGAGGGAAAAAAAAACATACTGGAATGTGAATACTAGTAGCAGCTTTATTCATAATAGCTGAAAACAATCTGATTATCTATTAACCAGTGGATAGATAAACAATGTATGGTATATCCATATATACAGGAATATTTCTCAGCCATTTAAAAATGAACTACTGATATAGACAACAACATGGATAAATCTCAGAAGTATTATTATAAGTGAAAGAAGCCAAATAGAAAAGAGTATATACCAGATGATTCTATTTATTTGAAATTCTAGAAATGGATGGTCATAGAAAGTGGCAGAGTGGGAGGCATTGATAGCAAAAGGGGAGGGAAAATTTTAGGCTAATGAATGTTTTCTTTCTTGATTGCAGTGGTTGTGGTTATACAGATGTATGCATTTGTCAAAGCTCATTGAACTCAACTCTTAAAATATGTATGTTTATATTGTATTAAATATTTCAATAAAGTTAATTTTATAAAAGAAATATAAATATTGATGTTAAATAAAATATAAACACTTGAAAAATGTTCAAAATCACTATAAATAGATGATTGAAAATGAAAACTACACTGAGATACTCATTCTCACCTATCATTTAGTAAAAATACAAAAGTTTGACAATATATTCAGTTAGTGAAATTTTAGGAAACTAGCTTTCTCATACATTGCTGATGGAAGAGGAAAATGATGCAATTTCCACTGAGTAGTATCTGGCAATATCGACCAAAATTACAGATCTAGCTACCCCCTAACCTCTCAATCCCATTTCTGTGACTCTAACATGTAGAAACACTTGCAATAATATGCAAAAGACTGGAAACAACCCAAGTGTCCATCAACAGGAGACTGGTTAAATAAATTATAGTACATCCACACAATAGAATGCTAGTTGCTCTAAAGAATCAGGAAGATCTCTTTGTATGATATAGAAGGATCTCCAGGAGCATTTTAGTTAAAAAGAAAGGAAGGAAGGTTGGAAGGAAGGAAGAAAGGGAGGAAGGAAGGAAGAAAGGAAGGGAGGGAGGGACGGAGGAAGGAAGGAAGGGAGGGAAAGAAGGAAGGAAGGGCAGGAAGGGAGGGGGGGAAGAAGGAAGGAAGAAAGGAAGGAAGGAAGGGAGGGAAAGAAGGAAGGAAGGGCGGGCAGGAAGGGAGGAGGGGAAGAAGGAAGGGAGGAATGGAGGGAAAGAAGGAAAGGAGGAAGGAAGGAAGGGAGGGAGGGGAAGAAGGAAGGGAGGGAAAGAAGGAAAGAAGGAAGGAAGGAAGGGAGGGAGGGAGGGAGGGAAAGGAAGGGAAGGGAAGAGAAACTAAGAAAGGAGGAAATCTGAATAAACGTTCAAAATGCTTCTATCGTAATAAAGAAATACTGGAAGGATAAATAAGAAACTAATAAAAATAGTTACTAATAAGTCAACTTCTGTAAATTAGAGCACCACCACTGGGTGCTCTGGGAAAAATTTTGGTAAAAGTTACTGAAGTCTTGCCTGGAAATTCCTTCTTTCCCTCCTTCCTTCTTTTCTTTCTTCCCTCCACTCCCTCCTTCCTTCCTTCTTTCCTTCCTGCCTTCTCTCCTTCCCACCCTCCCTTCCTCCCTTCCTTCCTACAAAATGCATTATTTATCTACAAGAGAGTTCTGGAAGACAAGAAGGATATAGGCTCCTTGGGCGGGGAAACAATAAATCCGGTGGCTATAGTTTCCTTGCTACCGAGGAGGTTGGGGGTATAGGGCCCAGGGAGTTACAGTAAAAACAAGCTCTGGTGAAGGAGATCCCTCAGCAACAGGAATGTCACTCATCTTAGGTGTGTGAGAGGAAAGGCAAAGCAGTCTAGCTCCTTGAGCTGAATATCTGAAATCGCCCTCTCTACAACACACTGGCTCTTGCTTCCATCTGCCTTGTGTTTGATCACTTTGCCCACCCCTTCAGAGGCTGATCATTCTGAAAAGATTAGATGCTGTACACACTGGAGCCTAAACCATATTAGTTCCCTATGATATATGGTTCCAACGACCCACTCCCCTGTCACTGGTTGATTCTGTAAGGTAACTTCATTTTGATGATTAAAAATGCCCAAGTTGGTTGTATCTTTGTAAGAGTCTTTTTTTTCTTTAACGAAACCCATTATATTTTTCATATTAATTGTTCCCTGTGGGGAAGAAGTGAACAGAAACATATCCTCTGTACCCCAATTTCTTCCTCATACTCACTGGCAAAGCAATAGAAAAAGGCAGGCAAGAGGAGAATAGCAAATGCTCAGCACCCATTGCTCTGGCGCACTCTTGTAAAATGCAACTTACTTCAAAATTAGAAGTCAGAAAGAACATAATTTTAATACCTCTACTTTCTGTTCAGCACCCACCATTTTTCCAGGAGAGTGGTTTCCAAGTTGCTTATTCTCTTGAGAGTCACAAATTTCTCCTTTAAGCCTTTCAACCTGAAATACAAAAGCATTTTAAATACAAAAGTGAGGGGGGATGCTTTGTTTTAAAAATATATAAGTTATACATGAATACATTCTTTGTGTAAAAAATTTAAACAAAATATAGGTATATAGAGCAACAAGTGATCTTTTCCTTCACATAACTCTGCCCCACAATCTCATTTCCCTTTCCAGAAGTAATCATGTTTGGGATATACCCTTCCTGAACTTTATCTCACATGTATGTGTATGTTTGTGTATATATAAAACATAAACATATGTTTAACATACATTAAACATATTTTACCAGTATTAGATATACAAATTTACAGAAATTTAGACAACTTGAACAGTGTTTATTCATTCTTTCTTATGATTGCATTTAAAAAATTAGGATAAAATATACATAACACAACATTTACCATTTTAACCATTTTTAAGAATTTTTATTTATTTATTTTTGTCTGTGTTGGGTCTTCGTTGCTGCGCACAGGCTTTCTCTAGTTGCCGTGAGTGGGGGCTACTCTTCGTTGCGGTGCATGTGCTTCTCATTGCGGTGGCTTCTTTTGTGGAGCACGGGCTCTAGGCGGGTGGGCTTCAGTAGTTGTGGCATGCGGGCTCAGTAGTTGTGGCTTGCAGGCTCTAGAGCCCAGGCTCAGTAGTTGTGGCCCACAGGCTTAGCTGCTCCGTGGCATGTGGGATCTTCCGGACCAGGGCTCGAACCCATGTCCCCTGCATTGGCAGGCAGATTCTTAACCACTGTGCCACCAGGGAAGCCCCTTAACCATTTTTAAGTATACAGTTGAGTAGCACTAAGCACATTCCCATTACTGTGCAACCATCACCACCATCCATCTCCATAATTCTTTTCATCTTGCAAAACTGAAACTCTACACCCATTAAACAATAACTCCTCATTATGCCCTCCCCCACAGCCCCTAGAAACCACCATTCTACTTTCTGTCTCTATGATTTCTGACTACTCTAGGTACCTCATCTAAGTGGAATTATACACTATTTGTCTTTCTGTGACTTGTTTATTTCAATTAGCATAATGTCTTCAAGTTTCACCCATGTTGTAGCATATTTCTTTTTAAGGTGGAATAATATTCCATTGTATATATATACCATATTTTGTTTATCCATTTATCTGTCAGTGGATGCTTGGGTTGCTTCAACCTTTTGGCTATGAACATGAGTGAACAAATATATGTTCAAGTTCCTGCTTTCAATTCTTTTAGGTATATACCCAGAAGCAGAATTGCTAGATCATATGGTAACTCTATGTTTACTTTTTAAAGGAAGTCCCATACTGTTTTCTACAGTGGCTGTACCATTTTACATTCTTAACAACAATGCACAAAGGGTTCCAATTTCTCCACTTCCTCATCAACATTTGTTAATTTTTACTGTTTTGATAATAGCCATTCTAGTGAATATTTATTCATTCTTGGAACAAAATTTCTTGAGCACTTATTATATGCCAGGCATTGTATTAGACACTAGAGATATTATTGTGAAATGAATATAATTAAAATTGAAGTGACATATAGTATATTTAGAACATGGAAGTACATATTAAAAATCAATAAATTCCTAAGAAGAAATGGTTCAAAAACATAACACAACTACGGGTTTAGTATTAATAATCTCAAACTTTGGTAAACGTGATAAGTATAAACTGTTATCTAAATCTTTATTAAAAAGAAAAGATCCTAAATTGACACAATAGCAGAAACATTACTGTTCAGCATATGTAGTTAAAATGTATAAAATAGAAATACTGATAGAAAGCATCCAGGTCAAAGTACAGCTCTACCTGGGATGCTATAGCCAACAGAATCAGTCTTCACTAATGACCAATAAATGATGTATTGATACATCTAGCTTGTTTAGCTGCTGTTACTATTCTATACACATTTAAATTAACTCTAAGAAAAAATTAAATAACTTACCTCTTCTCCAAGTACCTTTTTTTCTGAGTCAAGTGATCGAACTCGATTTCTTAAAGCCAAAATTTCCTCATCCAGTCTCTGATTATGTTCCTTTGCTTTCCGTAGGTCAACTGAGTCTAAAACAGGGAAAGTGTAGTTGACTCAACTGGATTGAAGTTTTAATTTGGGGGCGTTAACTCTAAAAACTGAGGAAGTGCTGTTTCCTGCTGTTCTTGTCAGTCCTACCATGTCTCTGCATATGTGATTCTCCACAAAGAAGAGCTGCTAGACTCTCAAGTCCAGCCCTAGAATGTTCTACCAACTAATGAAACAGAACAGAATGTTTTTTATTTCTCATACCAGTCTAATGAGCTGGACTTTTTGAGTATAGGGTTTCCAGCAATAGAGATTCTTCCAGGACCTGGAATTTTAAAACAATTGAGCCTGCCTTCTAAAAGTGAAACCACTAAAAAAATCATCTTCTTGGTGATCCTGTGGTCCTGTCTCTCTTACACACCTCATATATTCCTCACATATTCCTAGATACTTCTCTTGCACTCATTAACAGCAGGGCCTCCATAGACAGCTGATGTAGTGAGCTAGGAGCAGTGAACGGACAGACTGTAAAGTGAAATCAAGTTGATTCATCAAAACCATCTTTCTCCTGTAGCACCTCTGCCTACAGAGATGTTAAATGCATGTAGGCTACTCTCAGCTCAGCACCTCATGTTAAGACCTGCTCTTTCCAGCACTCATCAAAGTTTCAATAGTACAAACTTGTTGCCTGTAACTTCCCTGGATTTGCAGCTGTTTCTTTTTTTACTTATGTTTCTCCTGTTTTTCTTTTGCTGCTTTAAAGTCTCCTTTGTTTTCCTTCTTCATTGCCTGTTCTGTTTTTGACTTGTATTATTCTTTCTTCATTTTTTCTTTTGTTTCCCTTGCTATCCTCTTTTTTTCCTTAGTGTGTAAATTTTAACTTGAAAAATGCTGAAAACACACCAAAAAGAAAAAAAAAAGCATTCACAATCCATATACATATATGGAGGGAAAGATTTGTTCTCCTTTTGCATATGCAATTTTAAAAAATGTAAACAATGCTATGCAACACTGTCTGCAACTTTACCACCTCTGAATACATCATGGATATCTTTACAGGACAACTCTTATAAAGTCATTTTCCATTTCTTATTTGGAACTATTTTTTAATTGAGGTATAATTTATATACAATATAATGTACATATCTTAAGTGTTCAATGAATTTTGACAATTTTATATACCCGTGAACTTCCCCTGAAAAAGATATAGAACATCTCCATCACCCCATAATGTTCCCTCAAATCCTTTCCAGTCAGTTCTCCACTCCCACCCACCCCTACAACCACTTTCTGACTTCTATCACATAGACTAGTTTTGCTCGTTCTTGCTTTTCATACAAATAAAATCTTACAATACATACATGTTTGTGTCAGGCTTCTTTCACTGAATATATACAGTATTTTGGGGATTCATCGGTGTTTTATCAATAATTTGTTCCTCTTGACTCTTTAGTCCATCTTATTAATATACCACAGTTTGTTTATGCATTATCTCATTCTGTTCTGCATAGTATGCCACCGTCCAAATTGCCATTTTTTGTGTCACTTTTCCCCTACTGATGAAGATTTAGGTTTGTTGCCAATGCTTATTCTTGTAAACAATTCTAAAATTATTTTCCTTGTTCATCAATCTCTAGGTACTTATGACATTATTTCCAAAAAAATAAATCCCCAGAAAGAAAAGGGATAGCTGGATCAGGAGACATATGCATTTAAAAAATTTGACAGAGCCTGCCAAATTATTCCTCAAAAAGATTGTACAAAGCTATGTTCTCACAATGCCATTGTCCATTTCTCTGTACTATATATTATCAGTAGTTTTAATTTTCACAGATCTTAAAAATACAGTTGAATAATGGCCTATTTTAAATAGGTCACTAAAATCAGTATGTTTTGCTTATTGCTTAAATGGAATATAGGCTTTTTGTTTTAAAAAGAAAAAATCAAGCTATACGGTTATGTTCAGAGCGGATGTTCTCATCCAACCCTTATCTACCCTGACCCGAAATAATGTTGTTAATACTTGGTAAATACTCTTTAAAATTTTTTATATGCATATTCTAATGTATAGACAAGGGTTGTATTGAAAATATTTAACAACTGGTAAAGCGTGGACCCTCATCTATGAGAATGTAGCTCTGGAGCAGAGTTCTACAGAATATCCTGCTGTGCCAAGTATTAGCCTTCTGGTGGCTGGAAAGACAAGGGGCTGGAAGGAGCTGGGACAGTTGGGGTAGGTGGGAGACACTTGGCAGATGCAGGGCAGTAGCTACTTAGAACTTACACAAAACTATCCCAATGTATTCACAACTTTACTGCCATACTAATGTGTATCACCTCATACAGTCCTGTGAGCGCACATACACATGCACACACACACACCCCACAAACACACCCTATAAAAATAAAAACCAAAACGACATTACACTACACATATTACTCTACAGCTTGCTTTTTTCACTTGATAACATGTCATAGACATGTATTCATGTCAGTGCACAAAAATCTATGTCATTTTTATTAAAGTATCCATTGTGTGGTCACTTTTTTAGCTAACCCATTGCAGATAAACACAATTTGATTTTACTACCCAAAAATTACTCCTTACTCTTTGTACTTTTACAAGGTCTTCTGCGGTCACTGGGAATAATGTAATGTCGTTGGTTTTGTCATCAAGGTAATGCTGACCACTTAACAGTTGGGAAGTACGTATTCTCTCTTCTTCTATTTTCTGGAAGAGTTTATGTAAAATCAGTATTATTTATTCCTTAAAAGTTTGTTAAGTGAAGCCATCTGAACCTGGAGTTTTCTTTGTGGGAAGATGTTTAACTATAAATTCAATTTCTTTGGTAGATTTAGGGCTATCTGTTTTTTCTTGAGTGAGGTTCGGTAATTTGTGTCTTTCAAGGAATGTGTCCATCTTATCCCGGTCATCAAATTTATTGTCATAAAGTTGCTCAATATATTCCCTTATTATCTTTTTGATCTGTAGAAATGTTCTGTCATTGCTTATATTGGTAACGTGTGTCTTCTCTCATTTTTTCATGAACAATCTAGTTAGACGTTTACCAATATTATTGATCCTTCCGAAGAACCAGCTCTTCATTCCACTAATTTATTCTATTTTGTTCTGTTTTCACTTTTATTGACCTCAACCTTATTTTAAACATCTCCTTCTTTTTGCTTGCTTTGGATTTAATTTGTTCTTATCCTGGGTTTTTAAAGTAGAAGCTTAGATTATTTTGAGTCCTTTCTTGATTTCTGGTATAAGTATTAAATGGGATAAGTTTCCCTCTTAAGCACTGGCTTAGATGCATCCCACAAATACTGATATGTTCAGTGTTTTCATTTTCATTCAAGTTAATTCATAGAAAATATTTTTTAATATCCCTTGTAATTTTTTCTCAGAAGGCATGGCAATTTAGAAGTATCTTATTTAACTTCCAAATATTTGGCGATTTTCTAAACATACTACTGTTACTGCTTTTTAGTTTAATTCTATTATGGTCAGAGAACATAATTTGTATGATTTCAGTTCTTCTGCAGAAATCTGTTTTATGGCGATAGCATATTTTTGTGAATGCTCCATGTGTACTTGAAAAGAATATAATACTTCTGGTGGAGTTTTCTATAATTATCGATTATGTCATGTTGCTTAGTAGTGTTATTAGGTCTTCTATATGCTTATTGATTTTGTTTTCTTGCTCTATCAGTTACTAAGAAAGCAGTGTTCATTTTATAATTGTATTCATATATTTTTTAAACAATCCTGATCATCAACTATAATGCATGGGTTTTTTTCCCCACACCCACGTAATTCTCCAATGCTAGCTTGGTGTTCTACAATTCAACTCAGTTCTGATGTTATCTACCTGGAGATAGCATCAGATTCCACGGGTTAAGGGCTTAGTACCACAAGACTGCCCTCTGCTTCAGATGCCAATTGCAAGGGCAGGTTGTTATCTGTGCTTCTGACCGATTGGTTATAAATCAGAGTTTCCCATGACCTCCTCCTTGGGTTTGATTAATTTGTTAAAGCAGCTCACAGAACTCAGGGAAACGTTTTATTTACTAGATTACCTGGTTTATTATAAAGGAATGTAACTCAGGAATAGCTAGATGGAAGAGATGCCTAAGGGCAAGGTCTGGGGAAAGGGGTGCAGACCTTTCATGACCTCCCTGAGTGCGCCACGCTCCCCAAATCTCCATGTGTTCACCAACCCGGAAGCTCTCTGAACCCTCTCCTTTGGGTTTCTATAAAAGCTTCATTACACAGGCACCATTGATTAAATCACTGGCCACTGGCGATTGAACTTAATCTCCAGCCCCTCCCCCCTCCTAGGAGGTGGGGGTGGGGACACGGAGCAGTTGGGGTTACAGAGGGGGCGGAGGGTGGGACTGAAAGTTCCAATCCTCTAATCACATGGTCGGCTCCCCTGGCAACTAACTCCCATCCTTTTGTTACCTAGGGGCTTTCCAAAAGTCCTCATTACCATGACAAAAGACACCCTACTGTTCTTATCACTTAGGAAATTCCAAGGGTTTGGGGGTGGCAGAAACAAGGATGAAGACCAAATACATGTTTCTTATTATAAATCACAATAGCACAGGGTAAATAAACCTAGTTTTATAACTATTAAAACCGGTAAACATATTTTAAATTATTTTTGTAGTTACTACAATTATGACACTCAAATTTCATTACATTATTTATAGCTGGTATCATTTTTACACAGCCAAGATAGGGTCAGATTAACTAATTCACCACTTATTCCAAGCATACTGGCTTCCTAGCAAACAAATACGTGTGAGGTGTTGTTAAATGTATTATAAGTTGTCTTGATCTCAGTGGTCCCAGTAAAATACGTATTGTTTGTACTGACCAAAGGTTTTGGAGTCAGACATATATGGATTCAAATACCAGCTCTAATACTTAATGTAATTATTTGTGTGTTTTTTTTTTTTTTTTTTTTTTTTGGCTGCGCGTGGGCTTTTCTCTAGTTGTGATTAGCAGGGGCTACTCTTCGTTGAGGTGTGTGGGCTTCTCATTGTGGTGGCTTCTCTTGTTGCAGAGCACGGGCTCTAGGCACATGGGTTTCAATAGTTGCAGCACACAGGCCCAGTAATTGTGGCACGCAGGCCCTACAGCACAGGCTCAGTAGTCGTGGCGCGTGGGCTTAGCTGCTCCGTGGCATGTGGGATCTTCCCCAACCAGGGTTTGATCCCGAGTCCTCTGCATTGGCAGGCAGATTCTTAACCACTGTGCCACCAGGGAAGTCTCTAATGTAGCTACTGGACAATTCATTTAACCTTGTCATGACTCAGTTTTTTAATCAATGAAATGGGAATAATAATACAACTTGGCACTGTTGTTAACATTAGAGATAATCCATTTAAAATGCCTGACAGGAGAGGAGCTTCAAGATGGCGGAAGAGTGAGACACGGAGATCACCTTCTCCCCACAAATACATCAGAAAAACATCTACATGTGGAACAACTCCTACAGAACACCTACTGAACGCTGGCAGAAGACCTCAGACCTCCCAAAAGGCAAGAAACTCCCCACGTACCTGGGTAGGGCAAAAGAAAAAAGAAAAAACAGAGACAAAAGAATAGGGACGTGACCTGTACCAGTGGGAGGGAGCTGTGAAGGAGGAAAGGTTTCCACACACTAGGAAGCCCCTTCGCTGGTGGAGACTGCAGGGGGCGGAGGGGGGAAGCTTCAGAGCCACGGAGGAGAGCGCAGCAACAGGGGTGAGGAGGGCAAAGCGGAGAGACTCCCGCACAGAGGAGCGGCGCCGACCAGCACTCACCAGCCCGAGAGGCTTGTCTGCTCACCCACCGGGACAGGTGGGGGCTGGGAGCTGAGGCTCGGGCTTCGGGGGTCAGATCCCAGGGAGAGGACTGGGGTTGGCAGCGTGAACACAGCCTGAAGGGGCTAGTGCGCCAAGCTAGCCGGGAGGGAGTCCGGGAAAAGGTCTGGAGCTGTCGAAGAGACAAGAGACTTTTTCTTGCTCTTTGTTTCCTGGTGCGCAAGGAGAGGGGATTAAGAGCGCTGCTTAAAGGAGCTCCAGAGACGGGCGCGAGCCGCAGCTATCAGCGCAGACCCCAGAGATGGGCATGAGACGCTAAGGCTGCTGCTGCCGCCACCAAGAAGCCTGTGCGCAAGCACATGTCACTATCCACACCTCCCCTCCCGGGAGCCTGTGCAGCCCGCTGCTGCCAGGGTCCCGAGATCCAGGGACAACTTCCCCGGGAGAACACACGGCGCAGCTCAGGCTGTTGCAATGTCACGCCGGCCTCTGCCGCCACAGGCTCGCCCCGCATCCGTACCCCTCCCTCCCCCCGGCCTGAGTGAGACAGAGCCCCCGAAGCAGCTGCTCCTTTAACCCTGTCCTGTCTGAGCGAAGAACAGACGCCCTCAGGTGACCTACACACAGAGGCGGGGCCAAATCCAAAGCTGAATCCCGGGAGCTGTGGGAACAAGAAGAGAAAGGGAAATCTCTCCCAGCAGCCTCAGGAGCAACGGATTAAATCTCCACAATCAACTTGATGTACCTGCATCTGTGGAATACCTGAATAGACAATGAATTATCCCAAATTGAGGAGGTGGACTTTGGGAGCAACGATATATATATATTTTTCCCTTTTTCTCTTTTCGTGAGTGTGCATGTGTGTGATTTTGTCTGTATAGCTTGGCTTTTACTATTTGTCCTAGGGTTCTGTCTGTCCTTTTTTTTTTTTTATTTAAAAAAATTTTTTTCTACAAATAAGAAATCTTTTTTCTTAATATAATTAGTTTTTATTTTAATAACTTTATTTTATTTTATTTTACTTTATTTTATTTTATCTTCTTCTTTCTTTCTTTCTTTTTTTTTTCTCCCTTTTATTCTGAGCCGTGTGGATGACATGCTCTTGGTGCTCCAGCCAGGCGTCAGGGCTGTGCCTCCGAGGTGGGAGAGCCAACTTCAGGACACTGGTCCACAAGAGACCTCCCAGCTCCATGTAATATCAAATGGCGAAAATCTCCCAGAGATCTCCATCTCAACGCCAAGACCCAGCTCCACTCAACGACCAGCAAGCTACAGTGCTGGACACCCTATGCCAAACAACTAGCAAGACAGGAACACAACCCCATCCATTAGCAGAGAGGCTGACTAAAATCATAATAAGGCCACAGACACCCCAAAACACACCACTAGAGGGGGACCTGCCCACCAGAAACACAAGATCCAGCCTCATCCACCAGAACATAGGCACTAGTCCCCTCCATCAGGAAGCCTACACAACACACTGAACCAACCTTAGCCACTGGGGACAGACACCAAAAGCAGTGGGAACTACAAACCTGCAGCCTGCGAAAAGGAGACCCCAAACACAGTAAGTTAAGCAAAATGAGAAGACAGAGAAACACACAGCAGATGAAGGAGCAAGGTAAAAACCCACCAGACTTAACAAATGAAGAGGAAATAGGCAGTCTACCTGAAAAAGAATTCAGAATAATGATAGTAAAGATAACCAAAATCTTGGAAATAGAATGGAGAAAATACAAGAAACGTTTAACAAGGACATAGAAGAACTAAAGAGCAAACAAACAATGATGAACAACACAATAAATGAAATTAAAAATTCTCTAGAAGGAATCAATAGCAGAATAAATGAGGCAGAAGAACGGATAAGTGACCTGGAAGATAAAATAGTGGAAATAACTACCGCAGAGCAGAATAAAGGAAAAAGAATGAAAAGAATGGAGGAGAGTCTCAGAGACCTCTTGGACAACATTAAATACACCAACATTCGAATTATAGGGGTCCCAGAAGTAGAAGAGAAAAAGAAAGGGACTGAGAAAATATTTGAAGAGATTATTGTTGAAAACTTCCTTAATATGGGAAAGGAAATAGTTAATCAATTCCAGGAAGCACAGAGAGTCCCATACAGGATAAATCCAAGGAGAAACATGCCAAGACACATATTAATCAAACTATCAAAAATTAAATACAAAGAAAACATATTAAAAGCAGCAAGGGAAAAGCAACAAATAACACACAAGGGAATCCCCATAAGGTTAATAGCTGATCTTTCAGCAGAAACTTTGCAAGCCAGAAGGGAGTGGCAGGACATATTTAAAGTGATGAAGGAGAAAAACCTACAACCAAGATTACTCTGCCCAGCAAGGATCTCAGATTTGACAGAGAAATTAAAACCTTTACAGACAAGCAAAAGCTAAGAGAATTCAGCACCACCAAACCAGCTTTACAACAAATGCTAAAGGAACTTTTCTAGGCAGGGAAAACAAGAGAAGGAAAAGACCTACAATAACAAACCCAGAACAATTAACAAAATGGTAATAGGAACATACATATCGATAATTACCTTAAATGTAAATGGATTAAATGTTCCAACCAAAAGACATTGATTGGCTGAATGGATACAAAAACAAGACCCGTATATATGCTGTCTACAAGAGACCCACTTCAGACCTAGGGACACATACAGACTAAAAGTGAGGGGATGGAAAAAGATATTCCACGCAAATGGAAATCAAAAGAAAGCTGGAGTAGCAATTCTCATATCACAGAAAATAGACTTTAAAACAAAGACTATTACAAGAGACAAAGAAGGACACTACATAATGATCAAGGGATCAATCCAAGAAGAAGATATAACAATTGTAAATATTTATGCACCCAACATAGGAGCACCTCAATACATAAGGCAAATAATAACAGCCATATAAGGGGAAATCGACAGTAACACAATCATAGTAGGGGACTTTAACACCCCACTTTCACCAATGGACAGATCATCCAAATGAAAATAAATAAGGAGACACAAGCTTTAAATGATACATTAAACAAGATGGATTTAATTGATATTTATAGGACATTCCACCCAAAAACAACAGAATACACATTCTACTCAAGTGCTCATAGAACATTCTCCAGGATAGATCACATCTTGGGTCACAAATCAAGCCTTGGTAAATTTAAGAAAATTGAAATCTTATGAAGTATCTTTTCCGACCACAACGCTATGAGACTAGGTATCAATTACAGGAAAAAATCTGTAAAAAATACAAACACATGGAGGCTAAACAACATACTACTTAATAACCAAGAGATCACTGAAGAAATCAAAGAGGAAATCAAAAAATACCTAGAAACAAATGACAATGAAAACACAACGACCCAAAACCTATGAGATACAGCAAAAGCAGTTCTAAGAGGGAAGTTTATAGCAAGACAATCCTACCTTAAGAAACAAGAAACATCTCAAATAAACAACCTAACCTTACACCTAAAGCAATTAGAGAAAGAAGAACAAAAAAACCCCAAAGTTAGCAGAAGAGAAGAAATCATAAAGATGAGATCAGAAATAAATGTAAAAGAAATGAAGCAAATGATAGCAAAAGATCAATAAAACTAAAAGCTGGTTCTTTGAGAAGATAAACAAAATTGATAAACCATTAGCCAGACTTATCAAGAAAAAAAGGGAAAGACTCAAATCAATAGAATTAGAAATGAAAAAGGAGAAGTAACAACTGACACTGCAGAAATACAAAGGATCATGAGTGATTACTACAAGCAACTATATGCCAATAAAATGACAATCTGGAAGAAATGGACAAATGCTTACAAATGCACAACCTTCCGAGACTAAACCAGGAAGAAATAGAAAATATAAACAGACAAATCACAAGCACGGAAGTTGAAACTGTGATTTAAAATCTTCCAACAAACAAAAGCCCAGGACCAGATGGCTTCACAGGCAAATTCTATCAAACATTTAGAGAAGAGCTAACACCTATCCTTCTTAAACTCTTCCAAAATATAGCAGAGGGAGGAACACTGCCAAACTCATCTATGAGGCCACGATCACCCTGATACCAAAACCAGACAAAGATGTCACAAAGAAAGAAAACTACAGGCCAGTAGCACTGATGAACATAGATGCAAAAATCCCCAACAAAATACTAGCAAACAGAATCCAACAGCACATTAAAAGGATCATACACCATGATCAAGTGGGGTTATTCCAGGAATGCAAGGATTCTTCAACATATGCAAATCAATCAATGTGATACATCATATTAACAAATTGAAGGAGAAAAACCATATGATCACCTCAAGAGACGCAGAGAAAGCTTCGACAAAATTCAACACCCATTTATGATAAAAACCCTCCAGAAAGTAGGCATAGAGGGAACTTTCCTCAACATAATAAAGGCCATATATGACAAACCCACAGCCAACATCGTCCTCAATGGTGAAAAACTGAAACCATTTCCACTAAGATCAGGAACAAGACAAGGTTGCCCACTCTCACCACTATTATTCAATATAGTTTTGGAAGTTTTAGCCACAGCAATAAGAGAAGAAAAAGAAATAAAAAGGAATCCAAATCAGCAAAGAAGAAGTAAAGCTGTCACTGTTTGCAGATGACATGATAGACATGATACTATACATAGAGAATCCTAAAGATGCTACCAGAAAACTACTAGAGCTAATCAATGAATCTGGTAAAGTAGCAGGATACAAAATCAATGCACAGAAATCTCTTGCATTCATATACACTAATGATGAAAAATCTGAAAGTGAAATTAAGAAAACACTCCCATTTACCACTGCAACAAAAAGAATAAAATATCTAGGAATAAACCTACTTAAGAAGACAAAAGAGCTGTCTGCTGAAAATTATAAGACATTGATGAAAGAAATTAAAGATGATACAAATAGATGGAGAGATATACCATGTTCTTGGATTGGAAGAATCAACATTGTGAAAATGACTATACTACCCAAAGCAATCTACAGATTCAATGCAGTCCCTATCAAACTACCACTGGCATTTTTCACAGAACTAGAACAAAAATTTTCACAATTTGTATGGAAACACAAAAGACCCCGAATAGCCAAAGCAATCTTGAGAAAGAAAAACGGAGCTGGAGGAATCAGGCTCCCTGACTTCAGACAATACTACAAAGCTACAGTAATCAAGACAGTATGGTACTGGCACAAAAACAGAAATATAAATCAATGGAACAGGATAGAAAGCCTAGAGATAAACCCATGCACATATGGTCACCTTATCTTTGATAAAGGAGGCAAGAATATACAGTGGAGAAAAGACAGCCTCTTCAATAAGTGGTGCTGGGAAAACTGGACAGCTACATGTAAAAGAATGAAATTAGAACACTCCCTAACACCATACACAAAAATAAACTCAACATGGATTAAAGACCTAAATGTAAGGCCAAACACTATAAAACTCTGAGAGGAAAACATAGACAGAACACTCTATGACATAAATCACAGCAAGACCCTTTTTGACCCACCTCCTAGAGAAATGGAAGTAAAAACAAAAATAAACAAATGAGACCTAATGAAACTTAAAAGCTTTTGCACAGCAAAGGAAACCATAAACAAGAAGAAAAGACAACCCTCAGAATGGGAGAAAATATTTGCAAATGAAGCAACTGACAAAGGATTAATCTCCAAAATTTACAAGCAGCTTATGCAGCTCAATATCAAAAAAAACAAACAACCCAACCCAAAAATGGGCAGAAGACCTAAATAGACATTTCTCCAAAGAAGATATACAGATTGCCAACAAACACATGAAAGAATGCTCAACATCACTAATCATTAGGGAAATGCAAATCAAAACTACAATGAGATATCATCTCACACTGGTCAGAATGGCCATCATCAAAAAATCTACAAACAATAAATGCTGGAGAGGGTGTGGAGAAAAGGGAACCCTCTTGCACTATTGGTGGGAATGTAAATTGATACAGCCACTATGGAGAACAGTATGGAGTTTCCTTAAACAACTAAAAATAGAACTACCATATGACCCAGCAATGCCACTACTGGGCATATACCCTGAGAAAACCATAATTCAAAAAGAGTCATGTACCCCAATGTTCATTGCAGCTCTATTTACAATAGCCAGGACATGGAAGCAACCTAAGTGTCCATCAGCAGATGAATGGATATAGAAGATGTGGCACATATATACAATGGAATATTACTCAGCCATAAAAAGAAATGAAATTGAGTTATTTGTAGTGAGGTGGATGGACCTAGAGACTGTCATACAGAGTGAAGTAAGTCAGAAAGAGAAAAACAAATACCATATGCTAACACATATATATGGAATCTAAAAAAAAAAAAAATGGTCATGAAGAACCTAGGGCCAAGACTGGAATAAAGATGCAGACCTACTAGAGAATGGACTTGAGGATACGGGGAGGGGGAAGGGTAAGGTGGGACAAAGTGAGAGAGTGGCATGAACGTATATACACTACCAAACGTAAAATAGATAGCTAGTGGGAAGCAGCCGCATAGCACAGGGAGATCAGCTGGGTGCCTTGTGACCACCTAGAGGGGTGGGATAGGGAGGGTGGGAGGGAGGGAGACGCAAGAGGGAAGAGATATGGGGACAAATGTATATGTATAACCGATTCACTTTGTTATAAAGCAGAAACTAACACACCATTGTAAAGCAATTTTACTCCAATAAAGATGTTTAAAAAAAATTTTTTTAAATAAATAAATAAAATAAAATGCCGGACAGAGTACCTGTTAGTAAGCAACAAGTGGTAGTAATAGTAATAGCAGTAGAAATAGTAATAATAGTGATCTAGGGTGGCCTCGGTCTGCAGTGGCTTGAAGCAGGATTTTGGTTCCCAGCCAGAGATTAAAGTCAGGCCGCGACAGTGAGAATGCTGAATCCTAGCCACTAGACCAGTGGCCAGTGACAAAGCCCTAGCCTGTACAGCTCTGCAGAAATGAATTCCCACAAAGACAGAAAGTAGTGAAACAAGTAAAGTGTTTATTAGGAGGAAAAAGGGTACTTGTGGATAGACACACAGGGGGTCTCAGAGAGTTGGTTGCACCCTCCTGGTAGTTTGATTCACTTTTATGGGGCATTTCTTCCAGGTTTCCTTGGCCAATCATCTTGCTTTGCCTGGTCTGAGCCTGTATTTGGTATATCTCACGGTCCTCCCACGTGTGCGAGCACATCTCTTAGCCAAGATGGATTCTAGCGAAGAGGCCTATGGGTAGCCTGACATCACCTACTATGGGGTGGCGCCCCCTCCCTTTTCGACCGTCAAGGATCCTTTCTGCACGTGTGTAGTCAGGAAGGTCTCCTCCTTCGAGAATGAGGAATATGTGGTCTTTTATCTTTTGTCTGGGCAGGGCTTAGCTTCTCCTTCCTCCTGCTGTTTTGGAGTATCTGTCCACAGGGGACGAACTCCAACTGTTCAGCCTGGGGCCCATCTATCTCCTGCCTCAATAGCAGTAGTAGTAATATTATTTAAAAATATTACTTAACGTAAATTATATTATTGTTTAATATTTTATTATTAAATATTATTATATCTGCTAAAATGACTCACCATTTTCTTTCAGCTTTATCAAATTTTCTTTCAATTTCTCAATTTCTAGTTGAGACTTCTCAAGTGCAGAATCTAAAAGAAAAAAAAGAACAAAATATTTGTGTATGGAGCAACTGATTAGTGTAATAATCAAATTTCAAACGACTATTTTTCTTTGGAACACTTTCTTTCTGATGGCTTTCCCCTGACTTTCTGCATAAATGTCACCTTCTCCCAGAATCTTTTCCAGATTCCCCTCTTAATATTCCTACTACAACTTATATTTATCCCTGTCCTTGATATCATCTGATCTTGTAATCTTTCCCTGTTTCCCTAACCAGATTCTATGCTGAAGAGTTTGGACTACTGTAAACAACAGGAACAGCTGAAAGTTTTCAAGCATGGTACTACCAGTTTAGTAAAAAGAAATTACACACGGAAATACTTAAAATTAATTCCTGCAATTAATAAT
This sequence comes from Balaenoptera acutorostrata, assembly GCF_949987535.1. Taxonomy (NCBI): domain Eukaryota; kingdom Metazoa; phylum Chordata; class Mammalia; order Artiodactyla; family Balaenopteridae; genus Balaenoptera; species Balaenoptera acutorostrata. The sequence goes on along the minus strand of NC_080064.1, from coordinate 35,079,418 downwards.
ATTTAGAATTTTGCCAGTAGTTTCTAGAAATATCAAAATAGCAAAATTTCAGGAAATAGCTTTTGGTACTATTCAAGAATTTTATGAGGAGAGCAGAAGGGCATAAGGAAAATATATGGGGCATTGGAGTCTTTTGGATTTGGGTTCTCTAACCCAGGTTTTATCACTTTGCCTCCTGTGGTCTACTCATCACCAATGGTATGGCTGATAGGCCTCCAATAACGGCAAGTTGAAGAATCTCCCAGAATTAAGACACTAACATGAATCTTGTAAGAGATCATTCCCAATCACACAGAAAAGGCACGAGGAAATCAGGCACAAGCTTCTAGGAGTCTTCTCCCAGCGGAGTCACACAGGATGTGCTTAATTTCTCCAGCAACGAATTGACAATTCGTGTGAAATGTTGTCTACCAGGAAAATTCATTACAGACTCGGTGGCCAACGTATTTATTGGGGACTGGTGACATAGACACCACCTTCTGCCTAGGACACATCAAAATCCCAGACTCTCAGAAGGAAAGCAGGTTTTCAGCATAAATCACATTGTTTGTACAAAGAGGTCACACACAGTGAGCCACTATTACAAATTGGGGAATGGTGGGAACCTTCCCCAAATGCAAGTTTCCAGATGCTAGCCAAGGGCTAACCTGACAAGCAGGACTTTCTAAGGACAGCAGTGTCAGGTCTTCTTCTTCTTTTTTATTTACATCTTTATTGGAGTATAATTGCTTTACAATGTTGTGTTAGTTTCTGCTGTACAATAAAGTGAATCAGCTATATGGATACATGTATCCCCATATCCCCTCCCTCTTGAGCCTCCCTCCTACCCTCTCTATCCCACCCCTCTAGGTCATCACAAAGCATCGAGCTTATCTCCCTGTGCTATGCAGCAGCTTCCCACTAGCAGGTTTTCTATGTTAACTATTTTCTGCACAGGATGGTTATACCACGTTTTGTCTATCTACTCACCAAATGACGGACGTTTCAGTTGTTTCTATGTTTTGGCTACTGTAAATAATAGTGTTCTGAACATTCACATACAAGTTTTTTTTTAAATTTATTTTATTGAAGTGTAGTTGACTTACAATGTTGTGTTCATTTCTCATACAAGTTTTTGAGTGGACATACGTCTTCATTTCTCCTGGGTCACGCAGGAGTGGAATTGCTGCGTCACATGATAATTTTACATTTAACACCTTGAGAAACTCCCAAATTGTTTTCCAAAGTGTCTGCATGATTTTACAGTCCCATCAGCAATGTTCCAATTTCTACACATCCTTGCCAACACTTGTCATTGTCTTTTTTATTATAACCATTCTAGAGGGTGTGAAGAGGGATCTCATTGTTTTAATTTGCACTTCCCTAATGACCAATGATGTTGAGCATCTTTTCATGTGCCTATTGGCCATTCATATACCTTCTCTAAAGAAATGTCTACTCAAATTTTATTTTGTTTATTTTAAAATTGGGCTGTCTTTTTATAATAATATAAAAGAATATGTGAGAATTCTTCATATATTCTGGATATGAGTCCCACATCAAACACATAATTTGCAAATATTTCTCTCAGTCTGTGGTTTGTCTTTTCACTTTCTTGTTAGTATCTTTTGAAGTACAGAAATTTTAAACTTTGAGTAAGTACAATTTATTAGGTTTTCTCTTATCACTTTTGCTTTTGGTGTTACAGCTAACATATGATTGCCTAACTCCAGATCGTAAGGATTTACTCCTGTGTTTTCTTCTAAGCATTTTATAATTTTAACTCTTACATTTAGTTCTGTGGTCCATTTTGAGTTAATTTTTGTGTAGGTGTGAGGTAGGGGCCTGTATTATTTTGAAGCATCTCCCAGACATCATATCATTCATCTATAAATATTTCACTATGCATCTCTAAAAGACAAGGACTCTTTTAAAATATAAACTCAATACCATTATGTGTGATTAAGGAAATTTAACAAGAATTCCTTAATACAAATAGCCAATTAGCATTCAAACTTCCAACTGTTGCATAAATGTTAAAAAATCTGTTTGAATCAGAATCCAGTAAAGGCCACACATTATATCTGGTTAATAATTCCTTTAAACCTTTAAAAATTCATCTTTTTCTTGTAATTTATTTATTGAAGAATAAATAAATATTTGGCATGTATTCTTTTTTATTATTGAAAACTGTTTTTATTATTGGCCAAAATTTTTCATTCCCATCCAAATTTTGGGGTGTGATATAAAGAGAGCTAGAAAATAAACTAAAATAAAGTCCTTCATTTAAAAGAGTCAGTTTGTTGAAAGAAATAGGCTAATACTTGGGAAACACTATCATGTAACACATATACTTAGGAATAAATTCTGGCTATAAATTGATGGATGATTCAAGAAGTAACACGTAAGGCCCACACTGACACTACATATGATATTTTAAAAGGACTTGCTAACTCAGCTTCCCAGCAGTCCCCTGGGGATATTCACCGTGCAGACAGTTTTCAATTAATAGTTTAGGATCCACCAGAGCAACCAAGTGCTGATGGAACAGGGTGCTATGTGATTGTGTTCTGCTGCATCCAAATGTAACTAAACATAACAGGGGTCCTGTTTTTTCCTTTGTCCTTCTGTACTGCAAGTAGCAGACTGCTTTTCATCAGACTCACGTGGCCAAATTTCCTTTTTTTTCTAATTGGGTTTATTGAGATATACTTTGCATACAGTAAAATTCATCCTTTTAAGTAATTTGATGAATTTTGACAAATATATGCAATTGTGTACCCGTTAGCCCAATTTTCCATCATTCTGAAAAGGTCATTTGTGTTCACTGTTTAAAATGCATTCTTAACAAAATCTCAACCCTCCTGATATTCTTTGTTTTTAATTCCACAATCAATTCGGCAGAATCATTATTGTTTTATACATTTAACATTTTTAAGATATGACCCTAAAGTAACATATATACTGCATGAAAAAGAATCAGTCTAATTTCTTTAATTATTGCAAATTATATAGAGAGGAAATCATTTAAAAAATTTAAACTTCATACTAAAATAAATTATAGGTAAAGCAAAGATTGAAACATAAATAATAAATCCATAAAAGCTCTAAAAGAAAAAAAAACACCAGAGGAGAACATTTTCAATAACCTTGTAGTGATACAGAAAAGGCTTTACACATGAAAACCCAGAAGCCATAAAGAATAACTTGGTTAAATCTGACTTGATAAATATTAGCATTTCTATATGGCAAAAAAACTCAACATGACATTTATATCCAACAAAAGGCTCATATCCAGAATATACAGAAAACTCCTACAAATTAATAAACTCCTACAAAACATAAAGATACAACCCAATAGAAAAATATGTGCAAGACTTGAGCAGGAACTTCACAAAATGGTATATCTAAATGAGCAATAACAACAACAACAAACTTATTAAAGGATTTTCAACATCGTTAGCTGTCAGGGAAATGCAAAGTAAAGCCACAATTAAATACTAGTACATACTCATCAGAAAAGGTAAAATTAATAAGACTGACAATACTGAGTATTGACAAAGAATGTGAAGCAACCACAATCCCATATACAACCGAGGTGACCTTAAATTAATACAACTATTTGGAAGACAGTATGGCAGTATCTACCAAAGTAGAACAAACCTGTAACCCTTTGATCTAATAATTCTACTCTTAGGAATATCATGATCAGAGATGTATAGATAAGCACAAGAATATTCATAGCAGCACAATTCATAATAGAGCACAACTGGAAACATGAATGTCCATCATCAGTAGAATGGATAAATAGAATACATTGAGTAGGCTTATTCAATGGAATACTAGAGTACAAACAACAAAAGTGAACAAACTACTGCTACATGCAACAATATAAATGAATCTCACAAACTTAAGATTGAACGAAAGAAACAAACTAAAGGATGCATACTCCCTGTAGTCAAAACTCAGAAATAACCTTAAAAGTTAGGATAGTCATTATTTTGGGGGAGGAGAGAATATGTAGACATAGGAAGAAGAAACAGGGCTTCCAGAGTGCTGGAAATTTCTTGCACTGGGTAGTGTAAATATTGGAGTTGTACACTTTTGGGTAGGTATGTTATGCTATGCTTCAATAAAAATTTCTGGACACTGTAGAAAATGAGGCTGTATATCAGACTTGTATGTGTTTATCTTAAAAGATTTTTTTCTCAGTGCTCTCGTGTTCCAACCTGAGTAGGATCATTACACTTAAAACATTGTTAGACATGTTCATCTGTAACCACAGCTTACCTAATTTACTCTGTTCTTTCTCCTTCCCTTGCAGTTCATCAGTGAGCCTTCGGATCTCTTCATGGGCCATCCCTAACCTCCTTGTTACTTGTTCCATATCTCTCTCTCTGCAGTTTTGTGATATTTTACCTTTTTCTGGGTCTTCATTATGGGACTGAAATAAAACCACTGTTAGTAGTACACCAAAAAGTAAATATACCCTTATGACATCGTGCTATTACCTATAAATGTTTGAAAGCCAATAAAGAAGAGTAGCAAACAGAATATTTATGTGCATTTCTTTTATTAGGTTGAACCATAGAAAATTGGTGATAGTTGATTGTTTTTAACCTATAAACGTGCAATTTCACAAGGTTCAAACCTAACGTATCTAAGAGATTATGGTTATATAATAGAAATTTAATCATAAAAATTATCATCTGGCCAAAGAGAGTGAAAATACTCCTCATTTATATGGTAATTAAATACAGTTTATAAAATGCCTTTACATAAGGTATTTCATTTAATTTCAAGGTATGTACACAATTAAGGCTCAAATCATGTTTAGAGATCCTTTCCTACAATTACTTTCAAAGCATTTTAAAAACTAAGTAAGAAATTCAACCTCAGTGATATTTTGCTTTTGATCCCCAAGATACGTATTTATTTTATATGAATATAATCATTACACAAATTTTTCTAAAAAATAAGAAAATAACCAATACCATCTACATAACAAAACTATTTTTAGCTTACTGGTATATTTCCTTGCAGTATTTTTTATTTACGTACATTTTTTACATAGTCTTAATCCCAATCTATATACATGTTTCTGTCTAGCTTTTTCATTTAACATTATATGAGGAACATTTTTCTATATTGCTGTACAGATTTTGTAATGATTTTTTTTTTTTAACTTTTGGGTTTATTTGTTTATTTATTTATTTATTTATGGCTGTATTGGGTCTTCGTTTCTGTGCGAGGGCTTTCTCTAGTTGCGGCAAGTGGGGGTCACTCTTCATCGCGGTGCGCGGGCCTCTCATTATCACGGCCTCTCTTGTTGCGGAGCACAGGCTCCAGACGCGCAGGCTCAGTAATTGTGGCTCACAGGCCTAGTTGCTCTGCGGCATGTGGGATCTTCCCAGACCAGGGCTCGAACCCGTGTCCCCTGCATTAGCAGGCAGATTCTCAACCACTGCGCCACCAGGGAAGCCCTGTAATGATTATTTTTAAAGGCTATATAATGTTCCAGTGGGTGCAGCATAATTTATATAATCATTTCAACATTTCGGTAGTTTCCAATTTTTGCTATTGAAAATAATACTATGATGGATATACAGTTTCATCCATATATATTTATCTTGGGTTACTTCCCATTGTTAAATTCTCTGTATATGCTTTTTTCACTGGATTCAGCTCTTAATAACATTTCCCCAGATCAAAAAATAATCTCCACAAAGAGAATTAATTATATGTAAAATAATGTGCTATATACATTCTAAAGGACTCCCCCCCCAGAAGAAGCTCCAAACATATTTGGGAAGAAGTGTGTACTGTCCCAAGGTGATTTTTCAAAGGACATAACACACATCGATTGTTTAAGTTTTGATACATTCAATAAAAATCAGCTATTGTGTTAAATGGGTGATTGACTTTTTTCTTCTTCCCAAATTTTTGTGATGTGTTTATAATATTCTTATGCACAACTGATATCTTTTACAGCACGGATTTGTACATTTTAATATATTCAAACAAAATACTTCCACGGTAAAAGCTAACTTATAACTAGCTACTGTTATTAAGTAAAAGATTGTAATTTTTTCTTACCTCACTCAGACTTTTTGTAGACTGATGCACAAGTTCTTGATGTTTCTGATGTTCCCTTTGCAGAGGCTGGTGAGTTTGTTCAAATTTCTCCTAAGTAAATATTAAGAGGTGAATTAAAATTACATCAATCAGCTTCATGAATAAAAATGTCATTTAAATTTTTAAAAATAACCACGTAAAAAAAGAGGGAGCACAGTCCAATCCATTTTATGAGGCGAGACCATGCATTCTCAATGAGACAATATTGCCCCCAAGGGAGTGCAAACTGATTTCTAGGGGGGGGGAAAAATCTTACCCTTTTAAGTACAAAGTGCAGATGCCTACAGTACATAAATAGAATTACTTTATATCAGTGCCATTAAAATTTCATGGGAGAGTGATAGAAAAAATTATCTAAGAAGTGTCATTATTGGGTTTCCCTGGTGGCGTAGTGGTTAAGAATCCGCCTGCCAATGCAGGGGACACAGGTTCGAGCCCTGGTCTGGGAAGATCCCACATGCTGTGGAGCAACTAAGCCCGTGTGCCACAACTACTGAGCCTGCTCTCTAGAGCCCACAAGCCACAACTACTGAGCCTGTGTGCCTAGAGCCCATGCTTCGCAACAAGAGAAGCCACCACAATGAGAAGCCTGTGCACTGCAACAAAGAGTAGCCCCCAATCGCCGCAGCTAGAGAAAAGCCCAAGCACAGCAACGAAGACCCAATGCAGCCAAAAATAAAATAAATTAAACAAACAAACAAAACCAAAATAACTTTAAAAAGCGTCATTATGTAGGCAATAATGAAAAAAAGGTTGGCTAACACTGGGTAGCCAGACCTTGATATTAAAACCTGACAACAATAATACAAAAAGAAAAATCACAGGGCAACCTCACTCATAAACATAGATGCAAAAACTTAAACAAAAATTTATCAAACTGAATCTATAATATTTAGAAAGAATAACAAATCATGAGCAAGTTGGATTTATCCCAGGAACGCAAGATAGGTTTAACATTAGAAAAATTAATCAATGAAATTCTCACATTAACAGATGAAAGTTCTAAATTACTTCATTATCTCGATGGCTATAGAAAAACATTTTATAAACTCAACATTAATTCCTAATAAAAGCTCTTAACAAACTAGGAATAAAAGAGAACTTTCTTAACCTGACAAAGGGTATCATTAAAAAAAACCCAACCCTTAATCAAACATCATACCACTGAATACTTTTTCTCTAATATCATTAACTAGACAAGTATGTCTCCTATTCAAGATAATACTAGAGATCCTAGCCAGTATAGTAAGGTAAATAAAAGAATTAAAAGGAATCAAATTGGAAAGGAAGAAACAAAAGTATCATTATTCCCAGATAGGACTGTACAGGTAGAAAAAATTTTAAATCTTCAAATAAATTATTAAGATAAATGAGAAATTTTAGTAACATTGGTAGGTATAGTCAATATATAAAAATAATTATACTTTTAATACTAGCGATCATTAGAAAATTAAATTCTTAATAAATATAGCATTTACTATTAATAGCACCCAAAAATATGAAGTACCTAGCAATAAATATTAAAAAAATGTGCAAGATTTTGTGGGGAAAATTATAAAACTTTATTTATATACATTAAAAAATAAATGGATAGTCCATGATCACAAATGATATCAATAATTTAAGATAGTCAATTCCTCTTAAATTGATTTATAGATTCAATAAAAGTAAAAATCAAAATCCCAGAAAGCCAGGATTTCTTAAACAAGACAGAAAAACACTAACCATAAGACAAATGATTGATAAATTGAACTACATTAAATTTAAGAACTTCCATTCATTAAAAGACACTGTTAAGAATATTAAAAAGACAAACCACAAAGTGGGAAAAAAGTATTTGTGATACATATAATCAATAAAGACTTGAAACCAGAACATAGAGAATTCCTATAAATCAGTAAGAAAAAGACAACTCAGTTTTTAAATGGACAAAAGACCTGAATAAACACTAATAAAATGGGAAATCCAAATGACAGATAATCATACTAAGTTCACTAGTAATCAGGGAAATGCTAATTAAAACCAACATGAGATATCATTATGCACCCAGTAGTTTAGCAAAAATTTAAAAGTCTGACAACATCAAGTGTTGATGAGGAACAAAGGCATTCTCATACACTATTTATTGGTGCCAGTATAAATTGGTACCACTACTTAAGGAGACAGTTTGACATTATCTGGTAAAGCTGAAGATCTACCTACTCTATAACTCCCTAAATCTACTCCTAGGTATATACCCTACACAAGTGCATGCACATATATAAGAATATTCATAGCAGCATAACTGACAGATTATATTACATTCATAATAGATATAAATTGGAAACAACCCAAAACAACTTAGAATGGATAGTCTCATGCCATATATTCACACAATGGAATGATATATAGTAATGACAAGCTAATTAAAAATAAATAATACAAACAAACATAATGTTTTACGAAAAAGCAATTCCCAAAGTTGATTCCTTGTGTGTAATGTTCAAAAACAGACAAAACTAAACTACTATATATATTATTTAGGGATGCACACCTTTGTGGGGAGGAAGGGGGTTGTGATCAGAAAAGAAAGCTTCTAGGAAGTTGGCAATGTTGTATTCCTCACAGGACCAGTGGTTACATGGGTGTTTGTTCCATAACTATTTGTCAAACTGTATTTTTTAAGTTTTATCGTTTTTCTGCATATATGCTGTTATATCCCACAATAAAATGTGTTTTTTTAAATCTTTGATTATTCTTGGCATTAAATGTCATCCCTTTGTCCTCCGCCCCATGCAACAATAAAGTGGTTAAATAAATTTTGATACATCCATTCAAAAGAATATATGTTGTCAAACAGACTAAGGCAAATCTATATACACTAATACAGAAAGTGAAAACAATATGCATAATGGAACATAATTTGTATTTTAAGAGGATGAAAATTTTCTGGAAAGATAAATAAAAAATTGTCAGCGGTGGTAGTTTAGGAGTATGAAACTGAGGATTTGGGGTGAGAAAACTCATTTTTCATTCAATTTTATACTGCTTGAATCCGTTTCTACTATGTGCCTGTATTAAGTCAGAAAACCAACCAAAAAACAAATGTTAGGTAAAATGTAATTAGTGTATAGATCAGGCCTTGCAAAATTCTTCAACTTCCGTGTCACTTTATGTGGCCTCACTTTGGTTGGAATGACTCTCTCGTCTACTTTATGCACAGGTTGATTCAGTATTGGCCTATTAAAATATACCTAGGGGGACTTCCCTGGTGGCACAGTGGCTAAGAATATGCCTGCCAATGCAGGGGACACAGGTTCGAGGCCTGGTCCGGGAAGATCCCACATGCCGCGGAGCAATGAAGCCCGTGTGCCACAACTGTTGAGTCTGTGCTCTAGAGCCCACGAGCCACAACTACTGAGGCTGCGTGCCACAACTACTGAAGCCCATGCCCCTAGAGCCTGTGTTCCTTAACAAGAGAAGCCACCGCAATGAGAAGCCCGCGCACCACAATGAAGAGTAGCCCCCGCTCGCTGCAACTAGAGAAAGCCCACGTGCAGCGATGAAGACCCAACTCAGACAAAAATAATAAATTAATTAATTAATTTAAAAAAATATATATATATACACACACACACACCTAGAGAGGCAATGAAATTTTTACAAGTTACATTTCATAATAAGAACTTTGAAAAATCTTCTTTAAAAATCTTTTTAAAGGTATAACTGATATATAATAACTGCACATATTTACAGTGTACATATTTTTTTACATGTATCCATCCATGAAACCAATACCACAATCAAGATAATGAAAATATTCATCACCCTTAAAAGTTTCCTACACTTCCTTATAATTCATTCCTCCCCTAACACTGTCCCCAGGCAACCACTGATCTGTTTCTGCTACTATATATTAGTTTGCATTTTCTACTATTTTATACAAATGGAATCATAGACTATGTACTCTTTTTGGTCTGGCTTATTTCACTTTGATTATTATTTTGAAAGTTATCTGTTTTGTTGTATATTTATTCTTTTTTTTATTTAATTAATTAATTTATTTTTGGCTGTGTTGGGTCTTCGTTTCTGTGCGAGGGCTTTCTCTAGTTGTGGCAAGTGGGGGCCACTCTTCATCGCGGTGCGCGGGCCTCTCACTGTCGCGGCCTCTCTAGTTTCAGAGCACAGGCTCCAGACACGCAGGCTCAGCAGTTGTGGCTCACGGGCCTAGTTGCTCCGCGGCATGTGGGATCTTCCCAGACCAGGGCTCGAACCCGTGTCCCCTGCATTGGCAGGCAGACTCTCAACCACTGCACCACCAGGGAAGCCCTATTTATTCTTTTTTTATTACCAAGTAATAGTCCATTCTATGGATCTATACATTTACCTTTTGATGAACATTTGAGTTGATTCTAGTTTAGGGCTACTACAATTAAAGTTGCTGTAACATGTATGTCTTTTTTTTTTTTAATGTTTATTCAGGTCCTATGCCATTTTTTAAAAATTTTTTATTTATTTATTTATTTATTTATTTATTTATTTATGGCTGTGTTGGGTCTTCGTTTCTGTGCGAGGGCTTTCTCTAGTTGCGGCAAGTGGGGGCCACTCTTCATCGCAGTGCGCAGACCTCTCACTATCGTGGCCTCTCTTGTTGCGGAGCACAGGCTCCAGACGCGCAGGCTCAGTAATTGTGGCTCACGGGCCTAATTGCTCCACGGCATGTGGGATCTTCCCAGACCAGGGCTCGAACCCGTGTCCCCTGCATTGGCAGGCAGATTCTCAACCACTGTGCCACCAGGGAAGCCCCACATGTATGTCTTTATGTGGGCACATTCTTTCATTTCTCTTGGGTATATTCCTAGGAGTGGAATGGCAGGGTTATGTGATAAGTATATGTTTGACTTTTTTTTTTTTTTTAATCTATTTATTCATTTATTTATGCTGTGTTGGGTCTTCGTTTCTGTGCGAGGGCTTTCTCTAGTTGAGGCGAGCGGGGGCCACTCTTCATCGCGGTGCGAGAGACTCCCACCATCGTGGCCTCTGTTGCTGTGGAGAACAGGCTCCAGACGCGCAGGCTCAGCAGTCGTGGCTCACGGGCCCAGTCGCTCCGCGGCATGTGGGATCCTCCCAGACCAGGGCTCGAACCTGTGTCCCCTGCATTGGCAGGCAGACTCTCAACCACTGCGCCACCAGGGAAGCCCTATGTTTGACTTTTTAAGGCAATGCTAAACTAGTTTCCAAAAGTGGCTGTATCATTTTATATTCCCATCAGTAGGATAAGGGAATTATAGTTGCTCCACATTGTCACCAACACTCGATATTGTTAGTCTTAAATTTTAGCCATTCATTGATACATTGTTACCTCATAATAAATTACTTCATTGTAATTTCTGTGTTTTCCTAATAATAAATGAAGTTAAACATCTTTTCATGTGTTTATTTACGATTTGTATATCTTCTTCAGTGCAGTTACTTTTTTTTTTTAATTTATTAATTTATTAATTTATATTTATTTTTGGCTGTGTTGGGTCTTCGTTTCTGTGCGAGAGCTTTCTCCAGTTGCGGCGAGCGGGGGCCACTCTTCATCGCGGTGCGTGGGCCTCTCACTGCCACAGCCCCTCCCGTTGTGGAGCACAGGCTCCAGACGCACAGGCTCAGTAGTTGTGGCTCACGGGCTTAGTTGCTCCGCAGCATGTGGGATCCTCCCAGACCAGGGCTCGAACCCGTGTCCCCTGCATTGGCAGGCAGACTCTTAACCACTGCGCCACCAGGGAAGCCCGTGCAGTCACTTTTTAAGTCTTTTGACCAGTTTTTAGTTGGATTGTATGTGTTATTATTATTGAGTTATAAGATTTATTTATATATTTAGATACAAAGCTTTTGTTGGATATATTTTTTAAAAGATTATCTCCCAGTCTGTGGCTTGCTCTTTTATTTTTGTCTTTTGAAGAGCAACTGTTCTGAATTTTTATGAAGTCCAATTTTTTTTCTTTTATACTCTGTGCTTTTCCTGTCTTATAAAAATCTTGCCAAACCCAAGGTCACTAAGATTTTCTTCTGTAAATTTTATCTCCTACATGATCAATGAACCATTTTGAGTTAATTTTTGTATATGATATAGGATAAATGTATTGTAAGGCCTAAAATTTCATGTGTTACCTTGACGCCCTTGTAACTCACAGTGCACCAAAAGCCTAAGCATGAATTCCCCTGCTTTTGCCAGATATGCCCCCATCCAACGGGAAACATTCCCCACCCAGCTAGTGCCCTTATCAGCCAGAACAGCTATATTTTATCCAGTCCTCAGCCTAATGGCTGCCATTTCACTGGCAACCCATGGAATTTTTTAAACAAGCCAGTCATATCCTCCCATGGGAACTAGGGGGCACCTCATCCTATTGGTACTACAAAGTCTGTCTCCCATGGCCCCTATGAGTTCACTCCATTCCTGAGTACAACCCCTGTGGCCCTGCATGACAGGCAGTGTCCTCCCTGGGCTGTGAGTGTATCTGACTAATAAACTATCAATCACATCTCTGTTCAACGTTGGGTGTCATGTATTTGGCTATCTCATAGTATTTATTTTAGGGTAGGGACTCCCTCCTTTACCAGTGGGGAAGGGAACCTCAATAGGGTTGAGGGTTTTGTTTTTGTTTTTTGTTTTTTTGCATATGTCTATCCAATTGTGCCAGTATTGTTTGTTGAAAAGTATATCTTTTCCCCATTAAATTACCTTGGCACCTGTGCTGAAAATCAATTTACCATGTAGGTGTGGGTCTATTTCTAGACTCTTTATTCTGTTCCATTGATCTATATATCTGCCTTTATACCAATACTGCACTTTCTTGATTACTGCAGTTTTGTGGTAAGTCTTGAAAGCAGGAAGTGTGTATCTTCCAACTAGTTCTTCTTTTTCAAAGTTGTTTTGGCTATTCTAGTTCCTTTGTATTTCCTTATCAATTTTTGAATCGGCTTGTCAATTTCTACAAAAAAGTGACTCTATTGATTACTTTATGCTCAGGTAAATTACAACATTAGCTTAAACAAAATATAACTGGGAATGTGACAGAAATTTTATGAATTACATTTTATAATAACAAAAACCCTTTGTAGTATCTGTTTTAATTCTTTCTGTCCATTAGTGGTAAAACTATGACTTAGTAGTGACTGGGTAGATAGCCTTAGGGTCAACCCAGACTTCACCTCCACAGTGTCCAATTTGTTTTATAGATCCCATCTCCTTCATAACTCCTTCTTCCCTTCTGTATTACACTCTGAGCCTTGTTTTTGGTTCTCATTCTTTAATTAATTATTAGTTAACATCCCCTGAAATTCCGGCTTCCAATCTGGTCCCTATCCAATCCACCCCTCTACTGTGACCAGAGTGATTTTTCTAAAACACAAATCAGATCATGTTACTCTCCTCTTAAAATCATTTAGTGACTCTCCAGACCATCTATAACAGTTAGTCATTTGTACATTCAAAATATTTTTATGCCTCCAGTATGTTCCAGGAACACTGCTGGGTGCTGATTCCAAACTCTAGCTTAGCATATGAGTCTCACCATGAAGTGGTTTCTGAAAATATCTCCAGGCACATTTCTCAGCATTGACTCACATGAACCAGTATGTATTATACATTGTTTCCTCTGCCAGAAATGCCTTTCGCATCTTCTTCATCCAGCTTTCAAAATGGTACTCAACATTACCTCTGCTGGAAGCCTTTTCTACCCATCCTGACTCAGCCCCTCCCCTGAGTTTTCACTTTATCACAGAACTTTCCACACTGAATTATAACCACTGGTTTATTTCTTTCCTTCATTAGCTTGTAAGTTCCTTGCAAGTCCAAATCATTTCTAATTTGACTTTGTTCCTACATCCACTAGCACAAAGCCTGGCACATGGTAAGTTCTCAATAAATAATAACAATAATGCTAATTAACATGTGAGGTACTATTCTAGAGCTTTACGTATATTATTTCATTTTCATGATCACCTTGTGGAGTAGTTCAGTTGCTCCCAGATTTTATAGATGAGGAAATTGAGGCTCACAAAAGTTAAGCAACTTGTTCAAGGACATACTGCTAACAAGTGACAGAGGAGGTCCATTTAAACCCAAAGCCTATATTCTTAAGCACTATCAAAACTGGTTTCCTGATAGTTTAATGTATGAATGGTTAAATGAACAAATGCATTTTCCAACTAGCTGGCCTCTTATTCAATTACCCAGTTAATTTTGAATACCTGGGGAAATTCTTTCTGTAGGTTACTGCTCAGACATCTTTGTGATTCTGGTTTGGGATCCCCTCGTTCCAGTTTCCTCAAGAGTGTACTTCTTTCCATGAGTAAGTGTGCAATCTGTTCACTAGGGCTGCTCAGAGCTATTTCAGACAAGCCTTCTTCATACAACATTTCGACCTCCTTTATTTGCACTTCTGTTAGGAAGAAACACCAGAAACAAAATTGTTAAAAGAAATGCAGGCAAATAACTAAAAAGTAGTGGGAAAAGGTTCTCAAAAGCAGTAGATATTCTTACTACTTGCAGAAGTTTAACATTTGTTCTTGCATAACTTTAAAGTGTATTGTTGTTTTAGTGAGTGCTTACTATGTGGCAGGTATTGTACTAAGCATTTGAGATAAATCTATCTTATTTAATCCTTACAACAACCCAGTGAGATACGAACCATGATTTTCCCTTTTAAGAAATGAGGGCTCAGGCACCAAGAAACCAAGAAACTTGTCCACAGTCACTCAACTAATCCTGCCAAAATTCTCGATGATTTCAATATTCAGGTAGATGATTATTCCAGTCCCCTGGCTTTTCAGTTCCTTTACCAGCTAACTTCCAAAGATCTAGTCCTCTACCCCACCTCAGCCACCTACTCCACAGTAACTCCCTAGACCTGGTCATTAGCCTCTATAGTTTCTGTAACCTCTCCCTAGCTTCAGTTTCAAACATCTTATCCTCCAATCATCCCTTCTTATGTACTAGCAGCTCAATTTCAATAATTTTTGACCATACTGGAAACTCTATCATCCATTGACTTGAAACACTTTTCAGTGTTCCTTATCCCATTCCTGTTCTCACTTTCTTAGCCAGCTTAGATTCTATAGTCCATCATTACAATCCCTCCCTTGAAAACATTCACAACTCTCTTGCCCCTCTTTCCTTCCATTATACTTGGTGACAAAACTCCAACCTGTTTAAATCCAGCTCTTCACCAGCACTCTCCGGAAGCTGGATGTGGCTACAGAAAACTGCACAGGCAGCGCGGACTGGTTTCATTTCAAACTCACGACTACTAACCTCAAGTGAGCCCTGACTGCTGCCCAGCAATCCTCCTACATTCCCCTGCTCGTTTCATCCCTCTCCCTCATCATATCTCTAATACCTCCTTCCCCATCCTCACTCTCAGCTGAATACCCTACTTCTTATTTCACCGAGAAAAGAGAAGCACTCTGAAGAGAGCTTCCACAAGCTCCCCTACCAAATCTGCCAGCTCCCCCGTACTCTTCCCTCCTGTGAGATGTCACAAACTACTCTTGGTTCCTAAGGCCAGCACCATCCCTGCCCCCCCCCCCCTTGTGCACTGGATCCCATTCCCTCTCCTCTCAAAGATAAAACTCCTGCAGTTGACTCTTATCTCTATTGCCTCATGGAGCTTTCTTCCCAACTAATCATCTTAGAGACATGGTATAACATCTTCCATTAAAAACAACAGTGATGAAAACAACAAAAGTTTTCCTTCAAATTCATAACGCCCTCCAGCTCCTCCACCATTTGTTCATTCCTCTTTGCAGCACAACTTCAAGAAAGGATCAAAAAGAAAGGATCAAAAATAGCCATGTCCCCTCCCCTTCTCCTACCATTCTTTCCTGAATTCACTCCAGTGGCTTTCATATCCACCACTCCACAGAAACAGCTCTCCTCAAAGTCACAATGACCCCCATGTGACCAAATCCAATGGTCAATTACCTGTCCTCACTCCACATAGCCTATCAATGGTATTTGACCCAATTGTTCCCTTCCTTTTCTTAAAACACTTTCATCATTTCTCTTCTGGGACACCACACTCTGCTAGGTTTCCTCCTACCTTTCATGCCACTCCTTCTCAGACTCCTTTGCTGATTTCTTACCTTTCCAACCTCTAAACACTGGAATGACCTAGGGCCCAGCTCTGAATCTTCTTCTTTTCACTCCCTAGGTTATCTCCTACAGTCCTAAGGCTTTAAGTATTTGCTATATGCTGATGACGCCCAAATTTACATCTCTAGTTCACAATGCATTCCAAACATATACAAAATTGCCTACTTGACCTTTCCACTTGGATGTCTAATATTCACATCCAATGTAGATGTCCAAAAGCAAACTCTTTACTGTCTTCCCCAAATAGGACCTCCCATGGTATCCCCCATCTGAGTAGTTAGGAACTCCAATATTTCAACTGCTCAGGCCAAAAAGCTTTGGGTCACCAGGGATTTCTCTCCTTTTCTCCCACCCAACATGAAATCCATTATCAAATTATGTTAGCTCCACCTTCAAAAGACACCCTTTAATTATAGAACCATTTCTGATGTGATTGAGGTATGTTTTCCTAAAACAAACAAGCAAACTTGTATTTCGCAAAACGGCTCACTAAAAATAATAGAGCTTATGGAAAAAAGGTTGGCATAGAGCGCTCAAAACCTTTGTCATTGTGTAGCTAGAGCGCTATAAAAAACACTGAAAATCCTAATATTATACTGGTAGATTTAAACAGATGTGTCAAATTCCTAAAAAATAAAGGAATACTATAGCAAATATAGGACTGTTTTCTTTTAAAAAATTAGGTTTACTGTAAAGGTGAGCTAACGAAGGAGCTGAGTCTGCAGAATTGGAAACAAAAGCAAAATGCAAAAGATTAGTAATATCTTTGCAATAAGCACTTCCAAGACAAAACATGTGGCAAAACAGCCCAGAAGAGGAATATGGGATGAACGGGCTTTATGTATAAACTCCAAGCCTTGCTGGTGGGCCCAAATCATTAACATGCTGGGGAAAATTAAATGTGAACTTCCACATTATAGTGACATCACTCCCCTACTTTCCAATCCTTCATGAGCTAATTTATGTTAGGAGCAGGGCATAGAGTAGCTTCTGCTTCCTACAGTATGGCAGATTAGAGCCCTGAACAACTCTGCTGCCGAGAATAACTAAAAATGTCAGAAGAAATTTTTAAAACTCTTAAAATGCAACCACCATATGAACAAAACTAGAATGCAAGCTTTTAAACCAGCAGAAGAAAACTCAATTATCCAATGGATAACAAAAAAGGGGAAAAAAATGAAACCCGAGTGTAGTACATATGAATTATGTCCTGTGATTAGCTCAATTTTCTCTGCACCTGAGATTCAAAATACAGAAAAACCTTCCATCAACAGACCATTATGAAAGGAAGTTCTAAAATGAAAAAAGGAAAATGATCCCAAATGGGATATCCGAGATGCAAGGAAAAATGCTGAGCAAAGAAAATCATAAATGTGTGGCAAACGTAAATAATCATTGACCATATATCATAATAATATCTAATTTATGGAGTTAAACAAATACAGTATTCTAAAGGGGTCCTATCTCTATCTTCCCTTGTAGCTTTGGAGCACTTAATAAACATTTCCTGAGCCCTTAACACACTAGGTACTTTATGAGGCCGGTGCTGTTGAAAACACGGAAACCAGGAAGACTAGAATGAGATCTCTGCCCCAGAAGAGCTGACACAGGTAGTTAGGACATAGTGTGGTAAGTGCTGTAATCGACATTAAAGAAAATCACCACTCTGTACTCTCTCACACACATTTGAGAATATTTCAGAATGCATACCTTAAAAAGACAGGCAGAAAATACACCTAAAACATTACAAGTAATTTTCTTTCTTTTTTTTTTATAAATGTATTTATTTATTTACTTTTGGCTGTGTTGGGTCTTCGTTGCTGCGCGCGGGCTTTCTCTCGTTGCCGAGAGCGGGGACTATTCTTCGTTGTGGTGCACGGGCTTCTCATTGTGGTGGCTTCTCTTGTTGCAGAGCACGGACTCTAGGCACGTGAGCTTCAGTAATTGTGGCTCGCGGGCTCTAGAGCGCAGACTCAGTAGCTGTGGCGCACGGGCTTAGTTGCTCCGCGGCATGTGGGACCTTCCTGGACCAGAGCTCGAACCCGTGTCCCCTGCATTGGCAGGCGGATTCTTAACCACTGCGCTACCAGGGACGCCCTACAAGTACTTTTCTTGAGGTGGAGGATATGTAGTAATTTTTTTTCCTTCCTTCTACTTTTACACATTTCCCAAGTTTTCTGTAATTGTCTCATGCTAATTATTAGAATTAGGGAAAAAATTAAAATTTACATGTTTACAAAAGGAAAAATTACCCGGTTTGAGTTGGAGCTCTTTAAACTCATGTCTAGGCTGCTTGCTTTCCTTTTCGTAACCATGAGAAAATGCTTCATTTTCCTCTGGTAAGTTACAGACACGGTTTGCATAATTTTCCACCTAAGAAGAAAATAATACATTTTCTTATAAGTCTATGAAGTGAAAGAACCATTAAGAGATCACCATACTATCAATGTTTATAATCTAAAAAATAAACAGAAAATTCAACTTTGCTTAAGTGTGGGTCTCTCTCCCTAAACTTCCTTCCAGCTGCCATATGTTATCAGACACTGTTTCCCATAGATAGGATGACACATCACCACAAATTTCTGGGACAGTCACAATCTCTGATATTTTTTTCCATTAACAAATCAGGTTTCAAATCAAGTCTCTTTATCTATGGTTTAGGAAATATGGTCATGATACTCAGGAACAGAGAAGTATCTACACAGTATTTTATATCTTAAGCAAAACTCATGATTAAGATGTCTTAAATGCTAATAGGAGCTTGTATTAAAATAAACTTGGGTATTCTTTAAAAATAGTTTCTGATTAATATGACAGCTTCACAAAAGGCACTTTTATGTGGCTAATAATAATAGATTGAAAGCTAACTATATGCTCCAGGTACTATGTTAAGGACATCAAATATTGAGTTTTCACCACAACCCTATGACACTGTTATCTCCCACTTCGTAGGTGAGGGCGGCTGAGAGAGGCTGACGGACTTGCGTTGTCAAGCAAAGCAGAAAGGGAGGAGCCGGACTTCACACTGAGGTGGGCCAGAGCCAGAGCCTGAGCTCTTACTATGCCAAATTACTTAGAAGGAGACTACCAAAATAACTGCATTTTGCTGAATTGTGTTGAAGCCTTTTTCGGACAACTGCTCAGAATATGAACAAAAAGCTGAAGGATATAGTAGAAGGAACACAGAACCGCAGTCCAACTTTATCACTCCCTGGTATGCTTCAGTTTCCTCCTCTTTAAAATGGCAGGAACAATACTACCTATTTCTAATAATAACAGCTATAATTTATTGAATACTTGCTGGGTGCCAAGTACATATGTGAAATGTTTTATACACGTTAATATGTGTAAACCTCACAAATCCTTTTGAAGGAGCTATTATCTTCTCAACTTACGGAAGAGGAATTTCAATCTTAAAGAAGCTGAGTAACTTGCCCAAGGTTACACAGAGAGTCAGTGCCAAAGGCAATTTTTCACCCCCAACTGCCTAATGTTAAAGTTCACGGTCTAGTATGCTATCCTGCTTTTGTTCTAAAGGAGCTGTACTCTTCTTTAAGAGTTTGGAAATCAAACTGCCCTCTAAGAGTTAATTTTAAAAATCAACAAGTTAGCTGAGCTGAGCTGTCAAAACACAACAGCGATCTGCAAGCAACCTGAGAAAATTTTATCAACTCATTTAAAGTAAGTAGCTTATATGTAAGAAAGTAGGTTGATCAGTACTGGACACATCAAAAAGAGTGATTAAAGAGTCAAAAGGTGCCATTATCTGCTCATCTAAGGGCTAGGTACCCTGGTTCTAGGATATAACAGGTCCAGAAATAAGGGCAGGTATGGATAGCTTTACGGTGTAAATCTGGCTGTCTTAGCTAGTGCTCTAAAAAATTAGAATCATTTGTTCAGCAAGTAGACATTTGATTAAAATTTGGCTTCCTATGTAGTGTGCCTGCAGGGAAAAAAGGCATCAGTCACAGGATATATGTGTCTGGTTCCTTTGGCAGTTATATTTCTTACTGTCAACTAAAAAGCTGGTATCTATTTTTCTACAAACTTCTCTGTGAGTTTGGTCAATACAAGGTCACCTTTGAGAAGCAGATCCACTCACAGTACACCGACTAATCAGGTTTCTAAGCCTACTAGCAGGAGAGTCAGCTAGAGGGTTGGTTACTCAGACAAGGATGAATTTACCAAGATAATGAAAGCACCTTGAGCAGACCTATTTGGATATTCAACTAGTCATCTCTGGGCAATGTCCTGTACATGTACTCTATTGGAAACCAATACAGCTTGTTGACATATTTCATTAAAAAAAAAGTGTACATGTGGGTGCTTTGCAAATTACACAGTGATATTCAAATGTTGGTTTTTAATATGTTAATATAATGAACGACAATGAACAAAACCACAGCCATCTTTTTTTCTCTTCTTTTTGGCTGCGCTGCGCAGCATGCGGAACTTCCCTGACCAGGGATTGAACCCATGACCCCTGCACTGGAAACATGGGGTCTTAACCACTGGACCACCAGGGAAGTCCCAAAACCACAGCTATCTTAAAACTTTATGATATTAGTTCTTACTTCTTTAATTTCTTCCATGTGCTTCCCTGACAGCTCTTCTAGATTTCTGGTAGCAGTCCTCAGCCTGTCTTTGCTGTAACAAGCACCAGACAAAGTAGAGTTGTTCTTCTGTAAAGGCAAGGAGTTCAATCCCTTCTTTCTCAAGATGGTGAAGTAAGTCTTCTAATTGAACTTTTCCCTTGATAAAAGAGATAAGCATATGTGTATGTATACACACGTGTAAATATACAACTGAGCATGCAAGAAATCTCATAGGTAGAGTTAAACTCTCTACAAAGTATAGTTTAGTTTTCCTATTAATTAATGGTTATGTTATCCACTTATAATGAGCACTTACATGAAACAGCTAGCAATACAAAAAATATTAAAGCTTTGAAGAGTTGTATTATATCTTCTAAAATAAGAAATGACATGAAATATATGCATTAAAAAAATATCAGCTTTCTGTCTGCCCAGTTCTGAAGTTTGCAATTTAATAATCTGAAAATCTCCCAAAGGCCCCTTGCGATGTTATAAATTCCAAAGAAGTTTCTGTCTATTCTTTTGAATATTTAGAAATAAAAGGACTCCTCTGGAAGCTACAGAGCCCATTAATTCTGTACTATCAAGGAACTATTTTGCTCACAGAATATGTCTTATAATTTTTGTTGACTTCTAAGTCATTCAACTCTCTTCTAAAACTTCTTGATCTAAGCCTGCCATCGATATTGTCTTTAATTTTTTTTAACTTGGAAGTAGTCATGCTACATAACAGCTTGCACTACATGGTGGGGGAGAGATAAATGTCTGGTGATTGAATGAAGTGGTACCTGTGTTACTAGAATCACTAACTGTGAATAAGACTTGCTGGTACAATCAAACATAACTTTTAACCAAGTTAATCTGACCCAGATTGTAGGGATAAGCATAATTGTTGTTGTACTGCAGCTAGTCTACATAATTATATTCAGTTTTGCTTAAGAGCAAAACTATATTTTGATTATTTTTATCTTTTCTTGCTAAGTTTTCCAGAGTCTCATCCTTTTCACATCAACAGTTTTTGTGGACGATATACAGAATGTTAATTATCATCTGATACATTAAAAAAAAAAAAGAAAGGGACCCAGATCTGAATCTTTGTGCCCCCATGTGTCCTCCCCATGACTTATAGCTAAAAGTCTTCTTGTGCTCCCCCCCACCCTACCCCCATCGTCTGGTCTGCACTCTTACCCTCCTCCCTACAAGGTTTTTTAGCACTATTCAGTTCCTTGTGGTTTTAGTCGTGGGTATCAGAGCACCCAAGACACTAGGAATACATTACGTTCTATGAGGCCTATTTGGCAATACAGAAAAATGCTTATGTTATAATAAAGAGAAAAAGTAGATGTAAAGGTATCATTACAACTATGTAAAAACCAGACACAGAAGGAAAAGAATGGAAGCAAATACATCAAAATGTTAAAACACAGTTGTGATAAACTGATGAGATTGTGAATAATTAGAAAACAAATGTTTGAATTATTACATGTCCTATACTGTGAGTTGCTTGCCGCCGGAGAGTAGCATAACCCCCACGCCCCATGTTGTGGGGTGGAGTGGGAGAGTCTGAGGCTGGAGGAAGTTGAAAGGAGAAGGGGATGGGGGATACTGAGAATACCTTTGGATCCTTGGCTTCCGGGAGCTTTGGGGTATCGGAAGGTAAGCAGGGATATAGGAAGAGGGGGCTTGGCTGGTCAGGAGGGCGGTAGAGGCTGCAAGTCAATACCCAACTCATCCAAGCTCCTAGACTGAACACCCTTCTAAAGCCAGAGATCTTTAACCTCCATTCCACTTAGTCATCCATGCCCATGGCTACAACCAAGCTCTTGCCATAGCCTAAACTACTGTTGAAATCCTGCAGATCTCAGCTCCAAATGTCCCACTCTGACCACCACCTTCTGCTCTTCTTTGTGTGTGTGGTAAATTCATGAAACTTAAAATTTACCATTTTAACCATACTTCAGTGTAGAATTCAGTGGCATTAAGCACATTCACACTGTTGTGCTATCATCACCACTATCCATTTTCAGAACTTTTTCATTATCCCAAACATAAACTCTGTACCCATTAAACAATGAGTCCCTATTTCCCACTGTATTCTACTTTCTGTAGCTATAAATCTGCCTATTCTAGGTACCTCATATAGTGGAATCACACATTTGTCCTTTTATTTCTGGCTTATTTCTCTTAGCATAATGTCTTTAGGTTTCATCCACTTTATAGCATGGATCAGAATTTCCTTCCTTTTTAAGGTGGAATAACATGGCATTGTATGTATTTTGTTTATCCATTCATCTGTTGATGGACATTTGGGTTGTTTCCACCTTTTGACTATTGTGAATAACGCTGCTATGAACACTGGTGTAACAAGTATCTGTTTGAGTCCCTGCTCGTTGTTTTGGAATTGTTGGATATATAAATCTATGTTTAACTTTTTGAGGAACTGCCATAAAACTATAAATAATAACCATAGTAATGGGTATGAAGTTGTTGCTCTCTTAAACTCTACTTATTCTATAGTAACAGTTGAACTCTCCAGTCCCTGGACCATTACATCCTCTCTCAAACTACCAGAAACTCTTTGGCTTCACTTATTTTCCCCTCAAGCCTGGACCCAACTGTTGTTCATTTCAATCAATCTCTCACCAATGTCCCCAGTTATCTAGCTCCTCGTCCCACCTTCCCCGCAAATCCAAACCCAGGGGAAAGTGTGACCATTTGACTTTTCTCTGCCTATTTTAGTTTGCTGAGATGCTGGTAGAGAAAAATGCAACAAGTATGCAGACTGGAGCCCCTACAAATCCATGGTCTGCAGCCTGAGCCAAGCTCCTTTACTTGCATAGGTCATTCTATGCGCTTTGCCAGCTTCTGCTACCATTTCACTCGGTAAATATTCAGGATTTCCGCCTCTCCCATCAAACTCCAAATCTCACCTCTCCCCTCTGCTGGTCGACGACCTTGTCTCCCACAGCAATAGTAAAACTAAGGCCATCATAAAACTCTGGCAGCTTCTTCTGCTACCACCAATACACTAACCTTCATCTTTAGAGATCCTGCCCTCTTTCCCTCCAGGAGGAGCTATCCATCCTCCTGACCAAAGCTAATTCCTTTACCTGTGTTCTAGATCCCATCTTCTATTGCTTCCTCAAGGAAGCTTTTTCTTTTCTGTTTGCTCATTATCTCCCTCTCTATTGACGTTGTGCCCTTAGGTCAAGAGGTCTCTGATCTTGAAAATAAAGATACAAAAATAACTCTTCTTTGATCCCACCACATCCCCCTCAAGTTACTGTCCTCTTTCTCACGTCTTCCACACTCCTCAGATCACTGCATTTGGCTTCTGCTCTTACAACCACGCTCAAAATGCCAAATCCAGGGAATTCCCTGGTGGTCCAGTGGTTAGGACTCTACGCTCTCACTGCCGAGGGCCCAGGTTAAATCCCTGGTCGGGGAACCACAAGCCGTGTGGCCAAAAATTAAATAAATTAATTAATTTTAAAAAATGCCAAATCCAACTGGACGTGTTTCTGCTCTTTTTATATTCGACCTCTGTGCAGTATCTGCCCACTCCTTTCTCTGTTCTATGATGCCACGTCACTTTCTCCTGTTTTCACTCTCACTTCCCTGGCCTTTCCTCCCCTGTGTTCTTCCTGGGCTCCTCTTCCACAGACCCGTCAAACGCCACCATTCTTAAGGACCCTGCCTTTGGCTCTCTGCCCTTCTCACTATCATGGGGATGAATAGCTCGGGCAAAGGAGTCTGACATACCTTTGTTCAATCCCTGGCTCCATCACTTTATAGCTGTGTGACTAACACAAGTCATCTAACTTTTTAAAACTTTGCTTTCCCCCAAATAGAATGGATATAATAGTAATGCCTACCTCATTGGGTTGTTAGGAAGATTAAATAATAATCCATCTCTGCTAAGCTCCAGGTCTATCTAGAAAAAGTGGAAAGAAACAGAAATACACTGAAGTTAGAACAAATACAAGTGCAGGTGGCAGAAACTGCCAGTTGTCCTTCAATATGTATTCTTCCCTTTTTCTACAGAAATAAGACATTTAATTTTTTTGACTGATCACAGGGATGCCTGCTTTCAGCTTGATACAGCTGTGTGACTAAGTTCTGACCAATGGGATGTAAATGGAATTGTGTGCCACCTAGCCTAGGAAATGTCCTTAAAGGAACAGGATGCCCTCTTCCTCTTCCTCTCCCTTTCTACTGCCTGGAATGCAGACAAGATAGCTTGAAGCT
Source organism: Balaenoptera acutorostrata (assembly GCF_949987535.1). Lineage (NCBI taxonomy): Eukaryota > Metazoa > Chordata > Mammalia > Artiodactyla > Balaenopteridae > Balaenoptera > Balaenoptera acutorostrata. Next base: position 35,054,335 of record NC_080064.1, on the reverse strand, counting down.
TGAGCAGCCATCCCAGACGCCAAGAGGCGGAAGCCACAGGCCATGGATAATAGAGTATCGCATCGCGAGAGAAGAAATCTGAGTCTTTGGCAATTTCAAAATGCTGCCCTATCAGTTCTGGGCTGCTTTATTCTTGACTTTTATGTGAGAGAAATACATTTCTTTTTCAAGCCATTACTGTTATGAGTTTTCTCACCTTTACAGCTGACCAATCCCAACTACTCAGGAGGGTTACTGGAAGAATATGATACAAGAGCATATGCTGCAAACTAAACCTAGCTACATGGGAAATGGATATGGAACTGGACAGCCATTACTAGTCTATCCTGACCCATGAGGTCTTTGTCTATGGGTTTCCTTGTGAATCTGCTCCCATTTACTTGCTTCTCTACATGGATGGACCTTCTCTGCTTGCTTACTCATCAGCTAAAAACAGCCATCCAAGTCCTAAGCCTATGTAATTTTTCAGGCTGTCATTCCTGTTATCTACCTCTTAGTTCAAATTTATGAAAGAGAGACAATTAATTATTTGTTGCTCACCCAACAAATCATGCCCCTCTCTCCGAAGTTAGTTGTACAGTATTCCTCATTCAGTTAGCTGTGGCTGGGATAGGTTGGAAGTAGGGGTACAAATACGGCCACCAAAGCCTACTCTTTAAGCAAGCATTGGTGGAGAGGTACAAGTTCCAGGGAAGAATATGTAGGCTAGGAAGGCAATACAGAATGAGTCTACTATTTAAGACCAATGCATATCCAACTCTCTAGTGAACAATCAGTTTGAACAATCCACTCATCTTTCTCTTACACCTGCTCCTCCTTCTGTATTCCACAGTTAATAAAATCACCGTCAATATATAGCTTCCCAAGCCAGAAACCTAGGGGTTATCCTTAGCCCCTCCTTATTCATCCCACTCTCATGGACAACCAGTCCTGAATTTGTAGATTCTACATCTTTTATAATTTTCCAGTTCATCCTCTCTTACTTTAGCTTCTCCTCATCATTTGCCCAACTTAGTGTAATAGCATCCTTAACTGATTTCCCTGCTCCCGGGCTGGCCCCCGTCCTGTCTGTACTCCACAAAGCTCTCAGACTGACCCTTGTGAATGCAAGTCACTGGCCGCTTAACATTTGCATTGCTTTCAGGAAGAGTTTGAACCCTTAGCTCAGCACCAGAGTCTCCACAAGCTGGTTCTCGCCTGTCTCTCTCGTCTTATCTCCTGCCACACCTTGACAGCCCTTCATGCCAGTGTACGGATTGATCCCCATCATGCTGCTTATTCCATGACTTTGAATATTTGGGTCCCTCTGCCTGGAATCCTGGGTCCTTCTGCCTGTTCTGCTCTGACATCCCAGAACTCACATTTTTCCAGTGGATTTATTGAGACCCAATAGTTGAGTAATTCGAAAATTCTAAAAATGCAGATCTTGAGGTAATACAAATTCATTCTTTGAATTCTAAATGCTTTGACATCTAAACTGTGCCTAAAATTGCCCACATAACAAAGTATATAAGAATACTGTTCTTTAAAAGGAGATACTGAATAAATGCTCATTAAGTATCTTAAAAAGCCACTGTCTGCAAAGAAGCACATCCTGTAGCATTCTGGGGCTTCCAAAAATGTCTAGATGTAAAGAATGAGGCAGTAAAGCTGTCAAAGCAAACCGAGACAGAGACAAAGAATTTTAAATGGGAGGAGGGCAAAAAGAATGAGTGCAGCCATTTCGACTTGTTCTTATTTCTCCTAGTAGGTGCCCTCCAACTACAGTGCAGGGGCCAGGACCATACCTCATGCTACAGCACATCTCCTGGCTCTGAGAAAAGGATGAACTTTGGATCCCATGGTCTTCGAGTGACATAAGCGAACACAGTAAAGAGTATGGCCATGAAAACTGAAATATGCACTTGGGTTATTCATCCTAGCCCTTCTTTCTTCCTCCTCCCCAAATATAATTTAAAACTTACAGATGTCTTAAATACAGTATATATTATACCTTTTATTCCTTTTCCATCCCTGAATAAAATGAGAAAAATACTTTTTTTAGAAGTTCAGAACAATGTAGCAATGTTTAAACTTAAAATATAAAATTAAGTGAAAAAGAAAGGCAAAATGTACACTATAACTATGTAAAAAACGTATGCACATAAGCAAGGACTGACACAGAACAGAAAAATGAACTGTTGATATGTCGACCTCAGCACTACTGACATTTGGGGCTGGCTAATTCTTTCTTGTGCGGAGTTGTTCTGTGCACAGTAGAATGTAGAGCAGCATCCCTGGCTTCTACTAACTAGGTACCAGTTATACATCCCCAGTAGTGATGACTACAAATGTCTCCATCCATTGCCACATGTTCCCTACGGAGCAAAATACCCCCACCCCCGTCCCGGGTTTAGAACCACTGGGCTAGGGGTGAGAGGAAAATTTTTTAAATTTTATGTTAATATTGCCATAATGATGTTTGTTCAATAAATACATATTGGAAGGGGAAAGGAAAACTCCTTACCATATAGCATCTAACAGCCCCTTTTTTCAAGAGTTAGAATTTATTCAGTTCCCATTTAATGTGAAAAATTGAAAAAGCTGCAGAACTTGTTTTTCTTTTCCAATCTACTATAAAAAAGAAAGCTGAATTTCTCAGTGTTTGGAAACCTGACTTGGCTTTAAGCATGAACATCACAAATAACTGCTGTAATTGGCCTGAGAAATAAAAATATCTAAATCATTCTATCCCCACAAATACCTGTTAAAAAGGTACACTTTGCATATCTTCAAAATAACTTTACATTTAAGAACAGTAAGACTCAATGAGAAACACACACTTTAAGACAAATAAAGTTTTCCATGCTAAAATACAATTGCACTGGATCTAAATAAATCATATTCTATTTTTAAGGCCTCTCTGCTCCAGTCTTTTTAGGACTATTAAGCCTGCCCCCTTGCCAAAAATATTTATTTTCAATCATTCCTCCTGTTTTTTTTTGTTGTTGTTGTTGTTTCTTGACTCAAATCACAAGGGATGTTTCTGATTAAGAAACTGACATGAAGAGGAGGCACAAGAACTGTTTCAAGCATCTCCTTTCCCGAAAATTCTATTGTATCACGGTTTTGGGTTCATATGGACTTAAAGTTGAAATCTTGTTACATGATCATTCTGAATGATCTTTTCACATACATGAATGCATCACGAAAACGTATGCCTAACACAGTATTCACTTAAGCAAGGAACAATCTTCCTTCTTTATATAAGACTGAGATAAGCCCAAAAAATGCATTTTGATTTTTTTTCCCCTCCACTTTCAAAACACACTAGTAGAAATTTACTGTTTGTATTTACCAATGTGTGCTTCTCCATTCTCGTCTCTAGTTTACCCAAGACAGAAAGCTTGCCGTAGCACAGAGAAACAAAGAAAATCTTCCAAATGATTCCAGGACTGGAGAATGTGAAATACTTAGATACCCAAAGCATTGTAGCAGGAAAGAAGGAGGTCGTGTAGAGATGACAGAGGTGGTGGAGACGAATGGACATTCAGGAGTGTGCAGTGTGGACATTCAGGAGTGTGCAGTGTGGACAAGAAAGCGTGAGAATGGCTGCGGAATGAGCAGGATGAGAAAACTGGCGCTCAGGATGAGGGAAGTGGATGAGGTTGTAGCTTGAAAGGCAGAAGGTAACTGACTTGATGACGTCTGATGTTGAGGATACAAAAGGCCTCCAGAGCTTCATCAGGAATTAAAGTTCTGCATGGCGAACATAGGGCAAAACGGAGAAAACGGCAGTTCTTTGTTCACAGGCCGACAACCAGGGGAATCCGTGGCTCGGTGGACTTTGTCATGGCCTGGACCTTCAGACGCAGTCTCTGTGCAGGGGTGAGTCTTCGCCTGGAAAGTGAGAAAAGGAACGTCTACCTAACAGACTGAGGGTTCTAAGCCCTTTTTAAATAAAAGCAGCAGCCTAATTCTAAAGGCCTGAGGCGGGTGGGTCCCGGGAAACCGGCGAATCCATCCTCAGGCAGAGAAAGGCCAAGCCAGGTGAGTCTCTTCTCCTGTCGTTTCGGGCCCTGCTGGGCAGAAAAGCGGGAAAGACCTGGAATGCTTAAAAAAAAAAAAAAAAAGCGGAGAATAGCTGCTTTCCTCCTTGGGGTTGCGGCGGGAACCTCAGGAACCAGGCCGGAAATTGTCCTTTGGCGAGCGCAGTGAGTGTCTGGGGGCCGCTACGCTCCACCGCTGCTCAGCGGAGAGCTGCAGGTGCCGGTCCGGTCACGGGCGTCATAGCAACCGCGCTCTCTGCGGAGACGCCGCGTCCTTCCGGCGGGAACCATAGAAACGACACGCACCATTGGCTCAGGGGCTGTGCTTCCTGCCAGAGACCATTGCTACGGCGCAGACCGTTGGCCTCTGGCTTAGCTCCGGGAACGAAGGTACGGCTCATCCCATTGGCTCTACAGTAACCATGGTAACGTAAAGGCGCGTATTTGCAACTTTTAAGTGTAAGTTTTGCCACAGGATGTTTATAGTTCTCATGTAGCTTCCCGCCAGGCCTTATCGAGAGCCCCAGCCTAATAAACTTGGATTTATTTTTCTAGAAGTAACTTCATTCTTAAAGGGGGAGGTTGCTAGGAGTTCTGAATTTTAGGTCAGAATCTGTCACCTGGGTGGGGCACCTAAGACAAATCACAACACTTTTGGAATCGGCTTATTATTGTAAAAATGAAGAAACCGGACTTGACTAGAACTATCCCTAAAGCTGAAGTCCTTCAGAAGCCCTAAGCACTGAAAATTCGGTTTATGCGAACAGTATCCTCCACCTATGTAATGCAAAATAAAAATAAAAATTTAACATAGCCTCGGTTTTTATCATCTTCATTTAAATGCTCTTATTGCAAGATTCTAGTTAGTTCATCAAAGCTCGATTTTACTCATGTTTTGGGGCCCTTGCTTTGCTGGCATCCCAAACACATACTTGACATTTCTTAGTCTTATTCTAGTTTCTCATAGGATCCTTTCCAAAGCTTTGCCGGTTCTACATGCATTATCTGGACGGATACTGTTCGCATAAACTACTTTCTAGAAGTGCTTCAATCTCTCCCTCTGGCACCAGAGCCCTTGCAAGGTGTTTTTCTCTCTGATCTGAAATGCTCACCACCATCACCTCCAGCCCACTTAACTTCTGTGTAGCAGTTCAAGCGTCATTTCCTCCTCAAGGATACTTTCCTTAGTCCTCCGATCTAGATCAAGTTCCTTATTTGCTCTCACTGACTTATGCTCCTTTCCATTCTTAGGTTTTTTTTTTTTTTTTTGTCCGAGCCGTGGCTTGGGATTGAACCCAGCCACGGCAGTGAAAGCGCCGCATCCTAACCATTAGACCACCCTCATTCTTAGTTTTCTTTCATTCTTTACACACTTCCATTTGCTGATTAAACAAACAAACAAAACAACTTCTTGGAATTTTTACATGTGTAAATACTGTTTAAATGCTCTGAATGGAAACTAAACTGAATTGGAAAACACTCTACATAATTCCATTTAGGGTAGTGGTGGTTGTTTTTAAGCATTAACAAAACACAACAGAAAACGGTTCCCAAGGGAAGTAATAATTATGATAAAAACAAACATCAGAATCACTTCTAGTTCTAACTTCATTTATCCTCACTGTACAAAGATAATGACAGGGCTTCCCTGGTGGCGCAGTGGTTGAGAATCTGCCTGCTAATGCAGGGGACACGGGTTCGAGCCCTGGTCTGGGAAGATCCCACATGCCACGGAGCAGCTGGGCCCGTGAGCCACAATTGCTGAGCCTGCGCGTCTGGAGCCTGTGCCCCGCAGCGGGAGGGGCCGCGATAGAGAAAGGCCCGCGCACCGCGATGAAGAGCGGTCCCCGCACCGCGATGAAGAGTGGCCCCCGCTTGCCACAACTGGAGAAAGCCCTCGCACGAACCGAAGACCCAACACAGCCAAAAATAAAAATAAAAATAAAATAAATAAATAAATAAATAAAAAGAAAATCCTTTAAAAAAAAAAAAAAGATAATGACAGCCATCATCCACATAAGCTATAGATGTAGGGAAGAAAATCAATCTTTTATTCCATGCCCCTTTAGTACTGCAGCCACTGCCTAGTCTGTTGCTTTTTAGGTTTTGCCAATTGGACCAGAAGTTAATTTAAGATTTTTGTTCAATAGGATTTCTGCCTCCAGAGAAGTCCTGATTGCTGCAGTTACTTTTCCTCTGCTTCCTGATTTAATGAAGTCACATTTCCTAAACACTTCACCTGAAGTATTTAGATGTATCTTAGCACTTCTGTTCATATCTTTTCAATTAAAGTTTATTGTACTTCTATTATCAGACACACTTTGGGCTACCCTTCCCAACTCACTCCATGAATTGCATTTTAACTCATTTATGTGAGGTAGAGTACTTGCTTCTACCTAGTTCTTAATGGTAGTGTTTCACATTGCATCCGGACCATCCTATGGATCATTTAGGGTATTTCTCTGGACTCTACTTCTTTTGCACTCCCAACTCAAAGTCCAGGACAGTGGGAGCTTTGAAAACACTGCCTTGCTAAGTGAGAAAAACAGCAATTGCAACCATTTATTGAATGTGAATTACATGCCAAGTGCCAGACTCATGCTTTACCTTCACCATTTTATTTATTTAATCCTCACAACAAATGGTGTTATTTTGCAGAGAAATTATCACCATTTTATAGATGAGGAAACTAAGTCAGGTATCTAAGTTTACAATGCTAATCGGTGGCACAGCTGGAAGGGTCTAACCCGGCTAAGATGATTCCAAAACCCATACTCTTTACCACCTTGTAATGCCTCCTTCAGGGCAGTGGCCACCAACTGGGCCCTGCATGGCCCCAGGTAGAAGCCTGGGTTAACTTTCCCTCAAGAGCAGTTCTAAAATATTTGAAAGGTAAATTCTTAACTCAAATATGGAGTGAGTCTAGGACAAGAAGCAAGGAGTAAATGTAGTGGGACAATCATCATTCTATAGGTAATCTATCTTTGGGGAGGTGTCCTTCTCTCCTACTCCCATCTTTAGTAAATTTCAAAAAAAAAAAAAAAAACACAACATCATCCTTTCCATTGTGTTGGCTTTGGGGCACACACTTTATTGTACTTAATTTTTTATATATCTATTTCCCAAACTAGACATGTTTATTCATCTCTTGAATCCTCAAAATCCTCAGGGCCTATCACATAGTAGGCATGAACAAATATTTGATCTTCAAAGCATGGCCATTCATGCATCCATAATCCCTTTTACAGTATGAAGAAGATTGATATTCAGGCCCCACATGTATATTTTGAGGAATATAATTCCCAATAAGCTCTTTTTTTTTTTTTAGGTGAGAAACAACTTGAATCATTTTCAAAATCAAGATAACATTCAGGTGAGTGTGTCAGGTGGTTTGGTCATAACTGCTTTACCTTTGTTTTCATGTTTTATGAGTATTAAAAGACCTTTAAAAGACAAACACCAAGCAATATTCGTCTGCACACCACTCACTGCTTTTCCCCTTCATTTTCTGTCTTTAAGAAAGCAAAGGATTTATTCTAGTTCTCACCATCTGTAAGAGCCCTGGTCCACTGAACAATTTTTGATCCTATAAATAAAGGCTTTTTACTTCAGTTTTTGTCATGTATAAAAGCGGTATGTCGAGACAGAAGATCATCCACTATCTTCTCTTCTATCTCTATGCCTTTTCCTACTTCTTCCTCTGATAACAATAACTTGGTTTCTGAGTCTTTGGTTATAATAACCACAAAGGACCGACGTGAATCAAGGATATTAGCCACCACCACTTGATGTCGATAAATTTCCAAAGCATTCCGTGCACGATCAATTACAATGGAGGGGTCAGTCTCCAACTTAAAGGAAATTATAAATGCTTTGGGAGCCCAGTCTTTAACCAAAGGAGAAAGCATTTTTGGCACCATCTTCATTGTTATCTGTATTGGAAAAAGAGAAACTTAATAAGCAAACAAGGTTACTACCTACCAACCAGGTCAATCTTGAGGGAAACTAAAGAAGCAGAGACTCAGATGTTTGGCTGTCAGTTTAAGTGGGATTTCTCACTTCAAACTTTTTAAAGCATATTAAATGCTTACTTAAAAGCCTTGCCTCTGTAGTGTTCATAAGGATGCCTGATTTCAAGGCTTCATACATATTCTGCGGCAAACCATGTCTTATGAATTAGCCCTGCTCTGCAAACCTCATCGCCATTAATAGAGCTCTAAAGAACAGCATTACATTTTCTCAAACATTCCCTTTTATTTTTTAAACCAAACCCTCAAATAAACAAATGCAAATAATCTGTTTATGCAAATGTTAGTTTGGCGGAAGCTCAAATAAGGTTGAGTTTTTAAACCTCTTAGCCTAAAATATTTCTTGCATTGCTAGACTGGCTATTTGATTCCATTTAAAAGCTGTAACTTCTAAAAAAAAAATAAAATTGTCACGTACCATCTCAGCATTGAGGAAACAGAAGTGACTGTATTTTCATTCATCAAATACTACTATATTATTCTCAATCCCTTCTAAGGGGAATGTTGAGTCGTTTTGTGTACTTTCAATATAGAACTAAGAATGACAGGAATTACAGGATAAACTAAAGCTCCCAGAATTGAAAAAGTATGAAATCACTAAGCTAACCATCAGGATTTCTCCTCAAAGAGTTAGCAAGTGTGATAGGGATCACATACCCATTACCCGCTTGATTTTTCTCCTTAGCATTTATCACTACCTAACACAGTATGCATTTGACTTACTTATTGTCTCCTCTGCAGAATATAATCAAAACAAGGGCACAGTATGTTTCTTTTCACTGCTTTATCTCCAGGTCCTACAATAGGGCCTGGCATATAGTAGGTACTCAATAAATATTTGTTGAAGAAATGAACAAATGAACTATTCTACAAAGTCAGCAAGTGCCCCACAGGTAGTTTCTCCTATTTAAATTCTACTTGTATCACCCAGTAAATGACTAAGAATTCCCTCAGGTTCCAAGTAGCCAGATCATCTCAGCATCTCAACCACACCACTACCTTCCCCATACCTCTTCCTTAAACTGCAACAATAACCACCATCTAATCACCCCCCACCACTCTCTCTAATTCATCTTTCATACTGATGCCAGAATGTTCTTCTCAAACAAAAACTTTATCTCATTCTCCTACTTTGGTTTCCCTTGGCTCCACAGGATAAAGTTCAAGCTCCTTAAGAAGAAATACAAAATCTTCTACGTAGGAAGCTGTCTCTTCAGTCTGCCCTCCATCCCCACCACTCTCCAGGCTCTCCAGCCTTACCAAACAACTTCAGTTCACAACACACTGCCCATTTCCAAACTCCAGTCATTTACTCTATCTGGAGTGACCTTCCCTACTTTGTCTGGTACACCCTCTGCTCATCTTTTAAAACCCAGTTCAAGCCATCTCCTCCAGAAAGCCTTGACTTTCCCCGAGATTCACTCACCCCATGCTCTGACTTCACTTTGTACGTACCTCTACTAGAGCATTTATCACTCTGTACAGTAATTATGTCTGTGTCCAGCAACCTCACTAGATTGTGAGGTCCTTGAGGGAGAGCGGTGTCTTAGTCATCTCTGATCCCTAGTGCCTAGCACATACGGAATGCAGAAAGGCCATCTCCAGATCAAAAGGAAATTAACCCAAGATTGGTTATAGGGAATCAGATCTCTGGAAGAGAAGCGCCCATCACCTGCAGTGGGCCCCCAGATGACTGGATCTTGTGTTCAGGCATTTCAGACACAGGAACATAGAAATCTGACACGGCCGCAGCCAGGTAAAACATCGCAGAAGAGCCTGCAAAAAGAAGCACAGGGTGTAATAAATCGGAGAAGGGTATGGGGTCAGCTCCTTTTCAACTCAGGTTCCCCCGCTGTGAGAGTCGTGGGTAAAAAGGGGGTAAGGGGATGCGCGTCTTGGGGGAAAGGCTCTGCCTCCCGGCATCCGATGGACACCTAAAGGCACGCACCTAGAGGATTGAGCGCCTGGGCTGCAGCCTGCAGTAGATGCAAATAGTCTGCCAAAGTGGTGAACTCTATGGCCAGGAAGGTGCCGGCAGCCTCAGCCTCCTGGTAGCTCTGCAGAGCCGCAGCGAAGCCCGGGAGTGCCTTCTCCTCCGCCTCCAAGCTCAGCAAGCCCGAAGCCGCTCGGCCGGAGGGCCGCAGAGCCGACAGCCAGGTCTGGGGCGGGAAGCGGTGGGCAAAGGGGAAGGCAGAGCGAGCACGGTACAGAAACAGGACCCCGTAGCCCGCGGCCAGGAAGGCTTCGGCCGAGGTAGCACCGCGCCGCCCGCTGCTGAAGTTGTCCAGGAAGCGCACAGGCCGGGCTTCCAGGGGGACCTTGGTGCCGCCGGACGTGACCAACACTACCCGTCGGCCCTGCGCACCCAGCCTGGCGGCGAACCGAGCCATCACCTCGGCCCAGCGCGCAGCACCGGCGGGCTGGGGGAACTCGGCGACCAGGTCCACTGCCGCCATCAGTCCCGGAACGCGCCGCGCCAGCGCAAGCTACAGGGTCTTCGGCGCCACGCCCCCTGCCCCGGTACCTGGCCCACGCGCAGCCGCAATAGTGAGGGGGCGGTTCGCTACCATGCGCTGCAAGCCAGCGCCGGGTTTCTGCAGGTCTGGAAATGCGTGCTGGTTCCGCCCCACAGCGTGCGCAGTTGACACTGAGCTGGCTGGAGTTCTCGGCTGGGCAGGCAGCTGGAGGAGTCACACCCCCTCGTTTAGTTTCCTAGTCTGGGTGAAGAGCTGGCTGTGTTTGACCCTTACCGGCTACCATACAGACCCTGCTAGGCTTGGACCTTGCTAAAATTTGAGTGCCCGGCCATTTAACCTTTGGATTTGTAGTGCGGAGCTTGTTTTGTTTTTTGTTTTTTTTAAACCCTACAAACACACTCCAAGTGTCAGTCGAGCCACGCCCCTCCCCCCTGCCCTCGAAATGAGGCTGCGCCTTGTTGGTCACGTGACACCGCCGTCCAGTGTGTCCTCGCCAGGCAACGGTCCTAGAGACCGACAACACCGTTTGCCGCAGCATGAACGTGATCTACCCTCTTGCGGTGCCCAAGGGGCGCCGGCTCTGCTGTGAGGTGTGCGAAGCTCCGGCCGAGCGGGTCTGCGGGGCCTGCACAGTCACTTATTACTGGTAGGCCCTGAAACGTGGCACCTGCGCGCCTCAACCCCCTCTCTCTCAGTCAGGGAGCCCTCAAAGCGGCTTCAAGACAGGTCCCTAAGACTTCTGTGTCTGCGTCCGCTTCCTCTCCCACTCAATCATTCCTCCCCGGATGTTTTGTTGCGCGCCTACTGTGCGCTATGCACTGTTCTAGGTGCTGAACTTACTGGGGGAAACTCGGGAGACCACGTCCCTCAAAAATCTAATGTTCTGGGACTTCCCTGGCGGTCCAGTGATTGAGACTCCGCGCTTCCACTGTAGGGGGCAGAGGGTGCGATCCCTGGTCGGGGAACTAAGATCCCACATGCCATGCGGCTCTGGCAAAAAAAAAAAATCTAACGAGAAAGATAAGTAAACCAACAGACAAAACAAGATAATTTCAGAGAGTGATAAATGCCATAAAGACAAAGGACATGTGATGGGAGGTTGGGCAGACAGCCTTTCTGAGGGTAGACTATTGATCTGAAGTTAGAGTAGGAACAGCCCGCCAGGGAAATGCTGGGGGAAGAGTGGCACAGTGAGGCTCCGAGGGAGGGAAGACTCTGGTGTGTTTGAGGAATAGATAGAAAGTTAGTTTGTCAGAGCATAGCCAAGATGGTGACAGTGTGGGGAGGGTAGTACAAGATGAGATCAGTTTTCATTTATTCAGCATAACACCCACTGATCTTTGCTTCAGATTGGACCCTATTTGGCACCTGAGATAAAACAGCTAGGTTGCTGACGTCCAGAAACCTAGTCCAGAGCCAAGTAACTTGTTTAAAAAAGAAAGTCATTATAATACAACCCTACATGACAAGTGCTGTCACTCAGGGAGTACTATTCCCTGGGACCTCTAAGGATGGAAGCATGGTGATGGGGCAGTATCTGGAAAGGTTCCTCTGAAGAAGTAACATTTGCGCTGGGTCTTGAGAGGTCAGAAGGAAGTTGCTAGGTGAATGAACAATGAAGAAGGAAAGGTAGAGCACTCCTGGCATCCAGGACTGCTTGGGTAAAGGGTGAGAGAACAGACTTTGTTCAGAGGTGGGTAGAGAAGGTAACCATGGAGGGAGCAGTCACTGATTTTCAGACTGCAGTCCAGGGCCCATTAGCAGGTCATGAATAAATCACAACCAGCATTTTAAGAAAAAAAAAAAAAAAAAAAGAAAGAAAGTATCAGAGTAATCCTACTTGAATTGTTTCTTGAAACTTTTGTTTTAATGATTTATGTGGATATGTGTCTTTGTACTAGTGAAATGTATTTCCTACTGTACGCTGAGTTAAAAAAAAAGTTTAAAAATCATTGTGATAGGTAGTAGTAGGAGTTTAAACCAAGAAGATAAAGGTTAGGGCCAAACAGTGACATGAGATCAAGGAGTTTGGAATTTATCCTCTGGGGGGTCATGGATGGTTTTAGATTGGAAGGTAGACACTGAAGGCTGCGTAACTTCTCAGTTGCAGTGGCCCCAGTGGAGACTGAATTAGGTGTCCCTCCTCAGTGCTTTCACAGCACTCTTTAGGTCCCTTAGCCTCAGATTTATGACATGGATTGAAATCACTTGTTCAGTGGTCTGTATTCCTCACTAGGCTGTATGCCCCGTGAGGGCAAGGACAGCATCTGTGTTTTCATTGCTGTTTCTTCAATGCATATAGAATACAATTTAGAATTTGTAACAGAAACTACAAAGCCCTGGTTGCTTCTCTATCTTCATTTCCCACCAGTCATCCCCTGTTTTCCTTGTTGCAGTTACAGAGGCTTTCTTTCAATTCTAATTTGCCAACTCTTTTCCTCCCTCAGTTTCTTTGCCCAGGCCGTTGCCTTTGCTGGGAACTTTCCCTACAATCACGAATCTTCCTAGCTCTCTTTCATCTTTCTGTTCTCAGAAATGTTATTTCTTCGAAGAGGTCTTTCTGGAAAACCCAACCTAAATGCCCGTATCTGATTTTCTCTCTCACATTTTTTCTTCACTTTTTCTGTACTTTTATGTTTTTGTTTTACTTGTTTAATATCTGTCTTTTTTTTTTTCTGGCTGGGCCGCGCAGTTTGTAGGATCTTAGTTCCCCAACCAGGGATTGAACCTGGGTCCCCTGCGTTGGAACCACTGGACCGCTAGGGAAGTCCTGAGTAAACAATTTTAAGTACAGGACTGGCACTCTGGGGAGAGATAAGACTCCTTTGCCTGATATGAGCACCTACCTCTTCCCCTGTCCCCTTCATCCCTCCAGCCAGAAGCAATTCCTCCTTCCTCTCAACTCACTTTGTACTTACTCTGTACCTCTCAGATGACTCTTATTTCCCTGCCTCATTTTAGTTGTTGGCGAACATGTTAGCTCAATTTTATTATGCTCTGTTAATGCAGGATATTATATTGAATATGTAGAAGGACTGTCATATGTATGTTATCTTTTGATCTGTTTCAGACCCATCTGTGTATAACCTATGGTCTCCAGCAAAGTATCTTGAAATAATTGAAACTAAATATTTGATGAATGCATGAATAAATTATTTCCTATGCCCTTATCCTCCATTATTTTCTTTCTCTTCTTTCACCTCCTTTAATTATTTTTAAGGTCTTCTACTCTCCCCCTACCTTTTCTCCAGATTTCTATATCCTTGTGTCCTAGAGATTTCATGATTTTTCCAGAAAATAAAACTGTGATAATTGTTCTGTATCTCACAAATGAGGGCCTTTAATATCCCCTTCCAGGGTTTTCACGGTTGAATGTAAAGCATCTAGCCCCATGCCTAAGACCATGCTGGCACTCAATAAATATTGTTTTTCCTCATCCCAAATTTAAAGAGCAGGAAGGACAGTCAACTTGAATTTGTGAAAGTTTATTTTTTTGCAAAATAATTTTTCCCAATTATAAATGTAATTCATGCACACTACAGAAAACTTGAAAATACAAAATATAAAGATGAAAAATAATCCATAATCTCACAACCCAGATAATTAATAGCCTGACATTTTGGTGAATTTCTTTATGCTCTTTTCCTATAAATACATTTATTTTATACACTCTGTGTAATCTTGTGCATATCATTCTGTGTTGGATTGTGAGAATGTTCCCAGGAAATAGAACATTTTTAAGAGAAGGCAATTTTATTAAAGTACACAGTGAAACATTATAGGTGAAAGAGGCTTCAATACTATAGGTTAGTAAGTCATAACATATAGATAAGAGTAATTTGCAATAATTTTTCCTTTCATTTAACATATGGGACACAAATTAAAATGCTTTCACTGTCCAGGAAGAGAAAACAGTGAAGTGGTATTCAATAGTAAGATCTATGGTGAACTGGAGAATGAATGCCCCGCCTAATGACATTCAAATTAGTTTTAAAAACATGGTAATGGCCAAACAAAACATGTCTGGCCCACAAGCTATTTGATTGTGAGCCCTAATTTGAAAGCATACTTTTCAACTCCTTCTTTATGCGTGACCCTGTGATGGCTGTGAGGGGTGATACAGATGAATAAAGAGAGCTCAGGAATATATAAATATGCGCCCTTTCTTTAGAAAGGCAAGATATGCAGGTGCTGTCTGTAGAAAAAAAGTTCAGGCAGTTAAGTAAGTTAATATTTCCATTGCTCACACAATTACTCATTAAGCCCGTATTAAATAAATACCCTGTGGAAGTCACCTATTTCTTTATTCTGGCTGTTAAGTGCTTTTATTGATTTGTTTTCAATAATTATCAAAAAACCCTTAAAAATGCTTTTTGTCATTTCTGTGAGAGCTGTCACAGTTTATAAAGAAGATATTTTATCGCATTTCTGTTGTCCCAGAAGAAAGGTAGGAGAGAGAGTATTTGAACACAGCTATGTATTGTCTATGACTGCTTTTATGCTACAACAACAGAGTTGAGTAGTTGCAACAGAGACCAAGTAGCTCGCAAAGCCCAAAATTTACTATCTGGCCCCAAGAAAAACTTTGCTAATCCCTGCCCTAGGTTATTGTTACCTGTTTTGGAATATGTATAAATGGAATTAAATAGCTAACTTTCTCACATTTAAATAAAAATATATAATAGGCAATAGTAATGCAGAAACCCATGATTGTATGTATCCAACCACAGTCTCAAAATACATGAAGCAATAACTGTCAGAACTGAAGGGAGAAATAAATAATTCAATAGTAATAGTTGGGCACTTCAATATCTGCCTTTCAATAATGAATAGAACAACTGGACAAAAGATCAGCAGGGAAATTTAAGACCTGAACAACACTATAAATGAACTAGACCTAACAGACATTTATAGAATACAGAATATACTTTCTTCTCAAGTGCATATGGAACATTCTCCAGGGTCGACAAGCTGTTCGATCATTAAAAAATCTCAGTAGATTTATAAGGATTGAAAATATCAAGGTATGTTCTTCAACCACAATGGAATGAAATTAGTAGTCAATAAGAGAAGGAAGTTTGGTAAATTTATGAATGTGTAGAAATAGCACACACAAACAACCAGTGGGTCAAAGAAGAAATCACAAGAGAAATTAGAAAATGCTTTGAGATGAAATGAAAACAAAAGCACAACATACTAAAACTGATGTGATGCAGTGAAAGCAGTACCTAGAAGGAAATTTATAGCTGTAAACACAGCTAAAAAAGAAGGAAGATCTCAAACCAATAACCTAGTCTTACACTTTAAGGAGTAGAGAAAGAAGAGCAAACTCAACCCAAAGCTAGCAGGAGGGAAATAGTGAAGATTACAGCAGACATAAATGAAATAAAAGATAGGAAAACAATACAGAGAATCAACAAAACCAAAAGTTGTTTCTTTAAAAAGGTCAAAATTGACAAAACTTTAGCTAGACTGACAAAGAAAAGAAGACTCAAGTTACTAAAATCAGAAAATGGAAGTGGAGGGACTTCCCTTGTGGTCCAGTGGCTAAGGCTCTGCGCTCCCAATGCAGCAGGCCCGGGTTCGATCCCTGGTCAGGGAACTAGATCCCACATGCCACAACTGAGAGTTCACATGCTGCAACTAAAGATCCTGTGTGCTGCAACTAAAGATCCCGCATGCCTCAACGAAGATCCTGCATGCCGCGACTACGACCCAGCTCAGCCAAATAAATAAGTAAGTAAATATTAAAAAAAAGAAAATGAAAGTGGAGACATTGCTACCAACTTTACAGAAATAAAAGGGGTTATAAGAGAATACTATGTACAATTGTATGCCAACAAATTTGAAGACCTAGATGAAATATATTCCTAATAAGACACAAACTACCAAAACTGACTCAAGAAGAAACAGAATATCTGAGTAGGTCTATAAATAAAGAGATTTAGCTAAGTAATCAAAAAACTTTTCACAAAGAAAAGCCTAGGAAGATTTCACTGGTGAATTCTGTCAAATATTTAAAGAAGACTTAACAATTCTTCACAAACTCTTCCAAAAAATAGAAGAGGAGGGAAGAGTTCCCAACTTTTTATGAGGCCAATATTATCCTAACACCAAAACCAGAGAAAAACATCAAAAGGAAACTACAGACCAATATCCCTTTTGAATATAGATGCAGAAATCCTTAACAAAATACTAGTAGACCAAATCCAGCAGAATATAAAAAGAATTATATATCATGACCAAATGGAATTTCTCCCAGGAATTCAAGGTTGGTTCAACATATGAATATCAATCAATATAAAACATCATCTTAATAGAATTAAGAAAAAAATCATATAATCATCTCAATAGATACAGAAAAAACATTTGGCAAAATCCAACACCCTTCATGATAAAAATACTTAACAAAGTAAGAATAGAAAGGAATTTCTGTAACTTGGTAAAGAGTATCTATGAAAGAACCATAGAGAAACACAGCATTAGCATCATACTTAATAGTCAAAGACTATAAAATCTTTCCCCTGTAAAATCAGAAATGAGGCAAGAATGTCACTTTCACCACTTCTATTCAACATTGTACTAGAGGTTCTAGTTGGGGCAATTAGGGAAGACAATGAAATAAAAAGCATCCAGCTTGGAAAAGAAGGAGTAAAAGTATCTCTCTTCACAGATGACATGATCTTATATAGAGAAACCCCTAAAGAACCCACAAAAAAACTATTAGAGCTAATAAATGAATTCAGCAAGTTTACAGAATATACAAGATAAATATGCAAAAATCAGTTATATTTCTGTATGCTAGCAATGAGCAATCTGAAAATGAAATTAAGACAGCTATTCCATTTACAATAGCACTTTAAATAAAGGAATAATCATAGAGGTACAAGACTTATACACTGGAAAAATACAAAATATTGTTGAACAAAATTAAAGAAAACCTAAATAAGTGGAAAGATATTTTATATTCATAGACTGGGAGACTTAATATGAAACAGTTTGATCTGCAGATTCAATGCAATCCCCATAAAAATTCCAATTGTCATTTCGCACAAATGGACACTCTTATCCTAAAATTCATATGAAAATGAAAGGGACCCAGAATAGCTAAAAAAAGTCTCAAAAAAGAGCAAAGTTGGAGGACTCACATTTCTCAATTTCAAAATTTACTACAAAGCTACAGTAATAAAGATAGTGTGGTACTGGAATAAGGATAGACCTATAGATTGATGGAATAGAATTGAGAGTCCAAAAATAAGCACATACATCTATGGCCAATTGATTTTCTTTTTCTTTTTTTTTTTTTTTGCAGTTTTTAAAAATGAAATATAGATTATATTCCATTTATAGTTATTATAAATATGGCTATATTCCCCATGTTGTACAATATATCCTTGTAACTTATTTTATACATAGTAGTTTGTACCTCTTAACCCTATACCCCTATATTGCCCCTCTCCCTACTGGTAGCCACTAGTCTGTTCTCTATATCAATGAGTCTGCTTCTTTTTTGTTATAGTCACTAATTTGTTGTATTTTTTAGATTCCACATATAAGTGATATCATTACAGTATTTGCCTTTCTCTGTCTGACTTGTTTCACTTAGCATAATACCCTCCAAGTCCATCCATGTTGCTGCAAATGGCAAAATTTCATTCATTTTATCTTAGTAGTATTCCAGTATGTGTGTGTGTGTGTACGTGTATATATATATATATATATATGTCACATCTTCTTTATCCATTCATGTGGTGATGGACACTTAGGTTGCTTCCGTATCTTGGCAGCTGTAAATAGTGCTGCTATAAATATTGGGGTGCATGTATCTTTTCAAATGAATGTTTTGGGGGGTTTTTTTTGGCTATATACCCAGGAGTGGAATTGCTGGGTCATATGGTAATTCTATTTTTAGTTTTTTGAGAATCCTCCATACTGTCTTCCACAGTGGCTGCACCAATTTACATTTCCCCCAACAGTGTATGAGGGTTCCCTTTTCTCCGCATCCTTGCCAACATTTGTTACTTGTGTTCTTTTTTGATGATAGCCAGTGTGGTTTTGATTTGCATTTAACTGATGATGAGTGATGTTGAGCATCTTTTCATGTGCCTCTTGGCCATCTACATGCCTTTTATGGAAAAATGTCTACTCAGTTCTTCTTCCTATTTTTTAATTGGGTTGTTGGTTTTTTTGATGTTGAGTTGTATGAGCTATTTATATATGATGGATTATATATAATGGTTGTATCATTTGCAAATATTTTCTCCCATTCAGTAGGTTGTCTTTTCATTTTGTCAGTGGTTTCCTTTGCTGTGCAAAAGCTTTTAAGTTTAATTAGGTCCCATTTGTTTATTTTTGCTTTTGTTTCCTTTGCTTTAGGTGACAGATCCAAAAAAATATTGCTGTGATTTATGTCAGAGAGTGTTCCTGCCTATGTTTTCCTCTAGGAGTTTTATGGTTTCTGGTCTTATATACATTTTGAGTTTATTTTTGTATATGGTGTTAGAGAATGTTCTTTTACATGTAGCTGTCCAATTTTCCCAGCACCACTTTTTGAAGAGACTTTCTTTTCTCCATCGTATATTTTTGTCTCCTTAGTTGTAGATTAATTGTATGGTCAATTGATTTTCAACAAGGGTGTCAAGACCATTCAGTTAAGGAAAGAATGGCCCCTTCCAAATGGTGCAGGGATAACTGGATATCCACATGCAAAAGAAGAATTTGGACCCGTACTTTACAACATGTTCAAAAAGACTTAAATATAAGAGCTAAAATCATAAAACTTTTAAAAGGAAGCATAGTTGTAAATCTGTGTGATCTTGGATTAGGGAACAGTTCTTAGATATGACACTAAAAGCACAAGGAACCAAAGGAAAAATAGATAAGTTGGGCACCATCAAAATGAAAAACTTTTGTGCATCAGAGAACACTATCAAGAAAGTGAAAAACAACCCACAGAATTGGAGAAAATATTTGCAGATCATATATCTGTTAAGGATCTATTATTCAGAATATGAAAAGAACACTTAAAACTCAACAATAAAAAGATAAAGGACCTGGTTTTAAAAAATGGGCAAAGGATTTGAATCAACATTTCTTCAAAGAAGATATACAAATGGCCAATAAGCACATAAAATGATGCTCAACATTATTAGTTATTAAGGGAATGCAAAATAAAACCACAATGAGATACTACTTCACACACACTATACTGGCTGTAATAAAAAAGGACAGAAAATAGCAAGCATTGACGAGGATGTAGAAAAAATGGAACCCTCATACATCACTGGTGGGATTGTAAAGTAGTACAACCTATGTTAAAACAGTTTGGCAGTCCTCAAAAGTTTAATCATAAAGTTACTGTATAACCCAGCAATTCCATTCTTAGGTGTACCCAAGAGAATTGAAAACATATGCACAAAAAATTTGTACACAAATGTTCATTAATAATAATAGCCAAAAACTGGAAACAACCCAAATATCTACCAACTGATGAATGGATAGACAAAAAATGATATAGCCATTCGGTGGAATAGCATTCAGTAGTAAAGAATACAGACATAAAAGGCATATTGTCTGTTTCCGTTTATATGCAAAGTCCAGAACAGGCAAATGCATAGAGAAAATAGATTAGTGGCTTCTGGGCAACAGTGGGTGGAGGGAAGAATGAGAGTACCTGCTAGAATAAATGGAGTTTCTTTTTTTTTTTTTTTTTTTAATTTTATTTATTTATTTATTTATGGCTGTGTTGTGTCTTCGTTTCTGTGCGAGGGCTTTCTCTAGTTGCGGCAAGTGGGGGCCACTCTTCATCGCGGTGCGCGGGCCTTTCACTATCGCGGCCTCTCTTGTTGTGGAGCACAGGCTCCAGACGCGCAGGCTCAGTAATTGTGGCTCACGGGCCTAGTTGCTCCGCGGCATGTGGGATCTTCCCAGACCAGGGCTCGAACCCGTGTCCCCTGCATTGGCAGGCGGATTCTCAACCACTGCGCCACCAGGGAAGCCCGGAGTTTCTTTTTTGAGTGATGAAAATGCCCTGAAATTAGATAGGGTGATGGCTATATGACCTCATGAATATAATAAAAACATTGAACTGTGCACTTTAAGAGGATGACTTTTATTGTATGTGAATTATATATCAATATCAATTATGTATCAATTATATAAAAATATTTGGAGGAAGGGTCAGATTGGGTAATAGATTTGGGAGTCATTCATAGAGGCAATTATGTAAGGAATAGGAGGGAATTCCCTGGTGGCCCAGTGGTTGGGAATCCACGCTTTCACTACCAAGGATGTGGGTTCAGTCCCTGGTCGGGGGAACTAAGATCCTACAAGCCACATGGCATGGCCATAAAAAAAAAAAAAAAAAAAAGAAAAAGAATGGGAGTAGATTCTCTATAGGGGTGCTGTCCAATAGAATTTTTCTGCAATGATGCGAATGTTCTATATTTGTGCTGTCCAATTAAGTGTTTAAAAAATACTAAGTATGCATATAAAACAGTCAGAAAAGCTGTATACCAAACTGCCACAATGCTTCCCTCTGGAGAACTAAAAAATGACTGGCTTTGGAGTACAGGCCTAGAGTAACTACTCACTCTCGACACCCGTGCTTCCTTGCCTTAAGAAAATAATGATTTTGTCTTGTTTTCAAAAAGTTAAACAGTTACTTTCATGACCACCTGCTGCACCACTAGGACTGGAGGGCATTCACAGTGTGTTCTATGTGAATGGCCCTCCTAGAGCACAGAAGACAATGCAAATGGTGCTCTCCCAAGCCATGCAACATATATATATATATATATATATATATATATATATATATATATATATATATACCTATAACTGGTATATATATATACACCTATAATTGGTATATATATATATATATATATATATATATATATATATATATATACCTATAATTGGTATACATACTAATTATTGGGAAAGTGTCTCCTAGAACCTCATCAAATGTAAATTTCTTTCCTTTCCCTAAGAAAAAGACCCTTAAATTCATCAGCTTCAGTGTTCAGATATTTTGAAAATGACCTTAGACCAATGCAGAGTTAAAGTTGTCTTTGTTTTTATTAATGAAGAAGAAAAGCAGAATAACCACGGCATATAACTGCCTGCGAAACAACATCCTCCCACACCCCTGGTTTTTACACCATCCAATAACCACATGAAGGAAAAGCAATTTGTGTCAGAAATGGCTTTGGGCTCCCTGCCTGGTTTGTGCTGAGCTTACTTTTCTAGTTTCTAGGGCTGGGCCAGCAGTAGGGCCAGGAGAATCAGTGGTCAAGCCAAACGTAAAGATAATGAAGTCCATGTTTTTGTTGTCAGTGGTGTGGTTCATCAAAGAGCTGATTGGGGCAGCATCCATGAGAAGATATGTCAGCTCCTGATTCCCCTGCGCACTTCCATGCCCTTCTACAACTCAGAGGAAGAACGGCAGCATGGCCTGCAGCAGCTGCAGCAGCGGCAGGTAGGGCTTATAGGACGGTTGCAGGGTTAACTCACGGGTGCAGAGAACCTGTCCAGGGAAAAGGTTGTACTGTGCACGGTCACTAAACTATAACCTCTGAGGGCAGAGACTTGGTTTTAGGTCTTTATGTCCTCAATACCATTGCTGTTCTCCACATATCTACTGAAAACCTGCAGCATTAGTTTCCAAGGGCTGCCGTAACGAAGTACCACAGACTGGGTGGCTTGAACAACAGAAATTTATTTTCTCACAGTTCTGGACGCTGGAAGTCCAAGATCAACAATGGGTGTTAGCAGGGTTGGTTTCTTCTGAGGCCTCTCCCCTTGGCTTGCAGACTTGTCCTCACAGTTAGATTGGATTATGAGACACCCCATGGCCTCATTTTGACTTATCTCTTTAAAAAGCCCTATCTCCAAATGCAGTCACATTCTGAGTCACTAGAGGTTAGGGCTTCAACATATGAATTTTGGGGGGACAAAATTCAGCCATAACACCCATATATGCCAAGTATTGTAATAAGAACCCAGGCACAAAGTAGAAGGTCAAAAAATGATGTATGAATATACTAGTTAATAAATAAAGGAGATTAGGAAAACTATTACTATGGCATTGGTAGCATCTGAATTATTCTAAAAAAAATAATGCTCTATAAGCTATAAATCTCAAAAGAGTCATCAATTTTAGTGTTGTGACACTTTGAGAGTGGCCTTAGAACAATGCAGAGTTAAAGTTGTTTCTGATATTAGTGAAGCAGGATAACTCCAGAAGGAAAAATATGTTTCTTTCAAAATTAACTCAAATAGAAAGGCAGAACATTTTAGATTGTCCTGAGACATTACAGCTTTGCTAAACTAAAATTTTATTAGAAATGTAAGAATAATAATCATTTAATAAATTTATATTGAGCACTCATTTATGCCAAGCACCAACCTAAGATGAAAAGATACTTGTTCCTGGACCTTGAGGAACTCACAGTCCAGAGTTTGCCTTTTTTTAATTAATTAATTAATTAATTAATTAATTAATTAATGTATTTATTTTTGGCTGTGTTGGGTCTTCGTTTCTGTGCGAGGGCTTTCTCTAGTTGCGGCAAGCGGGGGCTATTCTTCATCGCGGTGAGCGGGCCTCTCACTATCGCGGTCTCTCTTGTTGTGGAGCACAGGCTCCAGACGCGCAGGCTCAGTAGTTGTGGCTCACGGGCCCAGCTGCTCTGTGGCATGTGGGATCTTCCCAGACCAGGGCTCGAACCCGTGTCCCCTGCATTGGCAGGCAGATTCTCAACCACTGCGCCACCAGG
This sequence comes from Balaenoptera acutorostrata, assembly GCF_949987535.1. Taxonomy (NCBI): domain Eukaryota; kingdom Metazoa; phylum Chordata; class Mammalia; order Artiodactyla; family Balaenopteridae; genus Balaenoptera; species Balaenoptera acutorostrata. The sequence continues at coordinate 35,031,023 of NC_080064.1, read as the reverse complement.
GAAGCCCCAGAGTTTGGCTTTTTAATCACCTATTTTGGGTCACATGTCCGCCTCAGTGCAGACAGGCTCACTGTGTGCTCTCGAGCAGGTCATCAGGTGTTGGCCCTATCTCCAGGTGTACCTATAGCCACCATTGCCTTTCACCCTTAGACTGTCTCAGATAGTCTAGTTTTTTTTTTTCCGCAGAAGCATTTGATCGAATTTTGCTACACCGTAGCCCAGAAATATATCTTTGAAGGAAAACATGAAGATGCTGTCCCAGCAGCTTTGCACTCTCTTCGCTTCCGCATGAGTGTTCATGGCCTGAGTTCAGTAGAGCTGGTACCTGCTTACCTGCTGTTGGCTGAGGCCAGCCTTGGTAAGTGAAACTGACTTGAGACCCCCTGGAGCCTGTAAGAAGTGCTATACTGGGTCATATCAGTGGCCAAAACATCCAGCTTTGGCAGTGGCACCAGGATACCTTTTGTGGAAGAGCAGGATTGCTGTAAAGTTTGGCACAAGGTGGGGAAGGAGATGTCATGGACTTTTTGGTAAAACTGAACGAAATCCACTCTAGCTGGCCTTAGCAAAAGGAGGAAATTTATTAGGATGCTGAGGTGTCCTAAGGGAAGTGAGACTTCATGAGATGCTATACTCAGAATGCTATAACAAACCAAGGCTGGTGGTCTCTGTTTCTCTCTCTTGGGTCTTGGGGTCTTGTTTCTTGTCTCTGTTTCTAGGTTTCTCTCTATGCATCTGCTTTATTTTCCATCTCTGCAGACCAGATTTTTCTACCCTATTCTTACTGCAGAAGACAGCTACCCCAAAATGTCAGATGTAGCTGAATTTACATTGAATTTACATATCCTGCAGGTTCAAGGTGGGTTATAGAAACTAATTAGCATCTGATTTCCGATGTTAAATTCCTGGAAGAAAGAATTGTGTTGACTCAGCTTGAGTGTGGCATCTATCTGTATCTACCTTTGTGTCAGGGTCACATAGTTCAAACACGAAAATAGGAACCCGCTCCTATGGATGGCAGAGGCAGTTCTGAGAGCAGGGCACAGACATCACACATGGTGGTTGCTACAACAGGAGAATTAGCATTTTTGAGGGGAATTAACATTTTTGAGCATCTACAGCCTTTTAGGTACTGTACTACTACTTTATTTTTATTTATTTATTTTATTTTTGGCTGTGTTGGGTCTTCGTTTCTGTGCGAGGGCTTTCTCTAGTTGCGGCAAGCGGGGGCTGTTCTTCATCGCGGTGCGCGGGCCTCTCACTATCACGGCCTCTCTTATTGCGGAGCACAGGCTCCAGACGCGCAGGCTCAGTAATTGTGGCTCACGGGCCCAACTGCTCCGCGGCACGTGGGATCTTCCCAGACCAGGGCTCGAACCCGTGTCCCCTGCATTGGCAGGCAGACTCTCAACCACTGCACCACCAGGGAAGCCCTGTACTACTACTTTATATCTTAACAGACACTATTAAAAAAAAAACTTTTTAAAAAGTAAAACGGTAGGAAATACAGTACAAAGAACTTTTTCGCTAAGCTATCTGAGAGTAAGTTGCTTACCTGATGCCCTATGCCTCGACTACTTCAGTATGTATTTCCTACAGAGATGTCTCCTTCATAACCACAATACAACTATCATCCATGATTATCTACTGAGCAGACCCCATTCAGCTTTTTCCAGTTATCCCAATCACATCTTTACAGCAGAAGGGTAGAGTCCAGAATCACACTTTTCATTTTGTTGCCATGTGTCTTTAGTCTCCTTCATTCTGGAATAGTTTCTCAATCTTTCCTTGATTTTTATGACTTTGACGCCTTCAAAGATTACAGGCCAATTATTTTATAAAATGTCCTTCAATTTGAGTTTCTCTGATGTTTCCTCATGACTGGACTCAGGTGATGTGTCTTTGGCAGGAATATCACTGAAGTGATGCTGTGTTCTTCTCATCCCATCCTATAAGTTGGCACATGTTTTTATTTTGTTCCATTATTGATGATGTTCATTTAAGTTACTTTATTAAGGTGGTGTCTGCCAGGCTTCTTCTCTGTAAAGTTACTCTTTCTTCTCTTTGCAATTAATAAGTATTTTATAGAGAGGTATTTAGAACTATATAAATATTCCATTCCTCAACAAACTTTCAATGAATTCATTTATTTATTTATAGCAACATAGACTGTTGTTTTCCTATTTTATTTAGTGGGTTACAATCCATTACTATCATTAATTTGATGTTCAAACTGTCCTTGATTTGGCAAGGGGCAGTCCATCACACTGGCTTCTGTGTCTCCTTAACACATCCCCATTGTTCTTTTTTTTTGGCTACGTGGCTTGCGGAATCTTAGTTCCTCAACCAAGGATTGAACCTGAGCCCTAGGCAGAGAAAGTGTGGAGTCCTAACCACTGTACTGCCAGGGAATTCTTCCCCATTGTTCTTTGATCACTTTCCTGCTTTCTGGATCATACCTCCAAGGAACCCTGATTTCTTTTAGTAGAAAATGGAATTTAGAAGCCAAGAGTTGTGCACTGGACATACTCGTTGCTATTGAGGTGGGGCTGCTCCCAGGCTTCTCAATGGACAGAATTAGGGAACATGTGTAGATATAATAATGTGTATATGCGCATTATTTCTAAATCTCCATCTCCGTCTCTACATCTGTATCTGTATATGATCATGGGTCCATAGGAGTACATTTAAATCCACAGGGTTCAATCTCATTTTCTCCCATTCCATGTCTATAGCTCCATTCTCTGACAGTGAGAATGCTGGCTTCCATTTCCATTGATGTATTTATATATTTAATTGGTTACCCTGTATGAGCCAAACTCCCATCTCCAATCCTATCCTTTCCCCTTGCAGATGCCCTCCTCTCCTTTTGGGGGCTCTGACTCCTATTCTGGGAAGCCTCTTCTGCCTGGACCCCCTCCTCACTGGTTTGGGCTCCGACTTCATACCAGGCCACTTAGCCGCAAGAATGCCCTCTTTAGCCTACTCAGATCTGACTCCCCATTCTGGACTGTCCCTCCTCCCAAACTAGTGGAAGAGCACTGGACAAGAAAATACAGCCCAGGCTCTCTTTATCTCTGACACTGACTAGCTATGGGATTTTGGAAAAGTCACCCTGGCCTAAATCCCATCATCTTTTATTTGGTTTACTACCTGCCAACTGGTCTCTGCACATCTTCCCTGGCCTCCTTCCAACCTGGTCTCCAAACAAAATGAGACCAAGTCACTCCAATAAATAAAGACCAAGTTCCTAAAGCAACCTATGAGTCCCTGTTTGGTCCAGCCTTTATGAATTCTCTCACCTCACCTCTCATTCTTTTCTCTCTCCCTTTCAGTTGTGTTGGCCTTCTCTTGGTTCCTCAGAAGCACTGTGATGCTTCCTTGTTCTGGAAGGTTCTTCTCTAGCCACTCCCCCCACTTCTCTTCCCTTCCTTTTCACCTAACTAACTCCTATTCATTCTTCAGGTCTCAGCTTGAGTCACCACCCCCTGATTAGAACCCTTTCCCAAGCCCCCAGATTGGGTCAGGTCTCTTTTTATGTATCCACTTAGAAACCTCTTTCTTTTTTCTGGGCACTCACTTTGATAATAATTATACATTTTTTGATGAGATTATTTAATTAAAGTTCCTCTCCTGCACTAGACCATAAGTTCAGGGAGAACTGGAACTCTGTCTATTCTTTCTACTCATAGTGTCTTTACATCCAGAACAGTACTTAGTGCAGGGAAGGTACTCAAAAACTCCTTAGAACCTAAATGGGAACTATGTAAGCATTTGTTGAATCTGAGTCCTCTTCACAGGATTGTTTTGAGGTTTAAATGAATTCATGTATAATGGACATGGAAGTGCTTTGCAAGCAGAAAAGTGCTGTCTAAATGGAAGGTTTCATTCTAACTCCCACAGTTACTGATTTAAAACCTTGCCAACCTTTTTGAAAGTCTAAATAAATCACATCCCCTGTGGACAGGCCTCTCCCACTTTAGAGATTCCTCCAGACTGGAGTGGAAAAATAAGAGGCATTCATCCTTTTTTTCAAAGTAAAACTTCGGAATTTTAACGCACTAGAAATGACATTTTCAGTAACACTTCAAAGAGGAGCCACTTTACTCATCTTCCCCCACTGTTTTTAGTGTTTTGGAACCGGGAGAACCTAGGTTCAAATTCCAACTCTTTACTAGCCGTGTGATCCTAGTCATCAAGCTTTTTCTTACCTTAGGGCTCTCACACATACCACCTGGAATGCTGTTTTCTCCCTCTTACATGGCTGATTTCTTTTCAACCTTCAGGTACCTGCTTAAACACCACCTTCTCAGAGAGGTGTTCCCTAATCATCCAACGTAGGTTTCTCCGTGCCTTTTTTGATCACTGTGTCCTGTTCATTTCCTTCCTAGCACTTCACTTTTTGTTTCTTTATTGTGTAACGACTTCACTCGACTGTGAAATTTTTAAGGTCAGGGATCCAGCAGGCACTGAGCATCTGGCAGAGTGGTAGAGACTCAACAGATTAGATGAATATAGGGTTGAATGAATGCGCAGTTTCCTCCTCTGATATTTCTTTTGCAGGGTTGTTGGCAGACTTATATTACAGATGCAGCTGACCTAGCCTAGTGTAAGGCATGTATAAGGCATAGTGTAAGGCAGGCCCTCAGTAAATGATTCCTTTTGCTTCCCTTGCGTGCCTCACAGCCACACCTTTGAATCGTCTGTGACTGTTTTATTCTGTGGTCCTTTAGTTTCATCTGCAAGCCTGCAAAATCTTCCCCCATGATGTCTCTCAGATCTGCCACTAACCCAGTGTAAGCCTGCTGTCTCACCCTTAAGACAAGTACCACTGCTCCATGAACTGGCCATCCTTTCTCTCTCTACTGCATATACTCTGAAAGTCACCCTTTGGGATAGTCTCACTTGCTTTGGCAACTTTAGGTCTCTGTTACCTCTACTCCATCCCTACACCTCTCCAGGTAAGCACTGTATGTAGGAGGGCATGCCTGAACTTACCCACTCACTGGTCACAATCTTAGTTCTGACCTGCTTGTCACAGCTTGTTCTTCTCACCTCATTATACCCTGCTCTCTGAATTTGCAGCCTTGTAGTTTTTTTCTGGCAAGTAGGCTTTTTCCTTTGGGACTGATGCTTGTTTAGATGTGGTTCGGCTTGACCTGGGGGCCTTCCTTTTTTCAGCAATACCTCTGTAAATGAGAACTGGACAATGAAAAATGTAAATTTCCAATATATATCAGTGCCCCCTACCAATTGTTTCCCAAGATAAATGTCTTAGCTAAGAGTCATTTGCTTCTTTAAATTTGATAGGGCCTCAGTCTAAAGCTCTTATTTTTTTAAGCAAAACCCAGGTGGAAAATGTGGCTTGCCTATTTAATTAACATGAGCCAGGATCATGGGCCATGGCCTCTTGATTCTGATCTAATATTTTCCCATTTTAGTGTGAGCATCGGTCAGGCAAAGTTACTTGCTACCTCTTGTTGACTGCTTCTTCCTCACCTCTCCTGTATTTCAGAGAGGTATGATTACAACCAGAATAAAGCAATGCTTACATATGAAGTAGGCCTGGGTGGAAGCACAAGAAGAACAGAAGGTTGATTTATGAGGGATCCGTGTCTTCATCTCCTGACCCTTTACTGATGCCATTTCTGTTGCAGCATCCATCACACAGAACCCTTCACACGCAGGGCATGTCTCCTGCTCTGCAGAACGTTCTCAAAGTAGTTTTCTGCTCACTTCTGACAACCTCCCTAGGAGGCAAGCGTAGGCAGGAAACTATTATGTATCTTCACAACTAAACAAAAAGGGTTAAGTGTCAAGAGTATTTGACTATTAGAAATAAAGGTGACTTTCACTTAACCACATGAAATGGTTAACCACATAACCATTCTAGCTTCTGAATGTCTCTTTTTTATACTCCATCTTCATTCGCTGCCTTATTTCAGGGTCTAGTACCTGCCTGAACTATTTCAAAAGTCTTCTAGTGAGTGTTTTCCTTTTCCTCCTCCCCTCTGGTCTCTCCTCGTCATAGTGGCAGAGGATTCTTCAAATCTAAACCCGGTTCTTGCTCCCTTTCTGAAAGTCCTCTAATTTTTATCCACATGCATCAAGATCCTTGGCACGACTTCCTAAGCCCTCCATGATCTGTGCCCTGCCTACCTCTTTAGCCTCATTTCCTGCCACTTGATCCCTTATACTTTGTGCCCCAGCATCACAGGCCAATATATAGTTCTCTAAGCACAGCACACCATTTCATATCTCTATGACTTTGCATATGTGTTAATTCTCCCTGGGATGCCCTCCCTCCCTTAACTGTCTAGAAAACTTATATTCATCCTCAAAACTTAGCTCAGACTTTTCTGACTATCTTAGCTTGGCTGCTATAACAAATACCATAGACTGGGTGGCTTAAACAACAAACATTTATTTCTCACAGTTCTGGTGGCTACAAGTCCACGATCAAGGTGCCAACAGAGCTGGTGTCTGGTGAGAACACACTTCCTAACTTGTAGACAGCCGCCTTTTCTTGCTATACCCTCACATGGCCAAAAGAGAGATCATCTCTCTCTTGCCTCTTCTTATAAGGGCACTAATCCCATTCATGAGGGCTCCACCCTCATGACCTAATTACCTCCCAAAGGCCCCACTTCGAAATACCATCTCATTAGGGATTAGGGCTTCAACATATGAATTTTGGGGGGACACAAACATTCAGTCCATAGCACTGACCATGCCTCTCCCCACTCCATTGTCCCTCTCTACCCCATCCAAAGAATTGAACACTTCCTACTCACTTCCACTTCCAAACCTTATAATGTTACTATCATTGCATTTACACTATATTACAAATATACTTGTTTTCATGTCTTCATTCCGCCAACCAAGCTGTACATTCTTCAAGAGTAATGGCTTTGATTTATCTTTGAATTCCTATCCCTTAACACAAGGCCTGGCACATAAAAAGTATCGAATATACGTATACATATATTTTAAAATTGAGATATAATTCATGTACCATAAAATTCTCCCCTTTATAGTACAATTCAGTGGTTTTAGTATATTCACAAGATTGTGCAACCATCATCACATCTAATTCGGGAACATTTTTGTCACCCCAAAATGAAACCCAATACCAATAGCAGTCACACCTCGGTTCCCATGCCTACAGTCCTGGGCCACTTACTAATCAATCCACTTTCTGATTTGCCTATTCTGGAAAATTTATATTAATGAAATCATACAATATGCGGCCTTTTGTGTCTGGCTTCTTTCACTCAGTATAATGTTTTCAAGGTTCATCCATGTTGTAGTATGTATCAGTACTTTATTCCTTTTGTGCCTGAATAATATGCCACTCATGAATAGGGAAAGACTACACTTTGTATATTTACTCATCAGTTGACTAACATTTAAGCTGTTTCAATATTTTGGCTAATATGAATAGGCTGCTATGAATATTCGCGAACAAGTTTTTGTGTTTCAGTAGGTATTCAAGTCAATGAATAAATGAGTGAATAGGTGATGACTCATATTTCATCATGTGTTCTCTGGCTAGGATATGGATTATAGTCTTTATTTCTCTTGGGCAGGTCTGGGCCGGATCATCCAGGCTGAGGAATATCTATCCCAAGCGCAGTGGACAGTCCTCAAATCAACTGAATGTTGTTATGCCACCCACTCCTTACTGCATCGGAACCTGGGACTTCTCTACATGGCTAAGGAAAACTATGAGGAAGCCCGTTATCATCTGGCCAATGATGTAAACAAACTAAATTATAACACCCGATTGCTTCTGAGAACAGCTCTGTTTAGTTGTTGTTTGTTCTTGTTTTCTTTCTACTGAGCATTTCTGTGAAACTTTCTGAGTACAACTGTCTGTTTGGTGGAGTATTAGCAAGAACACAATTCTAACGACCTGAATTCAAGACTTTCCACTTTCTGCCTGTGCATCTTTGTCCAGGTCACATCACTTCCCAAGTCTCAATTGCTTGGGGGATGATAAAGGGAGGCAGAAGAGCATCCTGGTTAAGAGCAGAGCTTTACTCGTGGTCCCAGCTCTGCCATTTCACCAGCCACACAGACTTGGATAAATTATTTAACGTCTTTCATCACCTGTAAGACAGAAATCATAAAATAGTCTCTGCCTCATTGGGTCATTGCAGAGATGAATAAGAGGGCACGACATGTGCAGTACTTTTGCTATGATTTTTATAAATAACATCAACGTCTCTACTACAGAGTGTGATTATTACATTTAAATGAGCTGGAGGTATATGAAAGTGCTTTATAAACTCTAAAACTCTGTACCGATGTTAGATAGGTTGATGAGGGTGATGACTGAGCTGTTCTTCCCAAGTTCATGAGGTTTCTGTTAGGATTTCAGTATTGGACAATATTACCAGAGGGAAGAGTTCCTGAGCCTGAAACCTGGATGAGGTTAGAATCAGACTGCAGTCTCCGTGCAGATTGGGTCTCTCTTCAGCCTCTCCACTGGGCAACCCTCCCTCTGGTTGCCTGCCACCGCACGATGCCCCTAAATTTGCTGGAAACATTGTTGTGCTGGTTATTCTCCGTATCCCCTTACCCCAAATGCATTCTCTGCCCTGCTCTTCCTTGGGAGGCTGACCTTGGTGGACTCCATTGCTCTCTGGCCTCGCTGGGTTTGGAGAGTGAAAGGCATGGCAGAGGAGTGGAAGTTGGGAGGAGAGAGAGGTTGGGGTATTTACTCTGCTGCCTTTCTGCACCAGCCCAGTCCCTGCAGGGCCAGTGTTCCTCACGGCCACGGCTCCTGTCAGGTAGCCTTCCTCCACAGCTCTAGCTCTTGCTGGGCCCTGGTAACCCTGCTTTCTCCCCTGGTTTTCTCAGGAGTTTGGACGGTAAACAGTCTCTTGCCACTGATAGTCCCTAGTGCTTCACTAACTCTTGTTGGTTCCGTACCCCTTCCACGTCTCTGTAAATAGTCCTTTCATTATACTAGCCTCAGGGAATATTGATACTTGTGAGGGTGCCATCTACTTCCACCTGGGAGCCTGACCAATGCACTTCATCATTTGTGTTTCCTCTCTGTGCTTCACAGCCTTCAACAAATCAAGCAGAAGCACACTCTCTCTTGAGCTGGGCCACACAGTTAAGAATTAGATCAAGCTCAGCCTAACTTAAAAAAAAAACCAATCCAAACCACCACAGCATTATTGATACATACCATAAAAGTCAATGGTATGTACAATTAAGTGTACAATTCAATGATTTTTAGTAAACTTAGAGTTGTGCAACCATCAACATAATCCAGTTTTCACCACATATCCATTTGCAGTCATTTCTCATTCCCACTTTCTGTCTTTCTAGATTTACCTTTTTAGGACATTTAATATAAATGAATGCTATGTAGTCTTTTGCATCTGACTTCTTTCACTTAGCATAATTATTTTGAAATTCACCTGTGTCGTTGTTTATATATCAATATTTCATTCCTTTTATCGCTATCATCTGGATATACCACAATTTCTTTACCATTCACCAGTTGATGGACATTTGGGTTGTTTCCATTTTTTGTCTATTATGAATAATACTGCTGTGAACATTTGTGTACAAGTCTTTGTGTGAAGACGTGTCTTCATTCCTCTTGGGTATATACCTAAGAATAGAATTGCTGGGTCATGTGGTAAAACTATGTTTAATTTTTTGAGGACTGCCAAACTGTTTTCCACAGAGGCTGCATCATTTTATATTCCCACCACCATGTACAAGAGTTCCACTTTTGCCACATCTTTGCCAATAACTGCTATTTTCTGTCTTTTTGATTAGAGCAGTTCTAGTGTGTGTGAAGATGTATCTCATTGTGGGTTTTAGTTTGCATTTTCTTAGTGACTAATAATGTTGAGCATCATTTCATGTGCTTATTAGCCATTGGTGTATCTTTTTGGTGACGTGTTGTCTGTTCAGATCCTTTGCCCATTTTTTAACTGAGCTGTTGTAAAAGTTCTTTATAGATTCTGGATACAAGTCCTTTATAAGATACATGATTTACAAAGAAAACTCAAGCACTCTCTTTCTTTCTTCTGCTATAGATTTATTTCGCCAGTTGTGCATTTGGAACAGAGCACATCAGGACCTCAGGAGGCTACTTCCACCTGGCTAATATCTTCTATGGCCTTAAAAAGTTGGACCTGGCAGACACATTGTACACCAAGGTGAGCTGGGGAATATGAGAGCTGAGCCTTGATACTTAGGCCTTGTATCTTACTACTGGTGTCAGACCATTCATGAGAAATTCGAGGCACAGACAGATGAAGTGACTTGCCCAAAATCACATAGCTTGATACATGATATATTCCACTTTTCTTTCTTCCAGTTTCTCCACTACCAAAATAGTTTAGTCCTTAGCATCCATAGAGCAACTAACAAATAATAACTTATGGGTCAATAAGAACCAAACCCCTCCAAATAGACTGCCATATACCCTGCCATATCCCTAGGAGCAAGCTAATGTGGGCAGATTGAGGTGTGGGATAAAGGAGGAGATGAAGTTTTTAAGCGAAACTAATTGTTGAAAGGTCCTGTGAAGGGATCAAAGAACATGAAAGTACTTTAAAATGTCCATCTTTACCTGTGAAAGATTTTAAACTGTTATATATATATATATATATATATATATATATATTTTTTTTTTTTTTTTTTTTAACTGCTTTTGATACCAAGTTTTTTTACTGTCAGATGATTTGGGGCTGAGTTGCAAGAGGTGACCTTGACAGAGTCTAAAGTACTAGGCTCCTTTTTTTTTTTAATTTTAAATAGTTTTAATTTAAATCTTTTAGAATAGTATGTATCTATTCCAATTGTAGATTGTCAAGTCTATACAATATTTTCCTCTTTTTAAACAAACATTTTTATTGGAGTATAGTTGCTTTACAGTGTTGTGTTAGTTTCTACTGTACAGCAAATTATATATATATATATATATATATATATATATCTCCCCTCTTTTTTGGATTTCCTTCCCATTTAGGTCACCGCAGAGCATTGAGTAGAGTTCCCTGTGCTATACAGTAGATTCTCATTAGTTACCTATTTATACATAGTATCGATAGTGTATATATGTCAATCCACATCTCCCAATTCATCCCACCCCTGTTTCCCCCTTGGTATCCCTACGTTTGTTCTCTACGTCTGTGTCTCTATTTCTGCTTTGCAAATAAGACCATCTATACAATTTTTTTATATTCCACATATATGCGTTAATATACGATGTTTGTTTTTCTCTTTCTGACTTACTTCACTCTGTATGACAGTCTCTAGGTCCATCCACCTCTCTACAGCTGACCCAATTTCGTTCCTTTTTATGGCTGAGTAATATTCCATTGTATATATCTACCACATCTTCTTTATCCATTCCTCTATTGATGGACATTTAGGTTGCTTCCATGTCCTGGCTATTGTAAGTAGTGTAGCAGTGAACATTGGGGTGCATGTGTCTTTTTGAATTATGGTTTTCTCAGGATATATGCCCAGTAGTGGGATTGCTGGGTCATAGACAACCCTCAGAAAAGGAGAAAATATTTGCAAACGAAGCAACTGACAAAGGATTAATCTCCAAAATATACAAACAGCTCATGCAGCTCAATATCAAAAAAACAAATAACCTAATCAAAAAATGGGTGGAAGGCCTAAATAGACATTTCACCAGAGAAGACATACAGATGGCCAACAAACACATGAAAATGTGCTCAACATCACTAACTATTAGAGAAATGCAAATCAAAACTACAATGAGGTATCGCCTCATACTGGTCAGAATGGCCATCATCAAAAAATCTACAAACAATACATGCTGGAGAGGGTGTGGGGAAAAGGGAACCCTCTTGCAATGTTGATGGGAATGTAAATTGATACAGCCACTATGGAGAACAGTATGGAGGTTCCTTAAAAAACTGTTTCCAATATATTAAAATGTTGGTTATCGTCGTATAATAACACCTTACTTAGCAAACAACAGTTTCTGTGTGTGATATAGGTTGTCATGCGGTGACTGTTTATTCATATTTTAGACCCATTTCTGAAGAAGAGACATTGTCGTGCAGCTGAAAAAAAAAAAGAGCTTTGGAACCAGGCAGACTTGAATTTAAATCCTGTCTGTGCCACATAGCAGCTCTTACCAGAAGTCAAGAGTGATCTTAACTTTTCTGAACCTCAGTTTATTGATCTATGAAATGGGAGTAATAAGAATACGACCGTAATTGGGATGTTGGGAGGATGTAAAGGTAGTTGTATGTGCTCAACACATGGTAGCCATTGTAATTAGACCCCACCAGGGCTGTCCCCAGATCAGCCCTCCATGTGCCCTTTGCAGCCCAACACTTGTCACACTTACCTTGACCAAGCACCTTTGGGCTCCTAAGGCTCCCCGTGCCTTCAGGCACAATGAGAGAGGGAGTCTGCAGACCGGCAGGAAGCCTGGCCCGAGGTGCTGCCCTCTCAGCTGGCTGGTCCAACGGCGAAGGTCCAGCCTGCTTGTCTGATTACCATCTCCTTTCCCAACAGGTCTCTGAGATCTGGAATAAATATTTGAACAATCGCTATCAAGTCCTCTCACAGGCTCGCACCCAACAAATAGATCTACTAGGCAAGCAATTTGAAACCGACACTGGCTTGGGTAAGTGGCAGTTCTCCCTAGGAAGCAGAGCAGTGACTTCATCTCTTCTGATGCACAGGCTTTTCCCCTCAGAGGGAGCGCAGCTGTCCCTGCCGTGGGGCACATCAGTGCCGTCTTCCCATTTTGCCAGTGGGCAAACTGAGACGGGGATCAAAGAGATTTGACCAGCGGTGGGAAGAATTCAGGTCCCTAGCATCACACACAGCCTTGCAGGGGGGTTAATAAGGGACAGATCTGGAGGAAAAAAAGACCCTGCCAGAGCCCCCTGAGATTCCTGCAGAGCATCCATCTTTTATGTGTTATCCCTCCAGACTCCACACGGAAGTCCCATTGCTCACTTGTTCTGGTGCCTTATCCTCTTCCTTTACTGGACAGTGAACTTCGCAGTGGCAGGACTGAGTCAGATTCCTCTCTCTACCCACAGCTCAGCAAAGGGCTGAAGGCTGAGTACAGCATCATTCCCTCTGAGATCATAAAAAGAGATGGAAGATCTAGTTTCTTCTCAAAAGAGACATATAGTATAGTGGGTGAGACAGAAACTATGTGAAAGAAAAGAAAACTTCTACAAGTACAAATTATATTACAAGCTGAGTCCCAGAATGAAGAGGTGAGGACAGTTGGATGGTGTTGGAGAGGGAAGACTTCTTGGAGGAGAAGTTTTGAGCTACGGTTCAAAAAATTAATAATTTTATTGAATTTTCTCTCATTATAAAAACAGTTCATGTTAAAGCAGAAAACTCAAAAATAATAGCTATCCAAAGACAGCCAACCTTAACATTACAGTGTATGTCTTTTCTGTCTTTTTCTCTAAGCTTAGCCTCACATGGGGAAAAGCAGAAAGGCTACTGCTTAAGCATCTTTGGATTTGGGGAAGAAGAATTAAGGTGCTGTGGCTGCCAGAAGCCCCGGCTCCCTCCTCTTGCTATAGAATGGAAGCTGAGTTGGACCCAAGAAATCCCACCATGACAAATTCCCTGTATTGGGGGCCTAAGAGATCTAGTTTAGGATTCTGAAAGAAAGAAAGCTAAACAGCTCTGGGACCTGTAGGAATGAGTTTTTTGGTTTTTTGGGGTTTTTTTAGGTTACTCTGATAATGACAGGCTGGGCAGAGCTGGTGAACTGCCTGAAGGACAGGTGCCCTAACAGGGTGCTTATCCCTGAGGGTAGAGGCAGCTGCCCTAGGGCCTGTTTCTTCTTTCCTCCCTTTCTTTCCATTGCAGATGAAGCCCAGGAAGCAGAAGCCATTCAGATCCTGACTTCAATCTTGAACATTCGAGAATCTACATCTGACAAAACCCCCCAAAAAACAATCTTTGTTCTAAAAATCCTGTTCATGCTTTACTACCTGATGATGAATTCTTCAAAGGCAAGTTCCCCTAGAAAAGAAGCATGTCTAAAATGGAGGGAGAAATTCCTCTAGTTGATTTCAGCTGTGTTTTGCCCAACTGCACTAGCTTTTGCCCTCAGAGTAAGCCTTCACTCCAAAAAAGTTCAGATGCTCATGACATTTCTTATGTGTTGAGTCCAACCTGCACAATGGAAACGGGGTTGTGTTCTTCCCTCAAGGGGGCCACCCTAGGGTTGCCCAGGTTAACTGAGGCTGGGGCAGTGCTGGGAAGCCTGCAGGGAAGAAGGGCTCTGGGGAGTCCTTGGGGGGATGGAGTAGTTGCTCTAACCATACTCAGGTAGTGAGTTCCCTGTTGCTGGAGGGATCCAGGCAGAAATAATTCAAAAGGTAATTGTTTTTAAGTGCTTATTATGTGGCAGTCACTAGCCTAAGTACTTTACATGAATTATCACTTTTAATTCTCATACTAACTTTACAAAGGAAGTATTTTATTATTCCCACTTTACAGATAAGGAAACTAAGGCACAGAGAGGGTCCATTGCTTGCCCCATTTCTTATAGACAGCAAGTGGCAAATCTCAGGGTTCTTGATTTATTGATTGACTGATCCACTCATTCATTCAGGTATTTATTGAGCTTCTACCATTTGCAAGGCATGGTTTTAGGGACTGGGGGTGCAGTGGTGAACCACCAGCCAAGTTTCCTATTTCCAAGTAACACGTTTTTCTGGAGGAGGGGAAGTCACAATAAACAAGTAAACATATAAATGTGTAATATAATTTCAGAGAGTGAAAAGCACTACAAAGAAAAATAAAGCAGGCAAGGGGAGAGAGGAGGGAGGACGGTTGGAGGAGGCCTTTCTGTGTGGGTGACATGGGAAAATTTAAGGTGTCCTTCCCCCGCTCCCTTCCTCCCTTTCTTTCTTCCTTCTTTCCTTTCATCAGCAAACTTTTACTAAGCACCTACTGTATACCAGGGCCTGGAAGAGCTCCCAGTCAGTGGGTTAAAATAGAGTGTGATAGCAAAGCCCAGGGCCCTGTGGGAGCACAAAAGAGGGACAGCGGCCCTATGTGGGATGGGGGTGAGAGAGGTTAGGGAACAGGGAACATTTCCATTGCATGTCCAAGTTTACAGTGGACAAAGCCCCTTTTCTACATTTCAGGGTCTCATTTTCCATTTAAGGAAGTCATTCCCCCAAGGTGTGTTAAGGGTGTTAGGTCTGCAAGAGGTCCTTAGAGAAAAGGGACACCTCTATCTACTCAGGATTGGCACCTCGCTTCCTTCAGGTCTGGACTCAGCTGTCTGCTTTTCAATAAGGCTTTCCCTGCCCTATGTCTGAAACGGCAAACCCCCACTGCCACCATTAATGCTTCCTGTTCCCCTTCCTGCTTTATTTTTTTCCTTAGCATGAATCACTATTTAAGATACCATCGCATTTTAATTATTTGTCTTGTTTATTGCCTCTCTCCCCCACTATATTGTCAATTTCACAAGGGTAGGAATTTCTGCCTATAGTCACAGTACCTGGAACATAGTAGCCTTTCAATAAATATGTATTGAAAGACAGGAAGGAGAGAAAGAGGAAAGGAAGGAAGGATGAAAGTAAGGAAGGGAGGAAGGAAATAAGGGAGGAAAGAAGAGATGGAGGGGAGTGAAAGCACGTGCTTGGCTTCCTGAGGCACCCCTTTCCCCTTTGCGAGTAGAGCCATGTGGCTGACAGGGTCTTGGTGCTCCAGCCAGGTGTGAGGGCTGAGCCTTTGAGGTGGGAGAGCTGAGTTCAGGACACTGGTCCACCAGAGACCTCCCGGCCCCTCGTAATATCAATCGGCGAGAGCTCTCCCAGAGATCTTTGTCTCAACGCTAAGACCCAGCTCCACTCAATGACCATCAAGCCCCAGTGCTGGACATCCCATGCCAAACAACTGGCAAGACAGGAACACAACCCCACCCATTAGCAGAGAAGCTGCCTAAAAACATAATAAGTTCACAGACACCCCAAAACACACCACCAGACGTGGCCCTGCCCACCTGAAAGACAAGATCCAGCCTCATCCACCAGAACACAGGCACCAGTCCCCTGCACCAGGAAGCCTACACAACCTACTGAACCAACCTTACCCACTGGGGGCAGACACCAAAAACAATGGGAATTTCAAACCTGCAGCCTGTGAAAAGGAGACCCCAAACCCAGTAAGTTAAGCAAAATGAGAAGACAGAGAAATACACAGCAGATGAAAGAGCAAGATAAAAACCCACCAGACCAAACAAATGAAGAGGAAGTAGGCAGTCTTCCTGAAAAAGAATTCAGAGTAATAATAGTAAAGATATCCAAAATCTTGGAAATAGAATGGAGAAAATACAAGAAACATTTAACAAGGACCTAGAAGAACTAAAGAGAAACCAAACAATGATGTACAACACAATAAATGAAATTAAAAATTCTCTAGAAGGAATCAATATCAGAATAACTGAGGCAGAAGAAAGGATAGGTGACCTGGAAGATAAAATAGTGGAAATAACTACCACAGAGCAGAATAAAGGAAAAAGAATGAAAAGAATTGAGGACAGTCTCAGAGACCTCTGGGACAACATTAAATGCACCAACATTCGAATTATAGGGGTCCCAGAAGAAGAAGAGAAAAAGAAAAGGACTGAGAAAATATTTGAAGAGATTATAGTTGAAAACTTCCCTACTATGGGAAAGGAAATAGTCAATCAAGTCCAGGAAGCACAGAGAGTCCCATACAGGAAAAACCCAAGGAGAAACATGCCAAGACACATATTAATCAAACTATCAAAAATTAAATACAAAGCAAAAATATTAAAAGCAACAAGGGAAAAGCAACAACTAACATACAAGGGAATCCCCATAAGGTTAACAGCTGATCTTTCAGCAGAAACTCTGCAAGCCAGAAGGCAGTGGCAGGACATATTTAAAGTGATGAAAGGGAAAATCCTACAACCAAGATTACTCTACCTAGCAAGGATCTCATTCAGATTTGACAGAGAAATTAAAACATTTACAGACAAGCAAAAGCTAAGAGAATTCAGCACCACCAAAGCAGCTTTACAACAAATGCTGAAGGAACTTCTCTAGGCAGGAAACACAAGAGAAGGAAAAGACCTACAATAACAAACCCAAAACAATTAAGAAAATGGTGACAGGAACATACATATTGATACTTACCTTAAATGTAAATGGATTAAATGCTCCAACCAAAAGATGTAGACTGGCTGAATGGATACAAAAACAAGACCTGTATATATGCTGCCTACAAGAGATCCACTTCAGACCTAGGGACACGTACAGACTGAAAGTGAGGGGATGGAAAAAGATATTCCATGCAAATGGAAATCAAAAGAAAGCTGGAGTAGCAATTCCCATATCAGACAAAATAGACTTTAAAATAAAGACTATTACAAGAGACAAAGAAGGACACTACATAATGATCAAGGGCTCAATCCAAGAAGAAGATATAACAATTGTAAATATTTATGCACCCAACATAGGAGCACCTCAATACATAAGGCAAATGCTAACAGCCATAAAAGGGGAAATCGACAGTAACACAATCATAGAAGGGGACTTTAACACCCCACTTTCACCAATGGACAGATCATCCAAAATGAAAATAAATAAGGAGACACAAGCTTTAAATGACACATTAAACAAGATGGACTTAATTGACATTTATAGGACATTCCATCCCAAAACAACAGAATACACTTTCTTCTCAAGTTCTCATGGAACATTCTCCAGTATAGGTCATATCTTGGGTCACAAATCAAGCCTTGGTAAATTTAAGAAAATTGAAATCGTATCAAGTATCCTTTCCAACCACAAGGCTATGAGACTAGGTATCAATTACAGGAAAAACATCTGTAAAAAATATAAACACATGGAGGCTAAACAATACACTACTTAATAACCAAGAGATCATTGAAAAAATCAAAGAGGAAATCAAGAAATACCTAGAAACCATTGACAATGAAAACACGACTACCCAAAACCTATGGGATGCAGCAAAAGCAGTTCTAAGAGGGAAGTTTATAGCAATACATTCCTACCTAAAGAAACAAGAAAAATCTCAAACAACCTAACCTTACACCTTAAGCAATTAGAGAAAGAAGAATAAAAATACCCCAAAGTTAGCAGAAGGAAAGAAATCATAAACATCAGATCAGAAATAAATGAAAAAGAAATGAAGGAAACAATAGCAAAGATCAATAAAACTAAAAGCTGGTTCTTTGAGAAGATAAACAAAATTGATAAACCATTAGCCAGATTCATCAAGATAAAAAGGGAAAAGACTCAAATCAATAGAATTAGAAATGAAAAACGAGAAGTAAAAACTGACACTGCAGAAATACAAAGGATCATGAGAGATTACTACAAGCAACTATATGCCAATAAAATGGACAACCTGAAAGAAATGGACAAATTCTTAGAGAAGTGCAACCTTCCAAGACTGAACCAGGAAGAAATAGAAAATACAAACAGACCAATCACAAGCACTGAAATTCAGACAGTGATTAAAATCTTCGAACAAACAAAAGCCCAGGACCAGATGGCTTCACAGGTGAATTCTATCAAACATTTAGAGAGGAGATAACACCTATCCTTCTCAAACTCTTCCAAAATATAGCAGAGGGAGGAACACTGCCAAACTCATTCTACAAGGCCACCATCACCCTGATACCAAAACCAGACAAAGATGCCACAAAGAAAGAAAACTACAGGCCAATATCACTGATGAAGCTAAATGCAAAAATCCTCAACAAAATACTAGCAAACAGAATCCAACAGTGCATTAAAAGGATCATACACCATGATCAAGTGGGGATTATCCCAGGAATGCAAGGATTCTTCAATATATGCAAATCAATCAATTTGAAAAACCATATTAACAAACTGAAGGAGAAAATCCATATGATCATCTCAATAGATGTAGAAAAAGCTTTCGACAAAATTTAACACCCATTTATCATAAAAACCCTCCAGAAAGTAGGCATAGAGGGAACTTACCTCAACAAAATAAAGGCCATATATGACAAACCCAGAGCCAACATCATTCTCAATGGTGAAAAACTGAAACCATTTCCACTAAGATCAGGAACAAGACAAGGTTGCCCACTCTCACCACTATTATTCAACATAGTTTTGGAAGTGTTAGCCACAGCAATCAGAGAAGAAAAAGAAATAAAAGGAATCCAAATCGGAAAAGAAGAAGTAAAACTGTCACTGTTTGCAGATGACATGATACTATACATAGAGAATCCTAAAGATGCTACCAGAAAACTACTAGAGCTAATCAATGAATTTGGTAAAGTAGCAGGATACAAAATTAATGCACAGAAATCTGTTGCATTCCTATACACTAATGATGAAAAATCTGAAAGACAAATTACGGAAACACTCCCATTTACCATTGCAACAAAAAGAGTAAAATACCTAGGAATAAATTTACCTAAGGAGACAAAAGACCTGTATGCAGAAAACTATAAGACACTGATGAAAGAAATTAAAGATGATACAGACAGATGGAGAGACATACCATGTTCTTGGATTGGAAGAATCAGCATTGTGAAAATGACTATACTACCCAAAGCAATCTACAGATTCAATGCAATCCCTATCAACCTACCAATGGCCATTTTCACAGAACTAGAACAAAAAATTTCACAATTTGTATGGAAACACAAAAGACCCCCGAATAGCCAAAGCAATCTTGAGAAAGAAAAATGGAGCTGGAGGAATCAGGCTCCCTGACTTCAGGCTATACTAGAAAGCTACAGTAATCAAGACAGTATGGTACTGGCACAGAAACAGAAATATAGATCAATGGAACAGGTTAGAAAGCCCAGAGATAAACACACACACACATATGGTCACCTTATCTTTGATAAAGGAGGCAAGAATATACAATGGAGAAAAGACAGCCTCTTCAATAAGTGGTTCTGGGAAAACTGGACAGCTACATGTAAAAGAATGAAATTAAAACACTCCCTAACACCATACACAAAAATAAACTCAAAGTGGATGAAAGACCTAAATGTAAGGCCAGACACTATAAAACTCTTAGAGTAAAACATAGGCAGAGCACTCCATGACATAAATCACAGCAAGATCCCTTTTGACCCACCACCTAGAGAAATGGAAATAAAAAAAAAAATGGGACCTAATGAAACTGAAAAGCTTTTGCACAGCAAAGGAAACCATAAACAAGATGAAAAGACAACTCTCAGAATGGGAGAAAATATTTGCAAACAAAGCAACTGACAAAGGATTAATCTCCAAAATATAGAAGCAGCTCAACATCTAAAAAACAAACAACCCAATCCAAAAATGGGCAGAAGACCTAAATAAACATTTCTCCAAAGAAGACATACAGATTGCCAACAAACACATGAAAGGATGCTTAACATCACTAATCATTAGAGAAATGCAAATCAAAACTACAATGAGGTATCACCTCACCCTGGTCAGAATGGCCATCATCAAAAAATCTACAAACAATAAATGCTGGAGAGCGTGTGGAGAAAAGGAACCCTCTTGCACTGTTGGTGGGAATGTAAATTGATACAGCCACTATGGAGAACAGTATGGAAGTTCCTTAAAAAACTAAACATAGAACTACCATACGACCCAGGAATCCCACTATTGGGCATATACCCTGAGAAAACCATAATTCAAAAAGAGTCATGTACCACAATGTTCATTACAGCTCTATATACAATAGCCAGGACATGGAAGCAACCTAAGTGTCCATCGATAGATGAATGGATAAATAAGATGTGGCACATATATACAATGGAATATTACTCAGCCATAAAAAGAAACGAAATTGAGTTATTTGTAGTGAGGTGGATGGAGTTAGAGTCTGTCATACAGAGTGAAGTAAGTCAGAAAGAGAAAAACAAATACCGTATGCTAACACATATATATGGAATCTGAAAAAAAGAAAAAAAAAGGTTCTGAAGAACCTAGGGGCAGGACAGGAATAAAGATGCAGACGTAGAGAATGGACTTGAGGACACGGGGAGGGGGAAGGGTAAGCTGAGACGAAGTGAGAGAGTGGCATGGACATATATACACTACCAAATGTAAAATAGATAGCTAGTGGGAAGCAGCCACATAGCATAGGGAGATCAGCTCGGTGCTTTGTGACCACCTAGAGGGGTGGGATAGGGAGGGTGGGAGAGAGATGAAAGAGGGAGGGGATATGGGGATATATGCATACATATAGCTGATTGACTTTGTTTTACAGCAGAAACTAACACACCATTGTAAAGCAATTATACTCCAATAAAGATGTTAAAAACAATATGAAAGTGATCTGTTCATTAATGAACTTAGAAAAAAAAATGTTTAAAAAAAAAGAAGAAGGAGAAGAGATGGAGGGGGGAAGGGAGGGAGGGCAGAAGGGCCAGCTAGAGCCTGTCCCAAGATGTCCTCTGAAGCTTCTTTCCAAGTCAAAACTCTGGGCTGCTTGGCCCCTCAGATGGCAATTTACTTGTGGCACCTTTCACTTCTATGCCTCCCAATGTTGGTTCAAAGGGCCCTGAAATGTAGAAAAGAAGCTTTGTCCACTGTAAACTCAGTGAACATGTTTTCCCGTTCCCTAACCCCTCTCACCCTCATCACACATGTGTTGGCTAGCTGTGAAGACCCAGTGTATGTTCACAAGTTTCCACAAAGAACTCAGTGGCTGGTGTGAGAAGCTGAAGGGTCCTTTCCCATGTTTTTGGGGTCGAGCAGAGATGGGGCTTCCAATGTAATGCTTTTCTGTGACAACTTCCTTTTGTCACTGCAATTCTATTTCAGGCAGAGGAATACGCCATGAGAGCCCTGGATCTAGCCAAAGAACAGCAGCTTAGTGTCCATGAACAAAACACCATTCAAGACTTACTAAATCTCATCTCAGCTGAGGAAGCTCATCACATTGAATAGTGACCCAAGAGCTCTGCATCATGGACTATTGAGCATCTAATGTATTCCAGCCTTGCATAGCTGCTTTGAGGTGCTATGAATTGCTGAAGTGCCCACCCTCTTCCCCTGGGATTGCACTCATAGCGGTGTTTTTATTGTTTCACAGCATATGTTGGGGAATATAGAGCTTTTGGCATAGAAATCAGTAAAACTCTTGTTTATCATGACTTTGATAAACTCTTGTTTATCACGACTTTGAATAATGTGCTACCAGTTCACTAACAAGGTATTTATAATTAAACTGCAAATAGTTTATCCTATTTCTCAGAGGTCTCCCAGTGATGCATTCTTCATAGATCTTTGCCAAAGAAAGGGGTAGGGAATAGAGCTATATTGGAGTAAAGTTTCTCTATTCTACTGTAATTAAGTTAGCATTAATCTGAGGTAGATTGTGATTAAAATGCCCATTATAATTCCTAGAGCAATCACTAAGGAAAGTAATCTAAAAAACAGTTAAAATCAACAAGGAAATTAAAATGGTACACTAGAAAAGATCCACTTAATGCAAAAGAAGGCAGTAAAGGAGGAATGGAGGAACAAAAAGATGTGAGACATATGGAAAACAAATAGCAAAATGCAGACATAAATTGTAGGTCTTTGCCAGAAAAGGCCCCTGGGCCTTTCAAGGAGCTCCAGTATGGATTGGCCGAGTTACCATTCCACATTGGTGTCTCTTTTCTCAGACAATTATTTGAAGGGGATGTGAGCCATCTATACTGTCTAGGGGGGAAGTACTCTGGAAGGTCCTCTGTGATGTAGGGGACAGAGTGTAGGCATTGGAGCAGACATGCCTGGGTTCAAATCCCAGCTTTCTCACGTAACAGCTCTGTGACCTTGATTCACCGCCTCCCACCCCTCCACACACACCCAACCTCCTCATTATGTTCTAAAATGGCCCAGGTGTGGCCATGGCTGTATCAGCTAGTGCCATCGAGGACTCTGGTCATTTAGTGCATCCTTTTCTTCTCCAGACTCGCTAAGCAGCCTGCCCATTACCACTTTGCTTCCTGGGTAGATCTGTACCAGGGAGAGGTTATGCAAATCAAGGACCTGTGGGAGAGTTTTATGTTCCTCACTTATATTAATTCCCTCAGGCACCTATAATAAAAATATGTCAGATGGCCATCCTGCACCTTCAGGTCTAGGTAAAATCCGCTTGGGGCATTCTTATGCTTCTGCAAGATGGCTGTGAAGTCCCAGGGCCTTACTTTTCTGTCTCTCACTTCAGTTTTTAGCTTCAATTATCAATACTTTGTCACTCTCCACATCTTGTCTTGTAGCTGTTTTTTTTCATCTCTTTAGGGACACATCCCTTCTTCTTGATTCTCACCTCCTAACCCCAGATATGAGCCAGCTCTTTCAAATAGATGTTGAATGAAGATTGGAGGAATGAGGAGAAGGACCAATGGCTCTTTGGCAGATAATTTAAAAGAAAATATTAGAACTTCCTTATTCTAAAAAAGTCCTTCAAAGTCCATTTCATTAAACTCTAGTTCTCTTCTTTACCATAGTCATTGGCCCCTTTCTCTTTTCCCCCCCTCCCTTATCTGTTTTCTGTTCTCTCCAACCCTGAATTCTTGTTCATGACTCCTTCCCCATTGAGTATATTTATAAAATTACTGTTTCAATTTATTGTTCCTATTGACTGATTTTCCTCTTGGTTATGGCTCATAATTTTCTGCTTTTTCACATCATGTCTAGTAATTTAATTTTCAGTCTTTCTGCTTTTCTAACACTTGCCTTAAGGCTATAAATTTTCCTCTAAATGCTGCTTTCATTGATACCACATATTACGAAATGCATTTTTATTATCATTTGCTCTAAATATTTCTTAATTTTTTATGACTCATGAGTCATTTAGAAGTATGATTCTTAATTTCTAAAAGATGATGTTACCTCTTTGCTGTTTTCCGGCTTAATTTTATTGAGATCATAAAATACGTTGTGTACAATTTTGACTTTTAGAAATTGTTTGGGGTTTGCTTTATGGCCCAGGATATGGTTAATATGTATTTGTAAATGTTTTGTGTGTGCTATAAAAGAATGGAGTTATTGGGCACATTGCCCTATATATGTCCGTTAAGTCAAATTTTTTCATATTTTCAAACGCTGCATCTCCTTGCTGAATTTCTAATTTATTTCTGAGAGAGGTACATAAAATCCATCCAATATGATTGTGGTTATATCTATTTTTCCTTGTAGTTCTATCAGTTTTTGCTTTACATATTTTGGGGCTTGGCTGTTAGGCAAGTACAAGTTCAAATATTGTATTTTCCTGGTGAATTGAATCCTTATTTTATAGTATTATGAAGTGATTCTCTTTATCTCCAGTAATGCCTTTAACCTTAGAGTCTGATGTTTTGGTCTGATGTTAACATAGCTATGCCTGTTTCCTTTTGGGCTGGATTGCTTGTTATCAGCTAGGTGTTATCACTTACCTCTGCTTCAGCATTTACCTCTGCTTCAAAGGGGAAGCTTGGAACTACGGTTCCCAGTACTCTTTCCTCTTATGATTCTGGATTAAATTCAGCCAATGAGGGTCTACTGCACAAGATTTGAAAGCCGGATGAGAAGGAGCAGCCATTAATCTTCCTGAGAATCACCCACTGTTGCTTTCCTGAAAGCAGATTTCCTGTGAAAGCAGCTTGCTGACCTTTGCTTCCTGATCACCCAGCCATTTCAAAGATTGTGTAAGATTCTAATTCCCTACATTAAATAAATCTCTTTACTCAGAATGCTCAGAGAGGCTTCTGTTTTCCCGACTAAACCCTGATTAAACACTTAGTATTTCTTCTTGCAACCTTTCACTTTCAAACAATCTATACCTTTATGGTTTGGAGGTATCTCTTATAAAAATAGTATAGTTAGATATTTTTATATCTGTAATTTTAAGAGAATCATTTAGTCAATTTACATTTTATTCGTATGCTAAATTGTTTGGGTTTAAATCTATTATTTTATGCCTTCTATTTGTACTTCACGTTCTTTTTTCCTTCTTCTTTCTTCTAGATTGATTATGTATTTTTTCTCATTCCATTTTCTACCCCTGTCTGCTAGTTTGTAGGTTACACACTGTGTTTCTATTCTTTAAGTGATTACTCCAGAAATTCAAATATTCATTCCTAACTTATCAACATCTAAAGTTATTCAGGATGTTTACCCTCATCCTGGACAGTACAAAGGCTTTAAAACTTTTAAATTCCATTTGCTTCCCCCTAACTTATATATTATTACTGTTATTTATTTCAAGTGTATCTTAAACCCACAAATCACAATTATTATTATTATTTTATAAAGTCATTATTATTTTATAAAGTCATCATATTCCTTCTTGCTTTTCACACCCTGTATCTGGGCTCACATTACTGATAAATCCTTTAGTATTTCCTACGGTGAGGGTTTGCTGATGGCAAATATTCAGATTTTCTTTCTTTCACTAATCTGATAATGTTTTATTTTGCCCTCTTTTTTTGACTCATCAATGAAAATGTATTTCACTTTCATACATGATACAGTGATGCAGGACATAATCTCAATTCTGAAGATTTCTGTGAAATGTGATTTACTTGACCCAAAAAGGTATACGCAGGTTCAAGAGAACCAGGAGTTCTGGGGAGATAAGAATATCTCTTATCATTCTACCAGGTAACCTTTCCTAAGCATCTTCAGCAGAATTTGCAGGTGTGGAGCTGAGGGATCATCTCTGAAAGTCCTGGCTAAATTTTTTCTACCAGCAAGCACATAGCAGTGTTACAAATTATATCACGTTGTCTATGAACTTTTATTTCACAAAGATTCACATTGAGTAGTTGCTCTGAGTACCAACTTTCCAATGTTTTATCATTGCACAGCTTTGGACCTGTGCTGTGCCGTAGGTCCTCAGATGACCAAGATTAGGACCAAGGTGCTCCTACCACCACTAGGTCCCACTGTGGATATATATCATGCAAGTGAGGTTTCTGTATTCACGATGGCTCTATGAAGCATAATATCTCTCAAGAACAAGAGGTCAAACAAAACACACATCTGGCAAAGTAGATGCTTCAGAAAAGATGATGAAGCATTACTTGAATGACAAACCACGTCATCATTTTGTTTGCTAGAAAAAGTACGTCTTTCCTGATATTCATCAAGATTGATGGTGATGAGATGGAGATAAATATTTTATTTAATATATATGCTTACACAGACAGTTTCAATAGTTAATAAATACTTAAACAGCAGCAGATTTGAAAAGCATATAAGCAAGGTTACTATTGAGATCAGGATATAAAACCAAGATGATATATTATAAATGTTGTCCCTTGCTTGCGAACTTTTCTAAGGATTGCAGAAACAATCCTAGAACCTCTTAATGATCAAGGGAGAAAAGCTTTCAATGAAAAAAGACCATTCAGAGTTTGAAAGTCATGTTTCACCACAAGAAACAAACTGGATGTGAGGGATAAGGAAGATAGCAGCCAAAGAATGACTCCTGAAGTGTGTTTTCTTTCCTTCTGGTTTGAGCAAGTGGTTGGCGTTGTGCCCTCAGGTGAGGAGGTCCTGGAAGAGGAGCGAGTCTTCGGGAGAGAGAGAGGAATGTGAATTCATATTGGGGCATGGTGAGTTTAAGATACTTGTGAGACATTTGAGGGGAGATGAAAAGGCAGGCAACTGGACAGGCAATCTGACATTAAGAAAAGAACCCTGAGTTCGAGAGATAAATTTGAAAGCATCGTGTAGGTTGTAATTAATACTGTGGAAACGAAGGCGGCCACCTAGGGAAGAGAAGAGAGATAAGGAAGGGAAGAGAGCCCCAGGAAATGCCCTGAAACAGAACGTTTAATAGAGAAGAGGGGAACCCAGCAGATGAGGGTGACATAATTTCAGATGTA
Source organism: Balaenoptera acutorostrata (assembly GCF_949987535.1). NCBI lineage: Eukaryota > Metazoa > Chordata > Mammalia > Artiodactyla > Balaenopteridae > Balaenoptera > Balaenoptera acutorostrata. Next base: position 35,004,163 of record NC_080064.1, on the reverse strand, counting down.
TTCAGAGTATTCATACAAAGGATTCCCGTATATCTTTCACCCAGATTCCCCAGATGTTAACATTTTACCATATTTGCCTCATCATTTTCTCTATATAGATACCCATTATTTTCTGAACCATTTGAAAGAAAGCTGCAAACACTATGCCCCTTTATCCCTCAATATTTAATGTTGTTCTTCTAAAAACAAGGAAACTCTTACATATTCTCATCAGTACAATCACCGAAATTGGGAAACTAGGGACTTCCCTGGTGGCACAGTGGTTAAGAATCCGCTTGCCAATTCAGGGACACGGGTTCGAGCCCTGGTCCGGGAAGATCCCACATGCCGCGGAGCAACTAAGGCCGTGCGCCACAAGTACTGAGCCTGCGCTCTGGAGTCCGCGAGCCACAGCTACTGAAGCCTGAGCGCCTAGAGCCCGTGCTCCGCAACAAGAGAAGCCACCGCAATGAGAAGCCCCCGCACCGCAACGAAGAGTAGGCCCAGCTTACCGCAACTAGAGGAAGCCGCGGGCAGCAACGAAGACCCAACACAGCCAAAAATAAATACATAAATAAATTTATTTTTTTTAAAAAAAGGAAATTAATCATTGATAGGATGCGATCAAACAATGAAATACAGACTTTAGTTCAGATATCACCAATTGTCATAATGATGTTCTTTAGAGCAAAAGAACATCCCTGAGCAAGCAGAGCATTCACTTGCTGTCTCTTTAGGCCTTTAAATGTGACACAGTGTCCTGCTACACAAATCTTCTCTGACATGAGAAATTCAGCCAAAATTTTCCAACAAATGAAGAAGCCAAGGCCTTTGGGAGCTCTGAAGAGCTGTGATTCACTGAGGTACAGTAGATCTGAGGCCAGTGGAAGAGCCGTAATCCTTGTGGGGAGGCTCTTCCCTGACTGAGGGAATTCCTGCAGTGAAGAACGCAGCTGCAGGAAAAGCAGTGAAATGGCAACCAGCATGACAGCCAGGTGGGTGTCAGCAGCATGAAGCTGGGAACGTTTCGGGGGATGACCGTGGAACCCTGGAAAACAGAAGAGGAAGTCTCATAGGCTTATTCCTTGGGGAGAGGAAATCCCAAGCTCCAGCAACTGGGGACGGTGTCTGTAGCCAGCATAAAGACCTTTCTACTGGTGCCCTGTCAGCATGGTTGCTGCCAGAGCCACAGGCAGGGTGGCGGGGAAGCAGTCACCACCCTTCTCCAAGGACCTCTGGCCCCACCAAACACACTGGTCTATGATGCAGAAAATGCAGTTCTTCTGGGACAACTGGGCGAAGTGTATATGAACTGGTAGTTAGATGCTATCAAGGAATTAGTGTTAATTTTGTTATACGCGGTAAAGGCATAAGGAAATCTCTTTTTAAGATGAGATGCCTGCTGAAGTATGCAGGGGAGAAAAGATATGGTGTGTGGAAATAGTTTTTAAATGCTTAAGAAGAAGAAGTGGGTAGATGCAGTAAAAATAGAAAATTTTGATAATTTAAAATTTGAGGAGTTTACTAAACCATCCTCTCACCTTTTGTGTAGTTTGAAGAATTTCATATATCAATAGAATAAAAAAGAAATACAGGTCACACTCCCCAGTGTTTGGGTTGAAGGACAATATGAGTGGTACGACAGAGTAGCATCCCTGGTTGCAATAAAGAAGCGTTATCCCTGTGACTCTCTTACCTCGGGGTGGGCTCCCTGACCCTCACAAGTTGAGGAACAGCCTTTGTTCAAGGGTCTCAGGCCTGGTGCTGATCGGAGTTAGTTCCTAAAGGCCTTAGCACTGCTTCTCCCAGGAAGCCTTTTGAAATGTCATGCAAACAAATTCTAATGGCTCTTCCGGTGGGGACACAAATCTTTCCAGTCCCCTGGGATCCTTCCTGCACCACACAGCCATTCTTACACACAGCAAGCTCTCACTTGCTATTTGAATCTTTATTGTAAAGTCAGTCCAGGAGAGCATGTTGAGCAGGCCCACGACAAGCTCATACCATCTGCATTAGTATTTTCCTCCATCATCTTGACAGTTGAGAGTTGGCAATATTACAATTCAGACAGCACTCTGCATTTGAAAGGAAAATTATGGTTTTTCAGAATGCAGCTGGTGTGCAAGTGAATAGGATGAAGTTTCTATGAAGCCTTTTCCTCATTTTATGATATGAAAATAATAAAATGTAGATTCAGCGTGATACTTATTGAAAAAGAACCACCAAAAGGGACAGAGTTTGGGGGACAAAGGCAAACAAAGCCTTCTGTTCCACGGTAATAATTTTAATAAAAAGCAAAACCAGCAAAACAATCATTTAGAAATGATTTCTTCTCTGTGGGAGAAGTTAACATTGTTATTGCTGTTCAAACCACTTGGAAATGAGCTCTTTGGGTGCCTAGTTAAGATATATTCTTTACAGCACGTTTTCAGTTTGCCAGTTAGGTAGGAAAAACTACAATTCACTTTGCTGGGGGGATCTTAGCTGAAGTACAGCCCACAGGTGAGACACAGCCTCAAAGATCACTAAGTTTAGGAGCAAACCAAAAATATTTCTCATGTGTGAAAACAGAGGAAGACAGAACAGGCAGAGAAGCAGTGTTTTCAAGCGTTTTTCTTCAAGTCAGTTCTGCATATTATAATAGGACACTGGCTTCTAAGAAATCCATCACACATGCTACCTCCCTGGAATTGAGATGTTTCAATGCATCGGTGTATCAATTTCTTTCTTGGTTACCCAGTGGCACTGGTGTGTTGGTAAATGTTTAACAGGTAGCTCTCCAGGGGAAATACTTGGTATATAGTGTTTGCCCATCTCTGTGGGGTAAATATTCCCTCCACGGCTGATTTCAAACTACCAATGTGATGTCACTGAACAATGCAGTTGGGAACACATGCTCAGTTGCACACCATTATATGGCATTTCCACTGTACAAATACAACAGATGTCAGTAACCTCAGAAGCACAGACAATAGTAAAAGGTAATAAAATAATTAGGAAGTGATAAGTTTTGAATATTTATTACGTATATTTTAAATATACTTTAATTTTAGGTTTATATAATTTAATTTTTAATTGTGGCTGCATCTAAAAACCAGCCCACAAAATTCCTGAAACTGTAACAATCCGCTCTCATGGGTTGGTCCAAGCCGGCTCCACCACACCACTGGTACTCTGGGGACCTCCAGGTGGGACTAAACAAACGAGCCACCTGCCTGGTCTTGCCTTCACGAAGACCTTTATTAGTTCTAGACTAAGAACCCCAGCTCTCCACTTACAGTAGAGCAGTGTTCCTTCTAAATAGAAGATTCTGGGGGTCCGACTCGGGACAGGCCCAGGACAGCAGAATTTCAGCTGTTTTATTGGCTAGTTCCATCTGCTCTCAGGGCTGTCATCCCTGCCAAGTCCAGATGGTGCTGTTGGGCTATCAGAGATCCCTGCACAGCTCCGCCCCCCCCACCCCCCACCCTGGCCTTCTGCACTCCCCTCACCCTCTGTTTGACAGATTTAATTCAAATCCCTGGCACCTCCTCCTTCCATTTGATGCAAAGCCAGCAAACCTCATACAGGAAGAGCCAAAGAAACCAGGTGGTAAATCATACAAGGTCACGCTGCTCCTCCACTCTCCAGCCTCCCAGTTGTCTGAGGCAGTCTTTCCTCCAGGACTTTTCTAAGCCAGATACACCCCCTATATCTTACACTAGAGCATCACAGAATCTCAGGGATGGATGGGACCTTTCAGTCATTAAGCCTAAACCGCAGCATGCTGAAGCAGCCACCAGTCCTGCCCCTCCCTCCCCCGCATCTCTTTTCCCAGCTGTAAAGCTGCTGTCTGCCAGCTTTTATCCCTTGGCACTGAGTCATGATCACGGGCGGGAGCTGTTTGTGATTGCTGACAGTGGAGAAAGCAAGAGGAAAGGAACCTGCTGAAAGCCAGACTTGTGGTAAAGAGCTTCACATTCAAGATTGTGTTTATTTATCACATTTATAGGTGATGATGCAAAGGTTAAGCAAGATTAAGTGACTTTCCTGAGGTCACATAAGCCATAAGTTATCAAGTCAGGATTTGAACCGGGGCTAACCCAAACTAGCACCATTTACATCAGTCCGTGTTGCCTTCCATAAAGCGTGATGACCCCAACAGCTAGTGGTGATTATGGTGGTTGCCATGCCTGGCTAGGGTAGTGGGAATGAAAAATAGATCACCCTAAGGGATGGCCCTTGAGTTCTTCTTTAGGAGGGAGTGGTCTTTGCTTAGGAAAATGCCTTTAATAAGCCATCCGTGATAGAAGGTGAAATCTTGAAGGTAGAGGTGTTGGCAGGAATCATATTAGGAAAAGGAATGGCTATACTGCCGTCCATGAGAACATACGTGGATTTAGTTTGTCCTGAGAAGGGAGTCAGGTACCACATGGAGTGGAAGGTGAGTGGATTCCTCTGTAGAGTATAGAAGAACATTTTATGAATGGGGGTACCACGTCTGCATTGCTGCAATGCCTGCATTGCTGCCACGTCTGCGTTGTTGCCACATCTCCCATTTCCTCCCACATCACTGAAACACACACAGGCACATGCTCCTACACTGACTCATTTGAATTTTGGTGTGTGTGGAAGTGGGGGCAGGAACTGAGCCTTTCTCAGCTGATGCGGTGAAGGGATGAGACATGATTGTTGCTTAAAATGAGGTAGCAGAAGTCTGGAGCCAGCTGTGACTGCCAAGATATAAGTCCCTTAGAAATCACAGAGATCCAAAGGCCCAGTTATCAGACTTCTCTGGGTCTCAAGGGGCAGGGGGTCCTCAGCTGACCCACAGGCTACAACAGGGAAGAGTGTGCCTAGTGGCCGGCCGCAAGGGGGATGCACTGTGGAACTGCGAGAGGGAGGAAGCCTTTGACTTTGTGGCAGATTGTAGCTAACGTGTATCAATCAGGATTCCCCCTCAGGTGTGCCTGACGGGAGACATTTGGGACCTTCAAGCCCTTGGCCTCCACGGAGGCCCACGAAGGCCTCTGCAAATCCAAGACATTCTGCAGTGAGGGATCATGAACCAAACTGGGGCTAAGGAAGCCTTCAGTCAGCTTGGCAGGGGCCTTCTCTCACATTCCATCACTGATGGTGTAATGTGAGGCTATGTGGTCTTGGCTGGTCTACAGAAGGCACAGGCCATGAGCCAGCACACACCAGGAAATCTTATCTACGCCTTTGGGGCTCTTACCTAAAAGCCATCCAAGAGCTGAATCCTTCACACCTGGCACCATATTGATCCAGAGCAGAGGCTCAGCGGAAGGGGGATGGGCACAGGGTGGGTCCAGCATGGCAGCAGTGCTGGATGCCAGGGAAGAACAGAGCCACCTCTGGCAGTATGCCACACTGGCTGTGAACCAGACTGCCTGGGTCCCAACCTTGCTGCTGACTAGCTAAGTGACCTTGGCCTCTGGGATTCAGAGTCCCATCTATAAAACAGGGACTGAACTGGTTCCAAAGTGCTGCTATTCCTGTGCCCTCAAATCTGGCTTGATGGGTGACCTTCTTAGGGTTGCCTCAGAGCTCTAGTGAATATACAATGCCAGAGCAAGACTACCCAACAGTGTTGGGATGCCAGCACAGGGCCCAGAACAGTGCCACTTGTCAGCAGGGGAAACGCGCCTGGAGAAGGAAATGGAAAGGCTTGAAGGGACAAGGTTTTCATACTCAGTTGTGTGAGTTTTAGAAGGGAAGGCTGCAGTCTAACCACAGATTTGGACTGGAAGCATAATATGGTTTTAAGAAAGGAGTAAGACAACATATGCCTGAGATGGTGGTCTTCCAGGTGACAACAGTTGAAGCCACGATCTGATCTGGGGAATCTCAGAAGCAGTCATAAACAGCAGCAGGTTTTCTATTAGGGCTACAGTGGCAGATCCAGGAACACTAACTCCAGGGATAGTGACAAGAAGGCCGCTGTCAGGGCTTTTCCCAAAAAATCCGCATAGACAGACAGCAGATAGAAGCTGCACCTCTAGCTGCACAGGAAATTACTAGGCTGCTTCACTGACTTTGGACTCACCCTCCGACATGGCTCTGTGACCGCCTGCACATGGTATTCTGGTCATTAACTTCTGGGAGGGTCAGCTGTTACTTGAGTGATCGTGGAACCGCCCCCCCCCCCCAGCTCCCTCAGCTAGCTGCTTCAACCTTCCTCTGATTTACATTCAGAGCTGGTTCTCAAGATCAGCCTTCATCAGGACTTAAAGAAGGGATGAGGTATGTCTTCTTTGGAGAAATGTCTGTTTAGGCCTTCTGCCCATTTTTTGATTGGGTTGTTTGTTTTTTTGATATTGAGCTGCATGAGCTGTTTGTATAGTTTGGCATACAGATGGCCAACAAACACATGAAAAGATGTTCAACATCATTAATTATTAGAGAAACGCAAATGAAAACTACAATGAGGTATCCCCTCACACCGGTCAGAATGGCCATCATCGAAAAATCTACAACAACAAATGCTGGAGAGGGTGCGGAGAAAAGGGAACCCTCTTACATTGTTGGTGGGAGTGTAAGTTGATACAGCCACTACGGAGAACAGTATGGAGGTTCCTTAAAAAACTAAAAATAGAACTACCATATGACCCCGCAATCCCACTACTGGGCATATGTCCTGAAAAAACCATAATTCAAAAAGACACACGCACCCCATTGTTCACTGCAGCACTATTTACAATAGCTAGGACATGGAAGCAACCTAAATGTCCATCAACAGAGGAATGGATAAAGAAGATGTGGTACATATATACAATGGAATATTACTCAGCCCTAAAAAGGAACGAAATTGCATCATTTGCAAAGACATGGATGGACCTAGAGACTGTCATACAGAGGGAAGTAAGTCAGAAAGAGAAAAACAAATATCATATATTAATGCATATATGTGGAATCTAGAAAAATGGTACAGATAATCTTATTTGCAAAGCAGAAATAGAGACACAGAGGTAGAGGACAAAGGGGGAAGGGGAGGGTGAGATGAATTGGGAGATTGGGACTGACATATATACACTACTATGTATAAAATAGATAACTAATGAGAACCTACTGCATAGCATCGGGAACTCTACTCAGTGCTCTGTGGTGACCTAAATGGGAAGGAAATCCAAAAAAGAGGGCATACATGTATACATATGGCTGATTCACTTTGTCGTACAGCAGAAACTGACACAGCAGTGTAAAGCAACTATACTTCAATTTAAAAAAAAAACTTCATGAAAAAAGATTTTTAAAAAAAGGGGATGAGGTATGTCTCTCTTACTTCCGCTGAGAGGTGGATGAGAACCCATGCAACTCATTTTCTTTATACAGAATAGTTTCAAAGAAAGACCCCTACCTCTATAAGCAATACATATTCACAATTCTTTCATTCCAACAACCCACGGAAGAGCCATTTCTTCCTCCTTCCCACTAGAATTCCAGATGATCCCAACTTATTTCTTCCACTGAAATGTCACAAAACTATCCCAGACCTTCCTCTCCTCTCCTTCCTCCTCGCCCATCCCCAAAGTTCATGGAATCCCCTCTGAGCTGGGAGAATTGAGTCTGCAATTGTGACACTAATGGCTTAAGAGCCACTTATATTGTTGATCAGATCCTCAAGACCTAAAGCCCCAAATCCACCTTCTGGGGGAACCCCATACCCCTCAGCAATCAGACAAACAGCATGAAGACATTTTTCCCAAGTGCAAAGTCATATATATTCTGAGTGACTGAGCTATTGGCATTCAAGTTTTGACCAGTTTCAAGATGCTACTACCAGATAATGGGAAGACTGTATACAGACACTGCAATTTATGTTACATGAGGAAGACTGTTAGTTGATACACGAGAGTCAAGAGTTTCAGGTTAGATACAATCCATCCAGAAGGCTGAATACACTAAGAGCCTTACTTCTTTCAGGTCATAAGCCCTCTGAGAAGCTGCATCCTTTTTCAGGCCCTCTACCACTGTTTAGTGTGCTAAGGCCAAGAATTTATGGCCTCTTTAACTCCCCCAGAGGAGGGGTGATAGGAAACTGCTAAAAACCAGATGTGGGAGGCGTCCTTCTACCACCTCCCACGCAATGTACAGCTTCATTAATTAACTCCAACCTCAAAACACCTGCCCCAAGAGCTAAATAGAATAGGCATCTCCCCTAGCAGAAGAATGGAAAAATCGAGGCACAGAGTCAACTTGATTGTATAAGGTTAATCAGCTATTTTAGGGCAGAACCAGAACCGGGATCCGGCTCTACACCCCCGGTTCCTTCCAGCGGGCCCTGTGGGCAGCTGTGACGAGTGTGGCCCAGCCACCTGGCTGAGGCTCACAGGGCCCACAGCCAGTATGGGAAATCCTGGAGGGAGGCTATGATCCAGCTGTGCCCCAGCTCTCTAGACAGGGCTGGGTTCCAAGCAATGATGCCAATGACGACAGATGTCACTGGCAGCTGGGAAATGGGCCCCCTTTGACAAATCTGGAAGCACCCTCTAGCTGCTGTGCTCAGGATGGGGCTCACGAGCATCTATTTAGGTAAAGTGGAGAGACTGGGCTTGCACTAAACTGTGGGAAGGAGTGAATGCAGCTTCCAGAAAGTCATCACTTGGTTCAGAGGTTTACGTAGAAAGCATCTGGCCAAATCCAACGAGAACAGACCTAGAACCATCCTTCTAAACCCACCCTGAGTGGTAAAGATAAGGTACATGTCTTAACCTATATAAAGGTGAAGGATTATCGTTTTTCGACTGTACAGACACATGACTGGAATTACGGTTCAGTGGCATGCACCCTATGTTGACTGTATTTAAACTACTACTGTGTAGTGCGACATCTCCATTGCATGGTGCCAAACATTTTTCAGTTTCAGTTACTTGGTGAGATCTGATTTTAGCCACGGTATTTTCAAAGCCAATTTCTATTTAAATGTGTTGTGGAAAAATGTAATAGTTTGACTTTATACACGTTTTACATTTACAGCAGAATAAGTACAGGAATTCGTACACCCAAATGGGTGTTGTTCCTTCAAACTGGTCACGTTGGGAAGATGTATGTTTAGTCCAGGGAAGCTGACCTTACTCATAACATTTCTAGAACCTTCCTTGGAAACTGTCCACTTGTAAGCATCCTTAACATTGATAAGTCTTTGTCCTTTAAGGGTAGATTTATTCTTTTGAGGAATGATATTTTTTAACCAGCCAAAGAGCATTAGAAGATAAGTCTGATCAATAAAATGGGTGATGGAGCTCGGGATGATCTCTGGGGAAGGGTGGTGTAAAAAAACGAGGTCTGACTATAAGGTTATGAGGCCTCTTTTCTCGCATGGCTTCAAAGGTAACTCCAAAGAGGAAGTCTAGTGCTCTTGGCACATGCAACATCACAGCTCAAGAGTAAGGTCTCCCAGGGGAATAAGTACAATCATGGTGACTCTTGAGTGCATATGTTCTAGTGTATTTGGTTAAAAAGGTAGCCTTGCTCATTTTTGTCATACTTCACAGAAGCAGAAATGAAACACTCCATGTCCGTGACTTCTCCCAAGGGCAGTGTCATCATCTACTGCTGGAAGAGTTAAAATGAAAAGCACTTGGTGTCATGTCTACATTATCCACTCCCCCCACCCCCCCATCCCCCCCACCAAATGTGCAACGAGTTATTCCTGATACCTGAGTCTCCCCAGTGTGGAAAAGTGGGTAAGGACAGGTCTCTGGAACCTGGGTAAGACTAGTTATGTCAAGGGGATTGGAGTGTTTCCAATGGCTCTAGCTACCCAACAGGCTCACAACACCGACTCATACAAGAAAATCTCCTACAGCTAAGTACCTAAAGTTTCAGTAGAAGAGGAGGGGAAATGATTATCTTCCAGTAGCTTTCTAGGATTAAAAACCCACTCGCTTCTAATGTCAAGTGAACAGTCTATTGAAAAGAAGTCCATGGTGTTCTAGTGCATGCTTAAGGAAGAAAGTGTGTGGCCACTAGGTCACTGAAGTGCATTTCCAGCTGAGGTCAAAGGCAGCAAAGGTGCAAGAGGCTGCTGGGGCTGGCGTTAGTTGAAGCAGGATCTATATATTTGGAGTGGCAAAGCAATCTGTAGAAAGCCCCAGTTACAGAGCAGGATGTTTGCCAACGAGTGAAGTCAAAGGACGCTCAATCTCACTTTCTACAAAGTGCTTCACTGAAGATGCAAAGGAGGAAGCTCCCTTTAAAACACCATATCCTGAGTGTCAGAGAAATATGGTCAAGATGGTGATTGATGGGGAGCAGAGACTGATTCTCTAATAGCGCTGGGACTGTGTGTACTCCGAGTATCTCTCTCTCCCTCTCTCTCTCTCTCACACACACACACACACACACACACACTTAATGAAGAGCACACAACTGCAGTCACATTCCACCTCTTCTGCACGTGCCTCTGTCCGGTGGTTGCTCTTTTGTGCAGTATTTCCAGGAGCCGTTCTGAGTTAATGGGCTCCACTGCTAAAAGCCAGAAGCACAGCACAGAGTCAGCCGTAACATCCAACTGCTTGCAGCAGACATCGGTCTCAAATCCATCAGTCGGGATGTTGTTCTCGGTGAGGGTTTTTATATTAGTGTTTATAAAAACCGCAAAGCTAGGCCATTTGCTTAAATCATCGTTAGAAAGAATGCTGAGTGCCCAGATGGGATTTCTAGTCTCTGTGCAAATGAAATCACACTAGTCCAGATTTTATTCGCTCAAAACTACTAGGGAAGCAGTAGGATTTGGTTTCAATGCTGCCAAAAAGCAGGAATTCACTTAAGTTTTAATTCTGAAGCAATCCTGGTGTTAATGTTGTAGCCAGGGTCGGGCAGCATGGGGGCTGGGGCCCCCGCTGGGCTTGCTGAGGACCCCCGGATCTCTCCCAGTTCAGGCTCGCTCTCGCTAGAGGTAGACCCGCTGTTGATGGCGTAGACGCTCTCTGTGACTCCCTGAGCTGAAGCACAGCTGTCTGGCTCTTTCTTCTCCCTGGGACTAGACAGTCCTGGGAGGACAGCCATCTTCCCGGTCTGCCTGTTGGGCAGCAAGGACATGGTGTAGTCCGCAATGATCCCGCCCACATCTAAGTTGCAGGCCTGGTCAAAGGCTAGGAAACCCACGTTGGCGTTTGCTTCGCACACCGTAAAGGAGCCATCGTCCATGATGAGGAGATCGATGCCACAGAAGTCCATGCCCAGGATGTTGGACACCTGGATAGCCAGCTGCTTGCCTTGTTCTGTCAGTGGGCACATGACGCCCACGCCACCTGTGGGGAAAGTGCAGTGATGTAATGGTGACACTGTAACCGAGCATGACCATATAAGGCCTTCCCAGAAGAAACCCCTACCCATATCCTCTGCCTGCCCTTTGTCGTAGAAAAACTTTAGTCAAAGAATAAATTTAATCAGAGAAGTGAGAAAATGCAGAAAGAAAGGAAAACAGTCAAGCAAGATAAGATAATAATACTTTAGCCATTAAACAAAGTCAAGGACCTTTAGTTCTTCCTCAAGGACTGCAGATAATATTCTGAGCCACGTCCTGTGAGCTGTTTTGCAGATACTGAAACCCCCAGCAGGTGGAAGAAGTTAAAGGTATGCTGCCCACAAGCACGGAGACCCCAGACCGGTTGGAACCAGAAGGTTGATGATGCTGACCGCCCATTACCTCACCACCAGCCAATCAGAAGAATGTCCACAAGCTGACCACGCCCCGCTCCTTGAACGCTATAAGTCTCCTCACTACCCCCTCCAGGGCAGGACACACAGTCCTGTGGGCATTAGCCCACTGTGGCCCCCTTTGCCTGGCAAAGCAATAAAGCTATTCCTTTCTATAATACTTCACCAAAACTCTGTCTCTGAGATTTAATCTGGCCCCAGTGTACAGAGGCCGAATTTTGGCAACAACACCAGGCACTGACTGGACTAATGAGCCAAATGACCCTTCAAGGAAGAGAGGTGAGGGATGTCGGGGAAGGGCAGCAAGATGGGCATTTTTATTACCAACAAAAGGTCTGGATGGAAATCAGGACACCCTTTGAGAAAGTAATATGATTGTTTCTTTCCTAGAGTTTAAAAAATGTTTATATCCTCTGACCCAGTCATCGCACCATGAAGGAAATAATCTTATATATTGGGAAAAAAAGCTTTATGCACAAAGATGCTGATGGCAGTCATTTAAAATACTGGAAAGTCAAAATACTGGTACATAGTAGGCACTCGATACTTGTTGATGAGTAAATGAAAAATTATAATCTAAATAGCTCACAGTAGAGGAAAGCAGCATCGTTTACAACCATTACTAAAAATGATAGAGTTTGTGATCACATGGGAAAATACTTAAAAAGATTAAAGGCTGTACAGTATGACCATAATTATGCAAAAAAACATCGTCAGAAACGACACCAAAATGTTAACATTGGTTGTCTCTAGATGGTGGGATTAATGATAAATATCGTTTTTCATTTGACTTTGCTGTATTTTCTACATTGAGAATGAATTCCTTTTAGAAATTAGAAGAAACAAAATTATTATTTTCTAAGAAGGGAGAGGCCTGTGAAACAAAAATCTCATACCGAGGTCAGAGAGAGTCTGACTGCCCTTACTTGTTAAAAAGCTAAGACCTCAGATTTAACTGTCTTCCTTTAGTCTCTTTGCAAAGACTTAACACTTGTATTCTCAGGAACTAATGGCTTGACCTTAACCCTGCCCCTCCACCATCTATTACATGGTGTGAGGAAAAGGCTATTGAACAGCTTTAAAAGAGCTCATCAAAAAAGCAATATGGATAAATTACAAAACTGTGTAGTTTCTAGTTAAAGAATGGATTTTTTGGTTTGTTTTTTCTTTTGGCCGTATGGCTTGTGGGATCTTAGTTCCCTGACCAGGGATCGAACCTAGGGCCCCAGCAGTGGAAGTGCAGAGTCCTAACCACTGGACCACCAGGGAAGTCCCCAAAGAATGGATTTTGTGAGCTGATTGAAAAAGACAAACTGATAATACATAAGGTTCGATACTGTGGCAAGACATGGGGTCGTCATGAAAATTAAATGAGATAACGTATTAGGTACTTAGCACTGTGTCAACCTGAGCCTAGCATTTGCTTCTATCACAGCACTTTAGTCACAGTACCTTACAATGATCTGCTTATCCGTCTTCTCCTTTACTGGACCATAAGCTGCCCGAGGGCAAGGACTCTCATTAATTGCTACACTGTCAGCCTCTACCCTGGAGTCCACTTGGGGAGGTTGCTCAATCACACTCAGGAAGAAGGACCGGATTGGTGTTTCAGCCTCTTCATTAGTCACCAGACCTGGTATACTCATCTGGCAATTTAGGAAATAACAACTGGGTACTTTTTCACATTACCAACATACAAATTCCACTCATGAGGCTGACAATAGATTTCTGTGATGAAGATGAACATTCCCATGCCCCCGGGACCATCTCCATGCACCAAAACTGAAAACAAGCTTTATCAATAGGTTAATGGGATGAGGTTATGCATTTGACCCAGACACAAACTGCAGCTTTCTAATAACGTCAAACATATAAGAAAAACACAATTTTCAAAAGAAAAAAGAAACACAATCTTCAATTACAATGGAAAAGCAGAATATGCTATGTCTCCAGCTATAGCCTTACTTTTCAGTTTCTTTTTTTTTTTTTTAATTATTATTTTTGGCCGCACCACATGGCTTGCTGGAGTTCCTGGACCAGGAATCGAACCTGAGCCCTCAGCAGTGAAAGCGCAGAGTCTTAACCACTGGATTGCCAGGGAGTTCCCCATTGCCTTAGTTTAGACTCTCCTTACTTCTTGCCTGAGCTATTGCCACAGCTTCCAAACTCAACTCCCTGCCTCCCTCTCATGCCTTCAATCCATCCTCTTCCCAGACGTCAGTTTTTCTCAAACACCAATCCTCACGTCACTCCCTTGTTTAAAGCTGACTGCCAAGTCCTAACACCTACAGGACAGGGTTCAAATCTCAGTGTCCTGACATCCCTGGCCTGACCTCCGTCATGGCACTCACACCCACCTGTCCCCCTCCTGGACCGCTTGCCGCTAAGGGAAAAGGGCTTGTTTCTAATTCCTCTCTGTGATCCTGGCGCCTTGCAGACGGTCTGACCAGATAGGAGGGATCGAGACACATTCACTGGCTGGGTGCAAACATCCTAATGAAAAACCCTGGTGGCCGCCCCTGACCAACAGTCCGACTGAGCTTTCGTGCCTCACCGAGAGAGCAGTTGCTCTGCATCCGTCCGTCTGTGGAGCAGCGAAGCATAGAGCCTATCACCTGGCCACCTACTACCACCACCCGGATATCCTTTCCGTGGGACTCCTTCACGTACTTCTGGAACAGGTAGGGCACATCGTGGCGGATCACATGGCAGATGTCTGAGAGGTGGTGTTTATCTCTTGCGAGAAAAACAGCTTTTCCTTTAAGAAGACAGACAAAGAGCAAGAGAAGTAGTTAGAGAAGCCTCTGAGCGCCGTCCTTGCCACCCCACCTCCAGGTCCAGAGTCATCCATTCTTTCCCAACTCGCCTCACTGCGGCCCCTTCGATTTCTCTGACTCGACTCTTGCGTCTTATCAAATGGCCGTCGAACCTCATTTTTTTCTGGGTTTTACTCAGGTGCCTCTCCTTTCACAACCCTTTTTTTCAAAATGAAATCAAAATGTATTCCAGAAACACCCAGAAGAGGCCAAAATAAATTCCTAGGGATCTAGTCAATTCGCTTCCAGAAACAGTCAGCACCTCCTATCACCCCAGGATGCTGATTTGGCAGAGCCCATGTCCCACTCACTTTTTTTTTCTAAATCCCCACATCTCACACTAGGCTCGAGGCACAAAGCAAGTGTCAATCAATGCTTACAGAACATAACTAATTGAACATACTTTAGAGGAATTCCCAGTCAAGATGGAGAGAGACCCACAGAAGATAATGACACAGCCTGATATAGCATCAGGAGAGGTCTGTGCAAAATACTATCGGAGTTCAAAGGGGGAGCTACTGCCAGACGTGCTTCCTCCTTTCAAACACAAGAAACTTATTATTTGGCTATACCCATTTAATTCTGAAAGGAATGATCCATACTTCTATCGATCTCTGGGAAAAGCATTCCTTCTGGACTCCAAATTCTGTATTTCCTGCTTGAATCACTTATGCTTTCGCAATTATTTGACATCTGTTTTTCCATTTGCATATTAGCTAACAGATATGAGCAGGGGGCCCTGACAGGTTTGCTCCGTAAACCTGACATAAGCATACCATACCCTGATCCTTCTTGCTAGCAAACATGGAAAAAAGAGATGGTTTTCCTAAGATATGTGTCATCACCTTAAAAAGAGTGGCACATTTCTGAAGTCTTAATAAAAGAGGGATGGGTATCAGCGCCTAGTGGCATATAAGACCCAAAAGTAACCTCCAAAACATGTCTCAATCATTGGACATCTGGCACCAGGAGATCTGGCATCTGGCAGCAGATGGCTGGGATTCAGTGATAGGCACTGGGGATTCTCTGGACATTAGGTAGGATTTTCAGCAGAGATGGGGGCTAAAAATATGGACTTTGTTCCTTGGTTCCTGGCACAGAGGTTCTAATATGGGGCTTAATCTGCAGTTAATAAAGGAGCTACAGTTTTAAAGCAAGGAGGAAAAAAACTGGGCAGGGGGAAGGGCACTAAGATTAGTTAATCATCTACTGTGTGCCAAACACTTTATTTTTTTAAAAATTATTTCTTTTACACTTCATACTAGCTCTATGAAGCCATTAGGACAAGGATAGTTATTTTTGTTTTACAGAAGAGGAAAATAAAGGTCCACAAGGTTAGTAACTTTCTCAAAGGCATAGCCTGCATGAGTCCACTGCCTTCTTTAGATTTATTTCCATATACTAGAGCCTAACAACTGCTGTGACTTTGTTTACTCCCTATCCATTTTCCCTAAGATGTGTGTGCTACACTGGCAACGACCAATCTGAAAATAAAATTAAGATCACAATTCCATTTACGATAGTATCAAAAGGAATAAAAAAAACTTAGGAATACATTTAACCAAAGAAGTTCAAGACTTATACACTGAAAACTACAAAATATTTGAAAGAAATTAAAGATTGAAATAAATGGAAAGACATTCCATGTTCAGAAATTGGAAGACTTAATATTGTTAAGATGGCAATACTCCTCAAATTGATCTACAGACTCAGTGCAATCCCCACCAAAATTCCAACTTCCTGTTTTGCAGAAATCGATATGATGATCCTAAAATTCATATGTAAATGCAAGGGACCCCAAATAGCCAACGCAATCTTGAAAAAGAAGGACAAAGTTGGAGGACTTGTATTTCCCAATTTCAAAACTTTCTACCAAGTTACAGTAACAAGATAGTGTGGCCTGGCATAAGGATAGACATATAGATCAATGGAATAGAATTGAGAGCCCAGAATAAACTCTCATACAGATGGTCAATTTTTGATTTTTGGCAAGAGTTCCAAGAGCATTCAATGGGAAACCAACAGTCTCTTCAACAAATAATACTGGGAAAACTGGATATCCACAGGCAAAAGAATGAAGTTGGACCTTCATCACACCATATACAAAAACTAATTCAAAATGGCTCAAAGACCCAAATGTAAGGGTTAAAACTGTAAAACTCTTAGGAGGAGAGATAGGTGTAAATCTGTGTGACCTTGGATTAGGCAAGCACAAAATGACATCAAAAATGCAAGTAACCAAAGGAAAAAAGATAAATTGAACTTCATTAAAATCAAAACCTTTTGTGTATCAAAGGATACGATCAAAAAACTGAAAAGACGACCTACACAGTGGGAAAAAATCATGCTCAAATTACGTATCTGATAAGACAGTAGTAGCCACAATATATAAAGAGCTCTAAAAAAGTCAATAAAAGACCAATAAGCCAATTGAAAAATGGGCAAAGGATTTGAACAGTCATTCCTTCAAAGAAGATATACAAATGGCCAATAATATAAAAAGATGTTCAACATTAGTCATTAGGGAAATACAAATCAAAACCATAATAAGAAGGGAAATGGAAATAAGAACACAAATAAACAAATGGGACCTAATGAAACTTAAAAGCTTTTGCACAGCAAAGGAAACCACAAACAAGACCAAAAGACAACCATCAGAATGGGAGAAAATATTTGCAAATGAAGCAACTGACAAAGGATTAATCTCCAAGATTTACAAGCAGCTCATGCAGCTCAATAACAAAAAAACGAACAACCCAATCCAAAAATGGGCAGAAGACCTAAATAGACATTTCTCCAAAGAAGATATACAGATGGCCTACAGACACATGAAAGAATGCTCAACATCATTAATCATTAGAGAAATGCAAATCAAAACTACAATGAGATATCATCTCACACCAGTCAGAATGGCCATCATCAAAAAATCTACAAACAATAAATGCTGGAGAGGGTGTGGAGGAAAGGGAACACTCTTGCACTGTTGGTGGGAATGTAAATTGATACAGCCACTATGGAGAACAGTATGGAGGTTCCTTAAAAAACTACAAATAGAACTACCATACGACCCAGCAATTCCACTACTGGGCATATACCCTGAGAAAACCATAGGTAAAAAAGAGTCATGTACCAAAATGTTCATTGCAGCTCTATTTACAATAGCCAGGACATGGAAGCAACCTAAATGTCCATCGACAGATGAATGGATAAAGAAGATGTGGCACATATATACAATGGAATATTACTCAGCCATAAAAAGAAATGAAATGGAGGTATTTGTAATGAGGTGGATGGAGTTAGAGTCTGTCATACAGAGTGAAGTAAGTCAGAAAGAGAAGAACAAATACAGTATGCTAACACATATATACGGAATCTAAGGGAAAAAAAAAAAAAAAAAGGCCATGAAGAACCTAGTGGCAAGACGGGAATAAAGACACAGACCTACTAGAGAATGGACTTGAGGATATGGGGAGGGGGTGGGGTGAGATGTGACAGGGTAAGAGAGTGTCATGGACATATATACACTACCAAATGTAAAACAGATAACTAGTGGGAAGCAGCCACATAGCACAGGGAGATCAGCTCGGTGCTCTGTGACCACCTAGAGGGGTGGGATGGGGAGGGTGGGAGGGAGGGAGATGCAAGAGGGAAGAGAAATGGGAACATATTGTATATGTATAACTGATTCACTTTGTTATAAAGCAGAAGCTAACACACCATTGTAAGGCAATTATACTTCAATAAAGATGTTTAAAAAAAAAAAAAAACCATAATAAGATACCACATTACACCCAGTAGGATGGCTATAATAAAAACAAATAACGCATTTAAAAGTTGCTAAGAAAGTAAATCTTAAAAGTTTTCATAATAAGAGAAAAAAATTCTGTAACTATGTATGGTGACAGATGTTAACTAGACTTATTGTGATCATTTCACAATATAGACAAACATCGAATCACTATGTTGTACGCCTGAAGCTAATATAATGTTTGCATGTCAATTATACCTCAAGTTTAAAAAAGACTTTAAAAATAAATATATAAAGTGGGCCCATACATTACTAATGCTTGGAAAACATGCATTTTGGCTTGTGGCTTGTTTTTATCGTGGAGGTGTGGTGACCATTTGCATAATTTGTCGAGGCAAATTAATATACCCAATATAAAAGTTTTGTTTAGTATGTGAAGAAATTGGAACTTCATACATTGCTGGTGGGAATGTAAAATGGCATAACTGTTGTGGAAAACAGTTTGGCAGTTTCCCTAAAGTTAAACACAGAGAGTTACCATATGACCCTGCAATTCTACTCTTAGGTATATACCCAAGAGAAATGAAAACATATGTTCACACAAAAACTTGTACATGAATGTTCATAGCAGCATTATTCATAATAGCCACAAAGTAAAGCAACCCAAATGTCCATCAACAGATGAACAGATAAACAAAATGTGGCCTATCCATACAATAGAATATTACTGAGTCATAAAAAGGGATAAAAACCGGATCCATGCTACAACATGATGATCCTTGCAAACATTATGTTAAGTCAGAGAAACCCACACAAAAGGCCACATATTGTATGGTTCCATTGATATGAAATGTCCAAAAGAGGCAAAGCCATAGAAACAGAAAACAGATTAGTGGTTGCCAGGGACTAGGGGAGGGGCCATTGGGACTGACCTTTAACAAGTACAGGGTTTCTTTTTGGGGTGATGGAAATATTATGGAATTAGATAGTGTAATGGTTGCACAGAAGAGTGAAGATACTAAGATCCTTTGAATTATATAATTTAAAATGGTACATTTTTTGTTTTGTGAATTATATCTCAATTTTAAAAACATCCAAAAATACTATATCTTCTATTTAATTTGTTTATTGTCTGTCTTTCCCTTCTACAATGTGAGCTCCTGGAGGGCAGGAATTTTTGTTCTGTTCCTTTCTGTATCCCCTTGGCACTTTGTGGGCACTCAATAAATATTAGTTGGATTTTATTTTATGTATATTTTACCACAATAAAGAACTAGTTGAGACATTGCATTTTTGCACTGTAGTACATGTGAATCGTATTCAGAGCCCCACCTCGCCACCCAAACTCATTTCTCTCACTTCTTAGCAGGATCCCTTTCCTTTCCCAGGTTGCTTTGCCCACACCTGTTTCTGTATGTTGCTCAGCCAGTTCAAACTCCACATTCCAACTTAAGTCTCCTTTTCTTCCACCAAAGCCTTCCCTGCCTCAGGGCAGAGTGGGCCCCTCCCTCTGTTTGGCTCGAACAGGCGTTGACCTGCCACAGAAGCCATCGCCCTGAAGTGCTACTTCTCTACTCTCTACACATTGGAGATGGAGAGCAGTGAGTGTGTCAAGTTCATGGGAACTGCTCATTCCATGTCCATTAGGGTACCTCCTCTCATTCCAGATGCCCTGAGCAGTTAAGGATGCCATCTGGGTATCATCAGGAGGTACTCGATCACATACCACAAGGGAGGGGGACGGCTTTCTGCTGCACACGTCCTCTTCAACTACTATGTCTTGAGCACTGTAGTAGGTCTTGGAGACAGAGATGGGCAGGACCTGGTTCCCACCCCCTGAGCAGCTCACAGTCAAAAAGGGGAAAAGGCACATAAATCTATAACTGTCATAAGGTGTAGTACTATGCTAGTGGCATGGATGAAGTGCTTCGGAAACACAAAGGGAAGGGCAATTAATTTTGTCTGGAAGAGAGCGAAGGAGACCAGGGATGTAGACAGAGAAGAAACGACGAGGAGCTGGCCTTAAAGCCCGAGCAGAAGTTCACTAGAGGGCAAAGGAAGATGGCGTTCCCAGCAAAGGGAAGAGAGCAGAATACATGGTCTAGTCTGGAATGGATTACGGGGGGTTCATGTGGCTAGAGAAGGCTGCAAGGGAAGATGGATGCTGTTCGTCCAGGGCCTTCAGTGCCACGGTGAGGAATATAAACTGTATCTAATAGGCAACACCAGTTCTTGGGAGGGTTTTTCAGCAAGGGAGTGAGTGACAAGAAAAGATCTTTGTTTCAGAGAAATTGCACCCCCCAACGAATAGAGGAGGTACTGGCAGTGAAGTTAGGGAAACCAGTCAGAATCAAGTCAGGAGTCTGCTGCCAGAGTGCAGGGAAGGGCTGGGAAGGGTCTGGACAAAGCAAGGACAGTGGGGACAGCGAGGAGGGGACAGAACTAAGGACTACACCACAAGCTCCGCAAGGGGGAGCTCTGTCTCTCCGAGCAGTGCTTCTGCCGCGCGGCGTGAGGGTCTCCTCCGAGCAGAGAGGAGGCCCGAACGGAAGCCCGGGAAGTGCGGCACTGACCCCGGTGTCCGCGCGTGCTCTTCACCACGACCGGGTAGCCCAGCGGCTCGGCTTCATCGATCATTTTTGAAAAGTCTTCATG